>NC_033795.1:30233116-30243534 GCF_001876935.1 Asparagus officinalis
GGCCACCGAGCCACCCGGAGGTGGCTCGGCCATGGCCGAGCCACCTCTTGGTGGCCGAGCCACCTCTTGGTGGCCGAGCCACCTAAGTGGTTCGGCTTTGGCCGAGTCGTCCGGGTGTTGTGCCGTGTCATCCGTCGTCCGGTTCCGCGGTTCATAGGTTTATCCGAGCTTCGTCATTGATCCGAACTCTGATTTGGTAGTCCGTATCCCTATTTGGCAGTAAACCCGCTTCGGTGTTCGAGTTCGAATCTGTTCTACGGTTGGATGACTTGTTGACTCACCGAATCGTTAGCTTGATTCCGCACGCGAGTGGATGTATTCCATTGTTTGCGTGCGGTTCGTTTAACCTCGTCGCCTCGTTAATCTGCTTCGTCGCATTTCACTTAGCTTCGGTGTTGTGGACTAACGATCACGCTTGGATACATCGCCCGATGGTTCGTTGGTTTGTCGAATCACCGTGCCGAGCTGTGTTAAGGGACCTATAAGCAGTTTTATACGACTACAGATACCCCCTCCAAAGTATTTTAGCCTCGTTCTTTTATAGAAGAGTCTGGAATGCTTTGGGTATGATTGCCCCAACCTTCAATCGGTATGACGAGACTTTGGAATGGCTTCTATTCTCGATTCCTTTAATCCTCCAGGCTATTCGGTGCTTTGTCGAATGTCTGTAAGGGTTCCGGTGCTGCATTTATTGTCTGACCGTTGTCGGAATTTTGAACTTGAAGTCGATTCCTGATTTTCTTATCTTTAGCTCGTGTTTGTTGGTTCAACCCGATTCCTGATTTTCTTATCTTTAGCTCGTGTTTGTTGGTTCAACATAGAACTGACCATCGATTGTTGGCATTGAGTGCTTATTTGCAATGCGTTGTCCGGCGTAGTGTTGTTGAGTTATCCTTAAGAATATTTTTAAACAAAATATTCTCCAGAAACTTCTCAACAAAAATAGGGAATAGTTTATACTCGTATACCTTATTGGAGTATTTTTCGTGTCCGAATGAGTTGAACCAGTCTGAGAATGAGCCAAAAAAGACAGTAATTAGGCTCAAAAAATCTTCTGACCCTTCCGAATGTGTGGGAGAAGAGTGAATAAATAAGGGACCGGACCCTCGGTCGATTTGAAGTCGTTTCGATACTCGATTCAGCTTCAATTTGAATTCTGGTTCAAACTGGTTCAACCTGGTTCAAGGCTGGTTCAGGACTGGTTCAAGACTGGTTCAGCCTGGTTCAAGGCTGGTTCAGGACTGGTTCAAGACTGGTTCAGCTTGGTCTGGTCTGGTTCAGCCTGGTTCAGCCTGGTTTGGCCTGGTTCAGTTTCCTTTGAACTGATTTAGACTGGTCTGGTCCGGTTCAACCTGGTTCGGTCTGGTTCAAGGCTGGTTCACCTTATAAAAGAGCCTCTTTTTTTATCCTCCTAGGGCCCGCCACCCTCTCCCCCAAATTTTTGGATTTCTCTTCCCTCGTGCATCCTTTCTTCCTCAAATCTTCATATTTGTCTTAGATCCATCCTTCCTTTTGATCTTAGACTGAAAAATCCCTCAAAATTTCCATATTTAAAGTTTCTCTCAGGCCCCTCGAGCACGTGGTTCGAGCCTCTTTCAAGATCTAATTTTTGGTCGAATCCTCGAGCTTTTCTTCAAGTAAATCAAAGAGGGGATAAAATTTTAGGGTTAGAGTTTGTCACCCTAACTAAATTTTTTTTTGTATCTGACCCCCTGATTTACTTTGCAGATCATCATGTCGCATGTCCCGAGAGATCGCTCCCCTACTGCGTCGGCTAATGGCGTGCTTCCCTCGTATGCTGGTGAGCTCTCTCTTTTTTTGGCGTATTTGTAGATTTGTAGATTAGTCATTTGTCCCCATTTTGTTCTCCTTGGTGAGACAATCGAGAAGAGCCTTGATTCTCCTTGGTGAGGATCGACGCTTTAAAGATGGGTTTTGCTTGGTCAAAACCCTATCTCAAAATAAATAAAGGGGGCGTTTTGACGCTGCATTGTGCCTTATAAGGCAGGGATATGTTTTTGATACATCCTACCTTATAAGTGCATAATGTGGCCAAATTGTCTCACCCTTTATAAGGCAGTGACTCTATCTTATCCGTTCGTAGGATGAGTTCAACTTCCTTTTATAACTGAGACTAACAAACACTTAATTGCTTGTTTTTAGTGGAATATCCCTCTAGAGCGTTCTCATCTCATGCAGTGGATGGACGTCGTGACGAGTATTATTCAACCTCTGATGATTTTTCACCTATTCTGCTTACTCTTCAGTTTGCTCCGGGCACGTCGACAGAGGTTGCCCAAGTGGTGAAGGAAGGGGGACATCGAGCTCTTCGACAGTTGATTACAGATGCGCCTTTCGTGAAGGATGCCAGCTCTGTTCAGTCTCTCAGGAAGACTGACTTTTTATTTGGCGACTCTGTTAGAGATACAGATGCAGTGTTTATTAACGCCGAGCAGTGGCTTCATAAAAATGGCGGTGGTTTCCTATATTTGCCGAAGATTCCTCGACACCGTTCGTTGACTGAGCTCAGGCGTCAGGCTGTGACACGGGAGATGTCATGGCGCTTGACGGAGGAGCATGAGAGCATTCACTGTGGCTATATCACTCATCAGGCAGCTCCAGGTTCGAGCAGGAGTCATATCATTGGATTGCGTCCTGGAGTATTGGGGCTGGATGCACCGCCGCGTAACGAATTTCTTGCTTCTGCTTCTACTTTGAAGAATCGTCTCGCCGGCTTAGGACGGGAGTTGCCTGCGACGCGCCACAGATTCTATGGCTGGGTCCATTCTTTAGACAAGCTTTGGTGGGCTCGTATGACGAAGTACGTCTTAAGCCGATGGAGCGAGGAGTTGCACGCTTGTGGTCTATATGCAGCCATTCGTGCCACCATGTATGGCTTACCTATCAGCGCGAAGCATTTCTTCGCTTTGTGCGAGCTCTATAACCCGGATTCGAACACTTTTCTGACCCGGCAAGGGGTGTTGGGCTTGGCTCTCCATGAGATGCACATGATTTCTGGTTTGCCCATGGGTCAGATGCTATATTAGGAATACTTTCCCTCTAACCATGAATTAAGTCAGCTGAAGGATCGCATGCCCGACCGCTACGAGACTTTATGGGACCTCACATGTCACTATCATATCGCTTTGGCGCAGTCTGAGCCTTTAGCGAAGAGGACTAAATCCCATGTGAGCCAGAAGCAGTTTGCGTCTTATTTGTTCAGAAATCTAGAGAGCAATTCTAGCGAGGCTATTTGTGAGCTGGCACCCCTCACTCCTTCAGGGGTTAATAGTCTATTGAAGAAGATTGACGCTCATTCCTATACCATTAGCAGTCCTGAGAGTGGTTTTCCTACAGGGACCAAGTTTAAATCATTTATACCATTAGCAGTCCCGAGAGTGGCTTTCCTGCAGGGACCAAGTTTAAATCATTCTTATGGCATGCGACCGCACCGATTCGACTGATAACCCTTCTTGTCGGTTGGAAGTGCTCTACCCAGTGGTTCAGCTTGCCTATAAGAAGGAACTTTCGCTTCTTCCGGTGATGGTAGCTAACATTCATCGAGGGCTTCGACAGATTTCTAGTACCTTCACACAGAAAGAAGATGCACCGTCAGCTAAGATTCCTCTTTCTAAGCTGGAGCTCCCATACATTTATTTGATGGCTTGGTTCATCCTTCATCGTCCTGATATGATGTCGGTACCTAGCACCATAGACCGCTCTGTTCCCCTACTACAGTTGTTTGAGAATGGCAGGTGGGAGGGGCGAGGATTCCTTGACATCAGAAAGCAGCTACAGGTCCATAAATGTTGGACATTTTCCACTTGCTTTTCGCAGTTCTTCAGCCGATATGGCAAGTGTTTGATTGATGAGGAGAAGCCGAGCGAGTATCGAACTCATTTAGATATCGGCTGCTTTAATTGGCTGGTTAACATTAGGCCGGGTTATCTGACCTTCCGGGTGAGGAATAAGTGTTTTATAGAGCCATATCTACCCTGCTGATTCGCCCACCAGTTTGGTTATGATCAGCTTTATATCGGGAATCCACGTCAGCAGCTTCGGGCTCATGGCGGTTTAGTGGACGGTCTCCGGGCATGGTTGTGGACCGTGACGGGCTGTACTGGTGCTAAGTTCAGTCTCCCGAGTGTTGAGCGTCAGTTTGGTTGTTAGCAGCTAATAAAACTATCCCCGTGAAGCCGATTGAAGAGCTAGTGGCCGAGGAAGCTTCTCAGGTTGATTCTCGTGTGATTCGGGAGCATGCTCGGTCACAGAGGACACGGAGCAAGACTCGTCGGATTGACGAGGAGGGAAAGAAGATCTTCCATTCTGCTGATGAGGCTTCAGGCGGAGATCTTGAAGATTACGAGGACTATTCTGAGTGAGGTTAGCTACATATTCTTTCCTTCTGTCTTCCAGAATTATTAATCTTGACAGTTGTTTGATGTTTCAGGGACCGCAGCTGACAAGGATGAAGAATTCCGTCCTTTTTCCCAGGCGAGACCTCCGATTGTTGTCCCCGCTGCTAGGCGGAAGAGATTAGCCTACAAGCCGCATGCAGATTCGCGAGCGTCTGAGATGGGTTTGTCTGGTGATGATCCCGCTAGCGATGGAGGTAATATCTACCCTATAGATCATCCTCTTGATCATTCAGAACTTCGACTCACGCTTTTCCATCTCTATGTAGGAGAGCGTAGGGATAGCGAGATGAGTCCTGATCCTGCTCCTCATGATTGTGTATTTTCTGGTGAGCCTGACTCACCATACCAGGTAGAAAAGCCTGCAGAAGCTGCTGACGTTAGGGAGACTATCAATGTAGGACCCGATTCAGCAAATCCAGGTACATCTACCATTGACAATGTACCATTTAGATGGCACACAAAGGAGTTGAAAAATTCAGAATTCGTGCATTCCCTAATTGTCTCTATGCTTCTTGTTCTTTTAGACAAATTGCAGGAGGCAAACGTGGATCTTGGGAATAGGCTAACACACCCATAAGAGGTAACTCATTTCCATTGGTCGTAGTCTCTTTATTCTTCTTTCGCACTTATATTCTCTTGTGTCAGATTTCTCGACTGATGATTTTGACAAGGAAGGGTTGCTTGTCGACACTCCTATGCTCCACTTCATGTATGGCTCTCCTCAGATTGATGACCAGATGCCTGAAGATATGTTTCCTGAGTCTACACTCCCTAAGAATCCCGAGGATGGTCCTTCTGAAGGTACATGCCTCTTCTCAAGTTAATTATAGGACTAGCCAATTTTTGACTAATGCAGCTATAATGCGATGTATTTGAGCATTCCGTTTTGTGTTTAACAGGAGCATTTGTTGAGACTGATCCTGTTGAGCCGGCTGTGAGACCAACTACACCAGCTGATACATCCACAGCCGTTACACCTCCACTACCCCCAGTGACTCACGGGGAAGGAGGTATAAATTATGCAACTGAGAAATGTCATTTATTTCCTCATTAAGGCTTTGACAGATTTCTCCTTTTTTGTGTAGGGTTTTCTTCTCGGCTTCATGTCCTTGTGAAGGAGTTGTTATTAGACAATGACCCTGAGAAGATCGTCATCTGCATAGAAGTCCTCTCTTTCTTCTCCTTCGTGAATGCTATGCTTGGCAAACTCTTTCACGGCGGACTTTTCCTTCACCAGTTTAAACCTTTCCTTGATTCTAGAATAAATTCGATAAGGGATGCAGGATACTCGGATCTGGCGAAGGCTATAGTTGATGACCTTGATTGTCTAGAGCACAAGCTTCAGATGTTTCGTGAGCTCCGGGATGCAGGTGCTTCTTCATTCATTGCTGCTTATTTGGATGCTCGCTTACAGACATGGCGCGATACTCGGATTTTTGATGAGCTCGAGATTCAGGTGCAGCGGGACCGGGTAAACCGAGTTGAGGCTAACCTTGCTATTAGATCATCTTCACTCGACGAGCTTGATTTTTCCATTACCTCTTGTGAGACCAAGATAGACCAGCTCAGAAGAGAACTCTGTGAAGAAGAGGAGACTTTTCTGCTATGACTTCGAATACGTAAACTTCGTCATTGTTATGGGAATAGGCTACCCGGCAACGTGTATTAGACGCTGACTCATCCCTACTTAGGCTTCGGGATAAAATACCCCAGAGTCGAACTCTGGTGTCTTTTTCTACGGAAAAAGACTAAACCGGCGGCGCGTATTAGGCGTCGACATATCCTTTCTTAGGATTCACGATGAAATTCCTCATGCGTGTAAGGCATGGATTTTGGTGTTATTAATAACAACCTGCCACAATGTTGAATATGCGGACGAGTGTTCTTTTTAACGGTTAAGAACTAACCAGCAGCGCGGGTTAAGCGCAGACTTTTCCCTGCTTAGGTTTCAGGATAGAATACCCCAGAATCGAACTCAGGTGTTTTTTTCTATGGAAAAAGACTAAACCGGCAGCGTGTGTTAGGCGCAGACTTATCCCTACTTAGGATTCGGGATAAACTTCCTAGAATCGAACTCTAGATTGATAAATTTTGGAAAAGATCGGTGCGGGAAAGGAAGAATTTTATATTCTATTTCCCGGTCTTCTTTTAGGGTGAAGGCGAACCCGAATACAAGGAAGGAAGAATTTTATATTCTATTCCTTGATTCTGAAAAGGAAGAATTTTATATTCTATTTCAAGCGCGAAAGAAACTAGAAGTGGGATCTCCACTCAGAGAATCTGGAAGATCTAGATAAACTTACCTTTTATAGGACTGGTTATCTAATTTGAAGATGAGTTCTTCGTTTATCGAAGTGGCTAGACTAGAACTTCGGTTATAACCATGAGAAGGCTTAACCAAAAGAGAAAATGAAGGGAGTTCTTTCGTTTATCGAAAGGGGACTCTGAACTGAAAGTGGACCTCTTGTTCATGAAAAGGATCAAGAGGGGAAATTGCTGGTGGTTTGGGCCAGAGAGACCCTTTTGGTGGACTCACTATTAATTAAAATTGATCAGTGAGGGATTTTGGTGGTGAAAACGATTTTGGGTTATCCTCTAGAATATTAAGTGTAATATTCTTCAAGGAACTTCTCGGTAAATGGGTTATCCTGAATGTACTAGGGATAGTACTTTTTCAGGAACTTCCCATTTATTGGCATTAATTGCCTGGCGCCCTCTTGAGTAATCAGGCGATATGCACCGTTTGAGTAGCCTGTGTCTATCACAAACGGTCCTTCCCATTTGGGTTCAAATTTACCTTTCTTCTTGGAGTTGAGGATTATTGGTCGGCGAGCAGCGAGGACCAGATCTCCTTCCTTGAAGCTTCTCTATCGGACTCTTTTGTTAAAAGCCCTAGATATTCTGGCTTGATAAAACTCAATGTGTTGTTGAGCTTCCAAGTGCTTTTCATCCAATATTTCGGGTTCTTCGAGACGTTTCTGATGTTGTTCTTCCGTCGTCATCTCAGTTGCGAGAGTGTTCCAAAGGGATGGGATTTGGATCTCCAATGGTAGCACAGCTTCACATCCGTATACCAACGAATATGGGGTAGCTCCTGTAGGTGTGCGTATGGTGGTACGATAAGCCCAGAGTGCTTCACCGACTTTATCATCCCAGTCTCGTTTATTGGTCTTCACGAGCTTTGATAGGATCTTAATGATCGTCTTGTTAAAAGCCTCAGCTAATCCATTTGCGGCGGGATAATAAGTTGTTGACGAAATATCTTCAATTTTGAACTTGTCACAAAACCTGACGAAGGCGTTGCTTATGAACTGTGGACCGTTGTCATGAATGATCCGTCTTGGCACGCCGTGTCGGTATATGACATGATGTTTGATGAAATTGATGACATTGTTCGTCTTCACTTCTCTAAGCGGAATTGCTTCAGCCCACTTTGAAAAGTAATCTGTGATTGCGAGAATGAATCGATCACCTTTGACTGAAGGGGGAAAAATAGGACCGACAATGTCCATACCCCATGTCTCGAACGGCCAAGATGAGGTTAACGTGTGTAAACGCTCTGGTGGTTGGTGCATATAATTTGCATGTATTTGACAAGCATGACACTCTCGGGCGTATTCGATTGCATCACGAACCATCGTTTGCCAAAAATATCTCATTCTCCTGATGCGACATACAGTTTGGTACCGGGCTGATGCGCACCACATTCCCCTTCGTGTGCTTCCTTAAGAACTTCTTCTACTTCTTTGTTCGAAAGGCATCGGAGTAACAAACCATCGTACCCTCTACGGTATAATGTATGGGTCTCGGTACTATAGAAGAATCTTGGTGCTCTTCGACGGATTGATTCCCTTTCTTTCACATCCTCTGGCAGAATACCATATTGGACGTAATCAATGATAGGAAAACGCCAATCTCGGGACTCAGACCCAATTTGAGTTGAATTCACCTCCTTCGCGTTTACGTTTCCATCATCTTCCTCTTCAATATCCATATCGTATATGGGTATGCAGAGTTGATGCGTCCTTACTGTGACTAATAGTTCGGTTTTGGGAGGTTGCGCAAGTGATACCGCTAGTGCTGCCAGTGCATCCGCATAAGCGTTCTGTAGACGAGGGATGTATTCAATAAAGAATTCTTCAAAAGAATCTTCCATTTTGATGGTCTCCTGGTGGTACGGGATCAGGTCTTGGTTCCTGACTTCATACTCTCCACGGACTTGGTTGACTATCAATTGAGAATCCCTAAAAGCTTTGAGATATTCGACCCCCAGCTCCTTGGCGAAACTGAGTCCAATGAGAAGTGTGTTGTACTCGGCTACGTTATTGGAACACGGACTAGTCAGTGAATAAGCCCGAGGCATCACATGCTTCACCGGGGAAATTAAGACAACTCCAACTCCGGAGGAGACTTTAGGACATCCGGGGGTTATTGCCCTATTAACTGCCCTCGAAGCACCATCGAAGTATAATTGCCATACTTGTTGGTGCGATGTAGTGTTAACCTCGTGGGTTTCATCCGGCAAGTCATCATATACTTCTGCCGTATCCGTTGTCGGGTTTGCCGCCAAAAGATCACAAATCGCTTGTCCTTTGATTGACTTCTGCTGTTTGAAGTGCAAATCATATTGGGACAAGAGAAGGGCCCACTTCGCTAACCGCCAATTCATAGAGGCTGGTTGTGTCATAAATACCCGTACTAGATTAACGTTAGAAATGACGTAAATTGTCTGTCCTACTAAGTAATGCCGCATCTTTTGCATTGCGAATACTAATGCGAGGCATTCTTTCTCAATCATCAGATATCGAGACTCGGCGCTTATCAAGGTCCGACTTAGGTAATAGACTGCCTGTTCGTAACCATTATCATCGTCTTGTGCTAGTAAAGCACTTATCGAGTGGTTCATCGCTTTAAGATAAATCAGGAACGGTCTACCTGATTTTGGTGCAACGAGAACAGGAGGATTCGTCAGATATGTTTTGATATCTTCGAAAGCTTTTTGGCAGGCGTCGTCCCAAATAAATGACACTCCTTTTTTGTTTAGCTTAGAGAATGGTTGGCACTTCCCAGAAAGATTTGAGATGAACCGCCGAATGTAAGCTAACCGCCCTTGCAATCCTCTGAGCTCTCTTAGATTTCTAGGGGGTTGCAGTTCATGTATCGCCTTCACCTTATTAGGATCGATATGTATACCTTTAGTGGTGACAACGAATCCAAGGAATTTTCCGCTGGACATTCCAAGGAAGGATTTAGTGGGGTTCATCTTCAATTGATGACTCCACATGAGATTGAACATCGTCTTCAAGTCCTTGATGTGATCCTCTTTGTTGCGGCTTTTTACAACCAAATCATCAACGTAGCATTCGACTGTTTTCCTGAGATGTTCTTGGAAAATCTTAGTCATTGCTCGCTGGTACGTGGCGCCTGCATTCTTTATACCGAAAGGCATCACCATGTAGCAAAAGACACCGAGGGGCTGTAGGCATATAAAACCACCTATGGGTCCCTTAACACAGCTCGGCACGGTGATTCGACAAATCAACAAACCATCGGGTGACGTATCTAAACACGAGCATTAGTCCACAACATCTAAGCCAAGTGACACGCAACGAAGCGGATTAACGAGGCGACGAGGCTAACGAATCGCACGCAAGCAATTGAATGCATCCATTCGCGTGCGGAATCAAGCTAACGGTTCGGTGAGTCAACAAGTCATCCAACTTTAGAACGGATTTGAACTCAATCACCGAAACGGATTTACTGCCAAATCGGGATCCGGACCTCCAAATCAGAGTTCAGATCAACAACAAAGCGGATTTACTGCCAAATCAAGATCCGGACACCAAATCAATGTCCAGATCAACAATAAAACTTGGATAAACCACGAAACCATAAAACCGGACAATGGACGACACAGCGAAAACCCGGGGAAAGAGCTCGGCACTAAGCCATCTAGGCGGCTCGGCGGCCGATCCACCAAGTGGTGGCTCGGCAACCGAG
>NC_033795.1:30243545-30288488 GCF_001876935.1 Asparagus officinalis
AGCCACCCCAGGGTGGCTCGGCGGCCACCGAGCCACCCTAGGGTGGCTCGGAGGCCGAGCCACCCCATGGGGTGGCCGAGCCACCCCATGGTGGCCGGCCACCTATGCCAAGGCACAGGTTTGAGTGCCTATAAATAGGCTAGAGGGGCTCATTTGTTGAGGGTTAGAATTTTTGGAGGCGAAGCTCTGCTGGATTGAAGGCTCAAAACTTAAAAAGATTAAAGCTTTGGAACTTTGAAGACTTAGACATATCAGATCTGGTTCTTAGCGATCATCTACGCCAAATAAGGCAGGAGTTCGAGAGAGATCAGATCTGAGATCTACACGGTTTCACTCCATATCAAAACTTGGTTTTTGATCCCGAGAAGGCTATTATTTCCTTAGTGAAATAGTACCCTCGGCTGTTATTTCCTTCGTGAGATAACACCCGCTATACCGTTTACATCCGACCGGATCTAGATCATGTGGTGGTCCACGGATAAACCCCGACGCAGGCAAAGAACCCACCAAAGCGAGTGACCGCAAAACAGGAGCTCGCGATTTGTTCGACATAAAAGGAAAGTTGTAATTTTTATTTCTTTTTGATTTTGTTGTAACCGGATCTTATAAAATGACTGGATCTTTGTGTAATCGATAAACAATTGCCAAAGAGCACAATGACTTCAATGAAAGCTACGATTTTTCCCGCGAACAATCTGGCGACCACAGTGGGAGCCGCCGATCTCGCTGCCGAGATCGTTGCGTCGCAGCCGTGGATCTTGATCCCGCTCGAGGAGGAGGTCGAGTATGAATTCGACCAACAAAAGTTCGAGGAGTACCTGTCATCCTCATCCGGATCGACCTCCCCCCGCAAGTCCAAGAAGTTCTCCTCCAGGAGAAAGGTCCGTTGGTACGAAGAAGTCGAGAATACCAACGAAGATTTCACCCCGATTGATGCCAAAGTTGCGTCGGGTGAAGCTCCACCAACCTCCAACCAGGTCAAGCCAGTTCCTGCTAATTCCTCCGTCACCAAAGGAGTAGTGACTCTCTCAAAGAGAGCCTGCCAAAGGTGACGCCAACGCTTTGCCTGAGAATTCGCGAAGGTAATGAAATCCACGGATGGAATCCGCCATAACGCGAGTCTGAAGAACAAGGGAGGCAAACAGCCTCATCAACTAATGAATGGCAGCTCCTCCAAGCCGCCAACGAACGAATGGATCCGTGTCAAATGGAATCGTTCAACACTTGAGGAGCGCATTCGCAAGTGCCGCGCACTGTCAGCGCAAGCACGGGCTCATGTCCAAGAAGCCCGTAGAAGATTGCAGAAGAAAGTGGCCAAAAAGCCGCCACCAACCCGCCAAGTATGGAGGCCGAAGTCTGAAGTGGCGATTCAGGCTACCCGCCAAGTATGGAGGCCGAAGTCTGAAGTGGCGATTCAGGCTAAGGCACAATCATTGCAGCCTTCGAAGCAAGTCCAACCTCCGACGAACCAACCTAAATCGCCGGTAATTCCCATAGCTGTCTCGGGAGATCCCGCAGGACCATCCTGAAGAAGAAGATCAGTTTTGAAGCGCCTCGGTCCACTTCCCGATGAGCGATGCAAAGCTCCAGTTCAAGAACGTTTGGGCCTGATGAAGAAGCCCCGAACGACTCAACATACGGGGGGTCGCCGCCACCTTCAACATGACAAGGAGTTCATGGCAGTTGCGCGCACCAATTTGCGCATCGAAGTCCAGGAGCCCGCTGAGAACTCACGCCCAAAAAGGCATGTCTCAAGGCGTGTGACTCTTGAAAGCCAAAAGAAGGCAGTTCGCCCTCAGAAGAAAACATTGTCGTCTGATGACGATAACGTTATACCTGGGAAATTGTGCCAACACACGATAGGTTACTCTGACCTTCAAACCGACGAGTTGTACTATCGTGTCGGTAGTACGAGGAAAACCAGGAGGAGTCCTCGAGGACTATAAACTCAATGCCCTTGTTCCAAACTCATTCGTGCAGTATTGTCTGAGTGCAACTGCATCAAGACAGTCCCCGAAAGAATTTCGGTTTTCGAAAGGCTCAGCACCGAAACGCCAAAACCAAGGCCTAGGTGTTTCCGACAAAGAAGAAGGGTAGTCGAGGATGGAGAATTTCCGAGGGTCACCACGAATATGACCGGCAAAGGGACATCGACACAGGATAATCCCGAGTCGATTCCGGAAGTACCCCGTTGTGTAACCCGTCTGCAGTCCGGAGCCATCATACGAACAACTTATGGTAGGATTCGGACAAGATTACCTTCAGAAGATGAAGAATCGGATGCCGGCTCTGCGGTCGCATCAGATAATATGGTATCTAGCAAGGGACAACCCCGCGAAGTACTTATGATAAGTGCGGAACAAGTGGCCAAGATGCTTGAAGAAGCCATGGCTAAACAACAGGAGAGCTTCAGGTTCGAAATGCAGATGGTCATGCAGAATATGAGAGAAATGCATGATCAACGGATCCAAGTACTGACTAACCAGCAAGGCGAACCAAGTCGTCGTAACCAGGTTAATCAGGAAGATGAGGATACAAATACGAATGAGACTCATTATGCCAATAATCCTCCCGTCAATGCAGGGGGTGGTAACGAGAATGCTAGTGAAAACACAGGTGAAAACTTGAAGATTAAAAACCTCGAGAGCAAAATCAATACGTTGATTTCCGCTCAAGAGATGAAGAATACGGGCATTCCTTGTCCCTACCCAAGAGAATGGGAATCAATCCCTTATCCGGTGAAGTTCAGTCTAATCAACTTCACGTCGTTTGATGGGAAAGGTTCACCCACTCAGCATTTGATTTACTTCAAATCGCACCTAAGGGTTATCTCTGGTAACAAACCTCTGATGGTACGGTCCTTCGTTGGCACTCTTCGTGGAGCCGCCTTCGATTGGTATCGCCTCCTCAAACCAGGAAGCGTGAGTAGCTGGGACGACATGGAAACTAAGTTCCTCGCTAATTTCTTCGACGACGACACCGAGATATCTATCGGAACGTTGCTCGATGAGAAACAAAAGGACGGGGAATTGGTTGACACCTTCGTAAAAAGGTTCCGGAACAAGGCGATGAACTGTCGGGACCCGATCACTGAGGAGTTTATTCTCCAGACTTGCCACAACAACCTCGCGTTGGATGTGTTGGAGGCAATGGGAACGGCACCGTCTAACACTTGGAAAGACTTGAAGGTGCACGGTGAACAAGACGAACGCTTCCTCCGAAGGAAGAAGGCCGAGAAGAACCTACCGACGGCTAATCCTCCGAACTCAAACTTCGCCTCTCGTGGTAAGGGCAAAGCACCTGCAGCTACTGGTGGTGCTAATAAAATGTCACAACAGCAATCCCGAAGGCAGCAAAAGACTTCGGACCCGAGACTCCAAAAAGAGTATTCCTTTAAAGACGAAGACGTTCCAGCCATCTTCGAATCCCTCCTTGAAAATAATAAGATCAAGCTACCACCTATCGCAAATCAGGAGGAAGCTGACAATACCACGGATCTGAAGTACTGTGCATACCACATGATGGTCCTTCATCCCACCAAGGATTGCTTCGCTCTCAAGAATAGCATCCAAACCTTGGTTGAAGCCGGCGTCATAACGCTGAGATAAGCCAAATAAGAACGGCAACACTCCGATAAGTATAAGAGTATAAACTGCTCCTTTCTATACTCCGACAAGTATAAGAGTATAAACTGCTTCTCAATCCTCCGACCGGTATAAGAGGTTAAACTGCTCCCTGACACTCCGATAAGTATAAGAGTATAAACTGCTCCTTTCTACACTCCGACGAGTATAAGAGTATAAACTGCTTCTCAATCCTCCGACCGGTATAAGAGATTAAACTGCTCCCTTATACTCCAACATGTATATGAGTCTAAACTGTTTCATTTCTTTCACGGGAAGTTCCTGGAGAATTTTTATATGTAATATTCTTAAGGATAACCCGGTCATGTAACTGAATACAATGTCAGACCCAGTTCCATAAGGGAAGCTGGGGTGGATTATTCATGTATCGGGAAGTTCCCGAAAGAATACCACGGGTGATATTCTTAGGAATAATCCAATCACTATAAAAGTGATAAGTAAAACATCCACATTTAAACTCTAAATGTCGGAATGTTTTCCATTATCAAATTCACTAATTCTCATGAGTTATCTTGTTGAGACGAGATTCGATCCTTTTGACAGATTAATCTTTCCTCACAAGAATCCCCCACTGATCAAGTCAATTGACGGTGGGTCCACTAAATTTTGTGTCCGCCAATTCATGGTAATTTCCAAAGCTTGACGTGTTAAGTCCTGATTACTTAACGTCAAAACCCTTTATCGAGTGGCCAGTACAAACCAGTATTTCTATTGCTACTTGTATTCCACTCCCTGTCCGTTCGGTCAAACCTTCCTACAGTTAGGACCACAATCAAAATCCCCTCTCGATTCCTCCAATGAACGAGAGGTCCACTTTCAAATCGAGTGATCAAACCTTCCTACAGTTAGGGTCATCTCAAACTCCTGCTTGGTCAAACCTTCCAGTTAGGGTCAAAACCACAATTCACTCTCGATAAATGAGAAATTCATCTTTAGTTCGGTAATCAAACCTTCCAACAGTTAGGGTTATCTGAATCTTTTCGATTCTCGGAGTGGAGATCCCACTCTTAGTTTCACCTTTCCGGATTCTGGGGGTGGAGATCCACCTCGAGTTTCCTTTCCAACTGAAGATAGAATATAAAATTCTTCTTCTTTAGTGTCGGGAGATAGAATATAAAATTCTTCCTCTCCCATTTTGGGTTCGTCTTTGCCCCAAGAGAATACACCACCTTTTTCAACTCCCAAAATCTGTGCCTCACAGGTACGGGGAATTTTATCCTGAATCCTAAGTAGGGATAAGTCTGCGCCTAACACGCGCTGCCGGTTTAGTCTTTCACCGATTGAAGAAGACACCAGAAATCCAGTCTAGGAAGTTTATCCCGAATCCTAAGCAGGGATAAGTATGCGCCTAACACGCGCTGCCGGTTTAGTCTTTTTCCGTAGAAAAAGACACCAGAGTTCGATTCTGGGGTATTCTATCCCGAAATCTAAGCAGGGATAAGTCTGCGCTTAACCCGCGCTGCCAGTTAGTTCTTAACCGTTAAAAAGAACACCCATCCACATATTCACCATTGTGGCAGGTTGTTATTAATAACACCAAAATCCATGCCTTACACGCATGGGGAATTTCATCCTGAATCCTAAGAAAGGATATACGGACGCCTAACACGCGTCGCCGGTTTAGTCTTTCCCCGTAGAAAAAGACACCAGAGTTCGATTCTGGGGTATCTCATCCCGAAGCCTAAGTAGGGATAAGTCAACGTCTAATACACGTTGCTGGGTAGCCTATTCCCATGACAACGGCGAAGTCTATGTATTCAAAGTCATAGCAACAAGTCTTAGAGGATTCAGTCTCTAAGCACAACGTTACATGCGGAACGGATTTAGACAATTCGCATGCTAGCCCGACTCAAACGGTAGTCGGTAAAGGCTAATCAAATCCGTTGAAGGCTGGGGGTTAGCCAAAAATCCTAAAGTCAACGCCTAACACGCGTCGCCGGGTAGTCTATTCCCGTGAGAAAGACGAAGTCTACGTATTCAATATCGTAGCACTAAGAGCGTTAACTCTCTTAGCACAACGTCACATGCGGAACGGATTTAGATAATCCACATGCTAGCCCGACTCAAACGGTAGTTAGTAAAGGCTCATCAAACCTGTTGATGGCTGAGGGTTTGCTAAAATCCTATAAATACGAGAGTCACTGACGCATCAGCTTCATTAGTTGGTCTCGTGACTTGAGCATCCAATGACATTCGAAACCCTAAGGTCAACGCCGGTCAACGTGTAACCCTAGGTCAACGCCAGTCAACGCGTTGCGATCAAAAAGTCAATGTACGACGTTCAAAACCCTAAGGTCAACGCCGGAGAACGCGTAACCCTAGGTCAACGCCAGCCAACGCGTTGCGATCAAAAAGTCAACGTACGATGTTCAAAACCCTAAGGTCAACACGTAACCCTAGGTCAACGCCTATCAATGCGTTGCAATGAAAGAATCAATACTCCGAAAAGTATACGAGTATAAACTGCTTCTTAATACTCCAATAAGATATACGAGTATAAACTATTCCCTATTTTTGGTTGAGAAGTTTCTGGAGGATATTTTTCTAAAAATATTCTTAAGGATAACTCAACAACACTTCGCCGGACAACGCGTCGCAAATGAGAACTCAACGCCAACGATCGATGGTCAGTTCTATGTTGAACCAGCAAACACGAGCTAAAGATCAGAAAATCAGGAATCGACTTCAAGTTCGAAATTCCGACAACGGTCAGACAATAAACGCAGCACCAGAAACCTTACAGACATTCGACACAGCACCGAATAGCCTGAAGGATCGAAGGAATCAATAACAGAAGCCATTCCAAAGTCCCGTTACACCGACTGAAGGTTGGGACAATCATATCCAAAGTATTCTAGACTCTTCTATAAAAGAACGAGGCTGAAATACTTTGGAGGGGGTATCTGTAGGCATATAAAAACTGCCTATGGGTCCCTTAACACAGCTCGGCATGGTGATTCGACAAATCAACGAACCATCGGGTGACATATCTAAACATGAGCGTTTGTCCACAACATCAAAGCCAAGTGACACGCAACGAAGCGGATTAACGAGGCGACGAGGCTAACGAATCGTACGCAAGTAATTGAATGCATCCATTTGCGTGCGGAATCAAGCTAACGGTTCGGTGAGTCAACGAGTCATCCAACTGTAGAACGGATTTGAACTCAATCATCGAAACGGATTTACTGCTAAATCGGGATCCGGACCTCCAAATCAGAGTTCAGATCAACGACAAAGCGGATTTACTGCCAAATCAAGATCCGGACACCAAATCAGAGTCCAGATCAACAATAAAACTTGGATAAACCACGAAACCATAAAACCGGACAACAGACGACACGGCGAAAACCCGGGGAAAGAGCTCGGCACTAAGCCATCTAGGCGGCTCGGTGAGCCGAGCCACCAAGTGGTGGCTCGGCAACCGAGCTACCAAGGGGTGGCTCGCCATGGTGGCTCGGTGGCCGAGCCACCCATGGGTGGCCGGCCACCTGTGCCAAGGCACAGGTTCGAGTGCCTATAAATAGGCTAGAGGGGCTCATTTGTTGAGGGTTGGAATTTTTGGAGGCGAAGCTCTGCTGGATTGAAGGTTCAAAACTTAAAAAGATTGAAGCTTTGGAACTTTGAAGACTTGGACATATCAGATCTGGTTCTTAGCGATCATCCACGCCAAATAAGGCAGGAGTTCGAGAGAGATCAGATCTGAGATCTACACGGTTTCACTCCGGATCAAAACTTGGTTTTTGATCCCGAGAATGTTTGTGTCAAAAGTTGCCTTTTCCATTGTTTTCAAACTTGTTACACCGTTTATCGATTACAAGTTCAAACTGAAAAGAGAGTTGATCTTTTTATAAGATCTTCTTACAACAAAAAATAAAGATTACAACTTTATCAAACAAAACGCAGCAGTAGTTTTTCTCCCGCTGCTTTGCGTGGGATCTTTGCCTGTGCCGGGGACGCGTTAGTCCGTGGACCACCGCAGACCAAAGCCGATCGACAATATAATTACGCCCTTGTTTCATAAGGGAAACAATTGCGGAAGCGACAATCACGACCAAGCGAGATTGTGGCTCTTCTCGAGATTAAAACCAAGTTTAATCCGGAGGAAAGAAGGGAAAAGAATCACAAACCTTTCGAAGGGGCTTTCTTTATGAAAGTGTTCGCCAAGCTCTGATGATTCTCCTCTGAAATTCGTGGTTGACTGGTCAATTTGACAGCACCTCGCCTTCTTAATCTCAGATCTCCGATCCCCTTGAAAGAAGACCTTAGGCTTCTATTTATAGGCTTTTTGAGATGTGTCTCCTAGTAGGAATTGATGTTTAAACGTTATCTGCGGTTTATAACTGTCTAAACGTGTTTATGGATAACCTCAGAGCAGTTGGAGAGGTTTTGGGACGAAAGAATCCTTAAAAATCATCGAAATCCGTGTTTGGGGAGGTTTTGTATCCAACAAGAGTCCTGGTGACTCGGGACTGTGCGAGTCAGCATTTGGTGACTCGGAACTGTGCGAGTCAGCTTCTGGTGACTCGGAACTGTGCGAGTCAGCTTCTGGTGACTCGGAACTGTGCGAGTCAGCTTCTGGTGACTCGGAACTGTGCGAGTCAGCTTCTGGTGACTCGGAACTGTGCGAGTCAGCTTCTGGTGACTCGGAACTGTGCGAGTCAGCGCCGAGCCACCCTGGGGTGGCTCGGCCACCGAGCCACCCTGGGGTGGCTCGGCTTGGGCCGAGCCACCCCGGGTTGGCTCGGTTTAGGCCGAGTCCCCGGGTGTGTTCCGTTTCGCCGTTTTCCGGTGTTTTCCGTCTTTCAGTTCTTCGTTTGATTCGTCCGGACTTTGATTTGATAGCCCGGGTCTTTATTTGGCAGTATTTCCGCCTCGGTGTTTGAGTACAAATCTATTTTGTCGTTGGACGACTCGTTGACTTTCCGAACTGTTGGATTGGTTCCACAGGCGAACATATGCCGTTGTTTGTGTGCTTTATCGCCTCGTCGCTCGAACATCCGTTGATTTGTCGAACCATCATGCTGAACCATGCTAAGGGACCTATAGGTAATTTTATACGCCTACAGTGCTCGCATGGTGACTCGTATCAAGTTAGTATCAGAACAATCAGATCCTGTGAAGGAGGCATCTTGTGTATGGTCCTGACTCGATCATAATACCAGAAGCTAGGCGAGATCCTTATTTCATTGGAAAGAGTCCAAAAATTAAGGAATAAGAAGATGACTAAAGGGGACAATTCAGCAAGACTTGATGCAATGGAGAAGTAGATCGGGACGATCGGTTCAACACTCAATCAGCTCGTATGTCTCATCAATGGAAAGGACAAAAAGGAGGAATCTTCTTCGAAGGGTAAGAAGAAGCTTGAAGAGTCTGATAGAGAGGGCGAGAAAACTAGTTCTGATGAGGAGGCTGAGATTGTTAAGACTGCTCCACATCAAGGGGGTAAGAATTACTACCAGAATTTAAAAATTGATTTCAATGTGGAGATTCCTGTTTATGATGAGAGTGTCAATGTGGAGAAACTCGATGATTGGATCCAGCGTATGGAGATGTATTTCACTCTCTATGGATATTCATCCAAGGAGAAGATTATGTTCACGACTTTGAAGCTTTCAGGGCACGCATTGACAGGGTGGAAATCCTACTACAAGCAGGAGAAGAAGGCGGTGTCGTAGAACAAGTTTAAGGAGCTACTGATAAAGAAGTTCTATCCAGTGGGGTTCCTTGAGGAGCGTTGATACAAGTGGTATGACTTGCACAAAAGATTCAATCAGACCTTTTAAGAGTACACGATGGAGTTCCAGCAGCAGGCGATGGTTCTAAACGTCACGATGGACGAATACTCCATCTTCATGAAGTACATGACGGGTCTGAACGAATATATCCGAAAGGAGATGAAGCTATTCAAGGTCGAGTCTATTACAGAGGTAAGTGTGAAGGCTATTGCCATCGAGGTCAAATAGAAGAAGAGCAACGAGGCAAAAGGAGATGCAAAACAGGCGGGAGGTGAGTCTAGTGGTTCCAAACATAAGGAGGAGAAGAAGGGTGATCCAGGGAGAGCAGAACTGAGAGGTGGCTCGGCTTTTGGCCGAGCCCCCGCGGGTGTTTGTCGTTTTGCGTTGTCTCGTTCGTCCGTGTTTCGGTTGACTTGAGACTCTGATTGGTTGATCTGATTTGGCAGTAAGTCAGATTCCTGATTTGGCAGTAAATCTGTTTCTGAGTTCGAGTCCGAAATTGATCTTGATTCGATCGTGATTCGTCCGAGTCCGCTCTCGGTTGGATGACTCGTGGTTCCAAACATAAGGAGGAGAAGAAGGGTGATCCAGGGAGAGCAGAACTGATTTGTAGTCACTACGAAAAGATAGAACATATCGCTGATCGATGCTGGGAGAAGTATCCTTATATGAAGCAAAAGGTGTTGAAAAAGAAAGAGGAGAAAAAGGCATACATGATAGCACAGGGTCCGAAGGAATTTCCTGGGATGATGGAGCCCAACAGTAGTCTTAATCTTATGGCAGGGAAATAGGCCACGAAAGAGGATGAAGACCCCCGGTGGCAGCTCTTTGTGCTGAAGTTGCAAGTGAAGACCAGTTTGGTTTTTGCCATTGTTGATCCAGGCAGCAAAAAGAATTTGATATCCGAGACCTTGGTTCAGAAGCTGGGTGTGAAGATAGTCAAGCATCCAAAACCCTATCCATTGGGGTGGATTTAGAAGGAGATGTGACTAAGTGTAGTTGATCAATATACTGCCAGATTTGTGCTCCACGAGTTGTATATTGACGAGGTCATGTGCGACGTTATTCCATTAGATGTTTGTCAGGTTATACTGGGCAATCCGTACTTGTGAAATAGATACATGATCTACGAAAGGTGGGCTCAGAAATACACATTCACCAAGGATAATGAAAAGTTTATATTTCGTTCGGTGTCTCTTCCGAGGGAAGCAAACTTGGCGACGGTGACACGAGCGAAGAGGCTAGTGAATGCAAGCAAGAAGTTTGTCTTGTTATGCATTAGACTTCATGACAAGCCATCGAAAAAGAGTTGCATGTTGGAGCGGAAGACGACTATGATGAGGCAATGAATGAAGGAGTCATTTCCAGTTGTACGTTGATATCAGGTTCCTAGCAAAGCCAGGTGGTACAGAAAGGATGGAGGAGCTCGCAAGTTTCCTCAGCTGAATTTTCTAACTTGAATAGGACTTCAGGTTCCTAAAGAGGGCACCCTTGATACAGGTGTATCTTCTCTTCAGAACTTAGAGATCCTCATGAGAGCTTGAGAATAGATGATTCTCATGGTAACTTAAGAATAGTAGTGTAAAACAACACAGTGGAACGTAGATTGA
Source organism: Asparagus officinalis (assembly GCF_001876935.1). NCBI lineage: Eukaryota > Viridiplantae > Streptophyta > Magnoliopsida > Asparagales > Asparagaceae > Asparagus > Asparagus officinalis. The sequence continues at coordinate 30,254,538 of NC_033795.1, forward strand.
AGCGTGAAATGAGACAGCAAATCGAAGAATCGAAGCATCTGGTTTTTAGCCCGTGAGTCGACTCATAACAGTCATGAGTCGACTCATCAAGTTGAGTCGACTCATGCCTATCATAAGTCGACTCATGAAACTCAGCCGTTTTGTTAAAAGTCTCTGACTTGTCGACTCATCACTGTATGAGTCGACCCATGTGTCATGAGTCGACTCATATATGCACATGAGTCGACTCATCAAAAGATTCCTGGTTCATTTGGATTTCTGTTTGCACAAATTCCTATAGGGTTTTGGCTTGGTTATTTACCACTTTGCCATCCACGTTGTTACACCGATATAAGGGATTGTTTTAGGGTTTCTAAAATATGATGTAATCAAAGAGAGATTCTAATCAAGAGAGATTAGGGTTTAGAGAGAATTGAGAGTTTGTTCTCAATTCTAGTGAGATTGTGAGAGAGAGATTGTAATCTTTCATATCATAATCTAGAGAGAGTATTTTTCTTCGCCACATACTAAATTATCCTTGTGTTCCTGTCATCCTCTTCTCAACCCACCTTTGATAATTCTGCGATCAAAGGTGCTCGCACGGTGACTCGTATCAAGTATAGCATGATATTATGAAAGTATAGTGAGTTGTTATGAAAGTATAGTATGATAATATAAAAGTATAGCGTGATATTATGAAAGTATAACATGATAATATGAAAGTATAGCGCGATAATAATAAGTATAGCGTCATATTATAAAAGTATAGTGGATTATTATGAAAGTATAGCATGCTATTATGAAAGTATAGAGGATAATATTAAAGTATAGTGTGATATCTTAAAAATATAGCATGATATTATGTAAGTATAGCGGGTTATTATGAAAGTATAGTGCGATATTGTGAAAGTATAGCGAGTTATTCTGAAAGTGTAGTAGGTTATCCTAAAAGTACACAATCATACCATGTTATCCTGATAGTGCATAATCATGTCAAACACATAATAAAAAAATCATACTAAACTGATACGGGTGTATCTTCCCTTCAGGAGCTTAGCGATCCTCATGGGAGCTTGAGGATAGAAGATTCTCATATCTTGGGAATAGGAGCATGGATGGAGCTAAAGAAGACGGTGAAAGAAGTCAGCAAGAGCGAAACGCAAAAGAACAGGGTAAACTCGCAGATCTCTGGCAGGTCGACCGCAGCACACATGTCGGTCGACCGGAAAACCTTCACGGTGCAAGGTTTGAGAAAACTCTCTGGCCGGTCGACCGGACCAAGCCTGGCGGTCGACCGGATCGCGATTTCTGGGTTTCCTGTTTCGTTTTGGATTCTGTTTTGACAGGAATTCCTGATTCTTTTGGGCTTGTTTATTTACAAGTTTGCCATCCACGTTTGCACACATATAAATAGGATTGTTTTAGGGTTCTAAACAAGGGGATCTCAGAGAGAAGTGATCAAGAGAAATTCTAATAATTGTATTAGGGTTTAGAGAGAGAGTTGAGAGGTTGTTCTCGATTCTAGTGAGATTGTGAGGGAGAGATTGTAATCTTTTGTTCTTCATAATCTAGAGAAGGTATTTTCCTTCGCCTTATACTGAATTGTTCTTGTGTTTTGGTCATTCTCTTCTCAACCCACCTTTTGGTAATTCTGTGGCCAAAGGGTGCTCGCACGGCGACTCGTATCAAGTTGGTATCAGAGCACTAGATCCGGTGAAGGGGCATCATGTGTATGGTCCTTACTCGTTCCTCATACAAGAAGCTTGGCGAGATCCTTATTTCATTGGAAGGAGTCCAGGATTTAAGGAAGGAGAAGATGGATAAAGGAGATAATTCAGCGAGGATTGATGCATTAGAGAAGCAGATCGAGACGATAGGGTCGACGCTCACAAAACTCGTCGGTCTCATCCAAGGAGGGAACGAAAAGGGGGAATCTTCTTCTAGGTCTAAGAAGAAACCTATAGAGTTCAGTGGAGAGAGCGAGCTTTCAGGCTCCGACGAAGAGGACGAGACCGTCAAGGCTGCACCGCATCAAGGGGGTAAGAACTCTTACCAGAATCTGAAGATTGATTTTAGAGTGGAGATTCCTATTTATGATGGGAGTGTTGACGTCGAGAGGCTTGATGACTAGATTGAGCGGATGGAGACGTATTTTACTCTTTATGGCTATTCATCAAAAGAGAAAATTGTGTTCGTGACTTTGAAGCTTTCAGGACATGCGTTGACGTGGTGGAAATCCTATTGCAAGCAAGAGAAGAAGGCGGTGTCGTGGAACAAGTTCAAGGAGATACTTAGGAAACAGTTCTATCCAGTGGGATTCCTTGAGGAGCGTTGGTACAAGTGGTATGGCTTGCGCCAAAGGGTTAATCAAACCGTTCAAGAATACACTACGGAGTTCCAGCAGCAGGCGATGGTCCTTAACATTGCGACAGAGGAATATTCCGTGTTTATGAAGTATATGGCGGGATTGAGCGATTACATCCGAAAGGAGATGAGGTTATTCATGGTCGAGACTATTGCAGATGCGAGCGTGAAGGCCATTGCCATTGAGGGCAAGCAAAAGAAGAGCAATGAAGCAAAGGGGGATGCAAAGCAAGTTGGAGGCGAGTCTAGTGGTTCTCAGTTCAAGGAGGAGAAGAAGAAGGGTGATCCAGGGAAAGCAGGGCTGATTTGTAGTCACTGTGAGAAGACATGACACGAAGCTGATCGGTGCTGGGAGAAGCATCCTCATCTCAAACCAAGAGGGTTGAAGAAGAAGGAGGAGAAAAAGGCATACATGATAGCTTAAGGTCCGAAAGAAGTCCCGGGGATGACAGAGCCTAATAGCAGTCTTAATCTTATGACAGGGAAATAAGCCACGAAAGAGGACGATGACCCGAGAGAGCAGCTCTTTGTTCTTAAGTTGCAAGTGAAGACCAGTTTGGTTGATGCCATAGTTGATCCGGGCAGCGAGAAGAATTTGATATCCGAAGCCTTGGTTCAAAAGCTGGGTCTAAAGACGGTCAAGCATTCGAAGCCCTATCCATTGGGGTGGATTCAGAAGGAGGAGAAGCTAAGTGTAGTTGATCAATGCACTGTAAGATTTGCACTCCATGAGTCGTATATTGATGAGGTCACATGCGACGTAGTTCCATTGGATGTTTGTAAGATTATACTGGGCAATCTGTACTTATGGGATAGATATGTGATCTACGAGAGGCGGGCTCAGAAGTATACATTCACCAAGGGTAGTGAAAAGTTCATATTTCGTTCGGCATCTCTTCCGAGGGAGATAAGCTTGGGAATGGTGACGCGAGCGAAGAGGTTAGTGAATGCAAGCAAGAAGTTTGTCTCGCTATGCATTAGACTTCCAGAAAAGCCATCGATTAAGGATTGCAACTTGGAGTGAGAAGTGACTACGACGAGACGTGGGATGAATGAGTTATTTCCAATCGGACGTCGAGATCAGATTCCTAGCAAGGCCAGGTGGTTCAGAAAAGGAGGAGGGGCTCGCGAGTTCCCTCAGTTTCAGTTCTAACTTGAACGAGACTTCAAGTTCCTAAAGGGGGGACCCATGATACGGGTGTATCTTCTCTTCAGGAGCATAGCGATCCTCATGGGAGCTTGAGGATAGGAGATTCTCATATCTTGGGAATAGGAGCATGGATGGAGCCAAAGAAGACGGTGAAAGAAGTCAGCAGGAGCGAAACGCAAAAGAACAGGGTAAACTGGCAGATCTCTGGCCGGTTGACCGTAGCACACATGCCGGTCGACTGGAAAACCTGCACGGTGCAGGGTTTGAGAAAACTCTCTGGCCGGTCGACCGGACCAAGCCTGGCGGTCGACCGGATCGCGATTTCTGGGTTTCCTGTTTCGTTTTGGATTCTGTTTTGACAGGGATTCCTGATTCTTTTGGGCTTGTTTATTTACAAGTTTGCCATCCACGTTTGCACACATATAAATAGGATTGTTTTAGGGTTCTAAACATGGGGATCTCAGAGAGAAGTGATCAAGAGAAATTCTAATAATTGTATTAGGATTTAGAGAGAGAGTTCAGAGGTTGTTCTCGATTCTAGTGAGATTGTGAGGGAGAGATTGTAATCTTTTGTTCTTCATAATCTAGAGAAGGTATTTTCCTTCGCCTTATACTGAATTGTTCTTGTGTTTTGGTCATCCTCTTCTCAACCCACCTTTTGGTAATTCCGCGACCAAAGGGTGCTCGCACGGGGACTCGTATCATAAACACATAACAAACAAAGTCATATCTTATAAAATAAAGTGTATGACACTTACACAAAAATAGAACACAACAATTAATGCATGGTTACAATATTTTGCTTACATGTTCCAAAAGTTAGAATATAAAAGTCAATTTAGTTTGGAATACATGTTATATGGTTGTATCTATACTACTGACATCTACTACACTTTAACTCTTTATGGGGACTCAATTATGAAGGAATACACTTTTTTCTTGGCCTTCCACGAAGAATTATCATTGTTGGCAGCCGAATCACCATATTTTCATCATCCACATATGGCTTCTCATCGTCACGAATTTGACTAACTATAAAATGTGAAATAATTTAAAAACGTGATTATTTCCTCTAAATTCTATCAACCCAAAATATAATTCTTTATCCATCTATGTTCGTCATAAAAAATAAACAAATTTGTGCAAAATTTCATCAAAGATAGTCAACTAAAATTGAATTTAACTAACACTAAAATGTGAAATAATTTTCATGAATAATAATATGAAATATTTTTCATGAGTAAATAAGAAATTAATGCTATAAACTAAGTAGTTGAGTGAACTACAAAATTATAGCTTAAATTACTAATAAAGTGATGAATCTCCACCAAAATTAAGCAATTACACCCTAAGCATTAATGAAGTTAAGAATTAACTGATAGATTCATAAGAGTAAAAGAATTAAAAAAGAGAATAATAGAAGAGAAAGGAGAATTAATTGAGAGAGTGTAGGTTGTTAAAAAATAACTGCAGATAGCTGGTCCCCGTAAAACGCTGATGACGAAAGTTACAATCCGAAAACTTTCATGAAAATAGATAAGAGTTACAAATTGACGACTCTCATATTTTCAAGAACGAAATATATGGATTACAAGCTGACTATCCTTACAAAATTCAAAAAAAAGAGATTATAATTAACGATCTCTTCAAACTAAAATGTGAGGGTCCACCCCCATGTTCCAACTCAAAAACGCGAGCGTCCACCCCTGCGTTCTAATTCCAAAATACGAGGGCTACCCCCGCATTCCAATTAAAAAACACGAGGATCACCCTCGTGTTCCAATTCGAAAACACGAGGGTCACCCCCGCATTTCAATTAAAAAATACAAGGGTCATCCCCACATTATAACTCCAAAACACGAAGATCACCTTCGCGTTTCTTAAAGATGAATGCGAGGCTCGCTCTAGAACACGAATCTCACATTTAACCATTTTAATTGTATTTTAAACAGTTTTCCACAGAATGGGTCCATTAATCCCTAATTATGGAGAGATTTTTGGGGTAAGTTACACCCCTAGATCTGTATAAATACCTGAGAATTTGGCTAAATACAGATCCTTTTTGGATCATCTTGTTGTCTTTTGTTGGAGCTTTTGTGATCATTTGGCTTGGTTTTTTTGAACCATTTTCGGTTGAAGACTTTGAGATTGGCTGTTTAGGTTATTTCGGTTAAAAAATAACTAAATTTTCTTTTTAAAATTAACTCTTTTATAGAGTTCTTAAACTCATTTAGAGTTTTAAACTTGCCTGACGAGTTCTTCCTGACGTTAAGTCAAGAAGAGTAGACAAAGTTCTACGAAGTGAGGTGTTCGGATTATCAACAGGATACAAGAATCAAACTCCCATCACCACTAAGAAGAACCCAACCTTAAACATAGAGGGAGATCCGTCCTTCTCTCTTTTGTAAATAGGGAGGCTGATCAAGAAGATTGTAATTTTTTTTTCTAAGTCAGTTAGAGAGAGATTGCAAAGAGAGATTGTATTTGTTGTTTTTCTAAGTCTGTTAGGAGAATTAATAACATTTCTTCTCAATTTTCTTCTAATTTTTCCCATAAAAAAATGATGGCGACTTTGCTAGGGACTAACTTCTTCACCGATGAAAAAGTGGTGGCACAATCCGACACCAAGCTCGCCGGAATAAATGTCGAAACTCTTATTGTAGAGTTCGACCAAAGTAAGTATGAGGAACCCCTTTCCACTAGATCCCTTAGCCCTAAGGCTATACACAAGATTTGCAAAGTCTCCAAGGAGACTAAGATTCCTCCTATCGTCAACTCACCAAAGGAGCATCTTTCCTTAGAGTCATACTATTCATACAGTCCCCCCTCTGAAGCTGAAGACTTTAATTCAGTCGAGCTCGCCAAGAGAGTTGAGGACCTTCCACCCGCACCTCAACAAAGGGTATCGGGTCACAAGAGATCTATTGTTGTGACCAACTTGATCAATAAAGATGGTGACATTGCTACACAAACCTTAACTCGGGCAAAGAAGAACGCCGCTAACTGAAGGAGAAGATCTCTATGACGAGCACAACTTAGAGAAAGCCGATCAACCAACCAATGTGAGCTTCACGTTTGTGAGCCCTTACGTGACCCTGAGCTTTGCGTTTCTACTCTAGAACGGGAGCCTCGTGTTTACGTGCCCAAATGTGAACCTCACAAAAGCCAGACTAAAATCAACCCTCAGCGTCATGTTCCACAATTAAAACGCTAACCTCAAGTCCGTGTTGAACGTGAACCTCAGCTTTGCGTTGCTCAGTAAGAACACGACCCTCATGTTTCAATCACAGAACGCGACCCTTGCATTTCAATCATAGAATGCAACCCTCGCGTTTTAATCATAGAACGCGACCCTTGTGTTGCTCAGCCTGAACGTGAGTTTCAACCCGCGTTCCATAACTAGAATGCGGTGGTCAATTTCACGTTAAACACGAGCATCAGCTTCCTATAGCTCAACTAAAATGTGATCCTCACATTTCAATGGTACACCACAAGCTTCACATTCCAAATGCCAAACGTGACCCATGCATTTTTAATGCTAAGCACGATGTGATCCGTCGTGTTCAAAAAGTTGAACATTGATTCAAGATCCATGTTCACCAGAAGTCAGCCCCTTCTAATCATAGATTAGGGGTTCCATATCAAACCTCACGATCAGTGAGTAACACTTCTCAAGTTTCTATAACCAGACTTGAGAAAGTTTATATCGAGAGAAAGACCGATATAACGAGTCGCTCGTTCATATTAATGTGAACGATTGATTTCTGCGGTCCTCTTAGGATGACAATGTTGTGCACCTGTAACCATGCCATCAGTATTCGACCGAGTGGCGAATGTTGCCTTGGCCAACAAGCGGAGATGTTCCCACAAGAAGATGACTTTGGAAGAAGAGTACTTTGGAGTCACTTCTAACATGGTGAGTATAGGGAGATCATCAATCCCTAGTTCTGATGAGTTAGAGATGGATCAGTCCCCTGGTTTAAAAGAGATCCCGAGTGAGTCCGATGGAATCTATCAACACACTCAGACTCGAAAAATGAGTTATACCTCCTATCAATTATCAGAGATTAGCTAAATGAATTGAGTCTGATGATGAACACTCAGCCATCACAGAATTTCATTCCTCTAGCTCTTTCGTAGAACACGAGAGATCTGCTTATATGGCAGGACACCCTAATGATCTTGTGAAAAGACTTGATGAGAAGTAAGCAATGATCAAGTCTCAGCAGGAGACTATCAATGAACTCCAGATCCTAATGGCTCAAATTGTTACACACAGGGCCAAATCCCAGAAGATAGATTCGTCACCCAGGCAAGAATCTTACTGAAGAGGAGGATCATCTTCATGCCGAACCTTTACATCAAAGGCGAAGCAAAAAAATGGTTGAGAGTGTGACTTCTGATCAAAAAGCCCACAAACTGGAATCTTCCTCTAAAAAGGAAGAGAGATCGGAAATAAGCATAATCTCCAGTCTGTAAAAATGGAAGAATTGAAAGTCCGCCTTAATGCTAGTACTAATAGAAGCAAGCTCTAAGATAAAGGAGTTGTCAGACCCTATCCTATTGAATGAGATACAACCCCTTATCCTCCAAAATTCAAAGTCCAGACGCTTTAAGCTTTTGATGGCACAGGGTCACTGAATCAACATATCTTTTATTTCAAGTCGCACACTAGGAATGTGATATCAAATGATGCCATACTGGCTCATTTGTTCATTGGCACCTTCATGGGGTTTCCTTGGAATGGTTTATGAAACTGCCTGTGGGATGTTTTCAGAAGTGGGTGGAACAAGAGAGACTTTTCTTATTAAGATTCTTTGAAGATAACACAGAAGTATCTGTCCCTACCCTTCTTGCTACTCAGCAGAAGAAGGGAGAGCCCATCAGAGTCTTCGTTGAGAGGTTACGAAGCGTGACTCTGTGATGTCCGACAGGTATGACACAGTCTACTCTAGTGGAAACCTATCGACACAACTTAAAGACTAAAATCCTAGTCCAAATAGGAGTTGAGGAGTGACACTCTTGGAAACAACTAGTCTCCCAAGGTGAACAGGCTCAAAAAATTGTTGCCAAGATCAAAGCTAAAGAGAAAAGTAAGCAAGGTCAAAGCTAAAGATGTGTTCGACATCATGCGAGCACATTATCATTTCGGAGTAGGGATTGTACTTGTATCCCCAATTGGATTCATGATTCCAAAAGTATTCTCCTTAATCAAGCCATGCATCAATAATGCCTTGCTACTAGGAATGTAACTGGCTGAGGAAATCAATTACGTGGAGAATATGAAGTGCACAATAAGGATTTGGTCCCATACCACTATGCAACGCTAAAGTTAGACCAAAAGTTTGAAGGCTTCTTTATCGAATACGTTCACTACCAACAAAATATATATGCAGATGCTTTAGCTTCATTGGCAACATTACCACTGAAAGCAGAAGCAAACATATTTATCTCAAGTTGTGACTTGTATAACCCAAAGTTCCCTCTAGAAGAATGTACAGAAGAGGCAACAACAAAGATCCTCTGCTAAAATTTCGTAGGTCTCGAACCAAGGAATTGGCGATTCCCATTCATTCACTATGTTTTATATGGCATAGTGTCCGACAATCCTAAAGAAGCGGCTGCTGTCAAACAGAAAGCCCTTCGATTATATTATAATGCAGTTTCTCGAACATTGTATCGAAAATCGCATGATGGAATTATGCTTCGATGCCTTTCCACAAAAGAAGCCCTCAGAGAAGCTCACAACAGAATGTGTGGAGCTCATCAACCCGCACCCAAATTAGAGGATCGGCTTCGAAGACTTGGCGATTACTGGCCAAAAATGATGGCAAACTCTGTTGATTATGCTAAACAATGCCATACATGCCCGATCCATGCTGACTTCATCCATCAAGCACTAGGAAATCTGCATCCAACATCTCCATCTTGGCTATTCGAGATGTGGGGAATGGATATCGTTGGACCCATCTCCTCGCCCACATCCAAAGGTCATCGGTTTATCTTGGTAGTAATCGATTACTTCTCCAAGTTGGTAGAAGCAATTCCTTTGGAAGAAGTCAAGACTTCAAACGTGATGAAATTTATTAATGTGACGCCCCTGGGTTCACACAAGACTGCATTCCAAGGTGAATCTAAGGTTGTCAAACCTACCAAGCACCAACAGCATGTAACAACATATTTCACCATCACAATTACTATCTCTCTAGTGGAATCAACAAACATGTGAAGGTACAAAACAGGCAAAGAATAATAGAGTAGTATAATGAACAGAATAAGCGTAGGAGAAATGTTTAAATAATTATCATCAAGCCTAACTGAAATAGAATGAAATATCTCTGAAACTAAATCAGTATAATTTGTCTTAACCCAAGAGTCAAATGAAATCCCACTAAGGCACTCAACCTTTACAAATAAAAATATAAACTTTAATGTCTGAAAATATAAACAACTACTGTGGAGCTCTGAAAATAACTACAAATATAATAAAATAGATAGAAGCAAATATGTAACTCTATCAACCTACGACTCTCTGAGCGCTTAGCTCGTCACTTGAAAAGAGGGGAAACAATGAGCATCAAAGTGCTAGCGAGATCATCTCCACTACCACCGGGGGGAAGGGGTAGGAGTATATTAGAAAATATTGTTAGTACATATAGATATAAAATCATTTATACTACTCTAACTGGAAACTGGTATTTAGAAACCCACAACACAAGAATTAGTACATCGAGTGAAATAATCCAAACAAGGAAACCCTCATGTACATACCATGTCTTAAATTGTGAATCGCTAAATTCCAATTCCAATTCCAATCATATAAATAAAAAACAACATACCATAAATGCTACAACTCCAAACCTCAACCATGATGAACCAATGTCACAATCTCGGACTACCCTCGGATAATTGGTGAAGTCATAAGGAAAATACCACCCAACATAAACATCTCCATAGATCATGCCAAGTATCCATAAAATATAACCTTATCATTCGATACGGATAATCTAATCATGGGATCAAAACTCTACAACTGTTGTATGTACACACACTACACACACACACACACACACACACACACACACACATATAAACTATATAAATATAAATATATATATACTATATATATATAATCTAACTATATAATATCTTATATTACATCATACTAAGTAATCATATGTGTGTGTACACTAGTGACATCAACACTAATATAATCGTCTGACACGATCCATCGAGTGCTGCTAGACAAAACACACCAAAAACGATACACACCATAATCCACACCAACGTGCTGTGTGTGTGTGAATGTGTGTTCTATTATATATATATCTATATAATCATATAACTAATATATAACTACTATATATATATTAACTACATATTACTATATATATTATACTATAACTAATATCTAATAATATATATAGTATATGTCGATGTGGTGTGCATGTCTGTGTGTGCAGTGTGTATTACCATATATACAATCATACACCACACACACACACACACACACAATAATATGAAAACTATATATAGTATAATATATATATATATATATATAATATATAATATATATATATATATATATATATAATATTATAATGTGCAACCTGTGTGTGGTGTGTGTGCCTCTCATGTGAAAAACTTGTTAACCTTAAGTGAGAATTTTAACGCGAATAGCATGTGACCACCAAGTTTAACACTATAATGCCCTAAGGAGATCTTGTCATTATATAACAAAATCTTTTATTCATATTATATAAAACTTAGTGGCTAACCACAACTTGACAGTGGCACGACATCAACCTAATTGATAGGAACGTATCTGCCCTCTCTCTCTCTCTCCATCCTCTCTCCACCTTCCTCTACTATATAATATATCATACTACATATATAAATATATGTGTGTGTGGCCATGCTGTGCTGTCGTGTCGATCAACATAGTGTGTGGGTGTGTGTATGAGTCTGTGTAAATCTAGCTATCGGTGAGGATGGCCATATAGGCGCACAAGAGAGGGAAAATCTCCTCCTTATGACAAGGATTAACTCCATTCAAATACCTACTATATTATATAATATTACTATATATAACATATATATATATTTATACCTTAATATATATAACTATAATATAATATATTATTTATATACTAATATACCTTATAATATAATACTACCTACTAATATAAAATATATATGTATGTAGGCTTACTATGTTATGTATGATTATACATGTATGACCGTAAATCGATGATTACTATATTATCATGTATCTTATATATGATAGTATATAATGCTATATATATAAATACAATATAATGTATGCTATGATAATATATGTATGTATATATAGATATATATATATACTATATAATATACAATATACATATAATACTAATATATATATACACTATATATACTAATATAATAATATACATATTATAGTACATATAATATATATACTATAACATACTACATACATAAATATAAGATATATACTACTAGGACGAGAAGACCGAACGAGAGAGAAAAATATGGAGAAAAACTTCGCGTACAAAGTTTCGTCCATCTCGAACTTGTAGTGCGTCCGGCTGGCCAAATCCCAACCACGCTACATCAACCATTCAAGACGACAGAAAGAGCATCAACCAGCTATTCACTACTTTTAAAAAGAGACTCACATTTTCAAGGTAACCTCACTCGATATAGGGGGGTAGATTTAGCCCACACTCAACTTAACCAGCTCAATACAAGAACCTTAGCGTACCAAGTTCTCCTCCATTATTGTAAGGACACGACACGAACACACCACACAACACACACACACACAACACACATATCTATATATACTACTATATTACCAATTATATATATATATATATAAATTAATGGGTATCCTTGTCATAGGAGGAGATTTCCCTCCTTGTCGCCTATTTGGCACACTCCTCACCATACTCATAAAGTAGGCACAAATCCCCATCAACTCACACTCTCTCCTACTTTATGATGATGGTGGGGATTGTGCCACATAGGTGTCAAGGTGAAAATCCCCTCCTAGTACAAGGTTTGCCATTAATCTCATATATATTTATATATATAAATGTATATAGATATACACATGAAAATAACGATACTCTTGTAAGGTACTCACAATATCATGTGGAAACAACATCCTTACTCAATCGTTTTGCGGAGATAGGTAAATCATCATATTCTGGAATGATGCATCCAGATGATCGTATAACAGAGTGTAGGCATATCAGCCCAATCAGGAAACCCCGATCATCTTCGAGTACGATGCAGTCACGCTCTCATTACGGGATAACGTCTAACTATATGTGTGGTACAGCCGCTGTTTCATTGCGGAAAACATCCATCACTAAGCATCCACCACTGATGAATTATGTATTATATGTGTTATTCCAATACTATTAGCTCGATCATGTATTTCGCATCTTAACTATGCATATAAACTCAACTAAGAACATGTATTTAATTGTTCGTGCACGCATCTCGATGTGCGGATCTATCTCATGTTCACAAATATCTCTGGTGTAAATAGATGACAAACAACATAATACAATGTAGGTCAATCAAGAAAATTCCTCGATTAAACAATAATTTTCACAAAAACATGCACAAGCAAAATCATGCGGGTCGGTCGATTGGGCATTCGTCGCCAGTCGACCGGCCAGAAGCCCAGAGCCTTATTCTACAGGCTGTGTTCATATGTCATGTTTGTGCTTCTAACTTATTTAACTTATTGTAAAACATGTAGAATATGTTTTAAAGGCTTAATTAACATTAGTGAAGATCATCTAGCACATGTAACAACAATTATTACATTAATTGACATGTACAAACCCTAAACATGTACAAAAACATCAAAACGTCGTGAAAACCATCAAAACTCATTTAAATCTCATATTTAATTACTTTCAGATCTTGATCTATATCAGAATATTCATTTGAAATCTTTAAAACACAAAAAGATTAAATCTTTATCTCATATATTACAGAGAACTGGTTTTATGCATGAAAATAAGTTTTTTGCTTAATAAAACCAAATCAAATTTCTTTAAAACAATTTAAAACAATTTAAAACATGGGTGTAGGGTTAGCAGAGATGAAATTCGCCTAAAAACCTTTTGTTAAAAGCTTGAAATTGCACATCCAAGTCAAATCCCTTAGCCACAAGCCAACAATCTTGCCTTCACATCGAAAGTTATCTCTCTCAAAGCTCTTGAATTCAAAAAACTTGGATCTAGGGTTTATAAGAGAGATGGTGGCTGCTAGGGTTCAGGGGATAAACTAAAAGATGTGAAAACTTCATGAAAAAGTGATATTTATACATGTGTGTGCAGCTAGACCTCAAAAGACCCGAAATCCAACTACAATTGGGTTTCTAAAAATCCCAATGTCGGTCGACCGGGCCTTGTGCAGCGGTCGACCGGCCAGAGTATTTTAACATGTGCTTGTTTTTGGCTTTGTGCATGTTTTGAACTTGATTATTTCTCATATATGAACTTGTTTGATCTCAAATCACTTGCTATCATACTCATACACCATTTAATAATATTTATCATATATGAACTTGTTTGATCTCAAATCACTTGCTATCATACTCATACACCATTTAATAATATTTATCATGTTAATAATTCATTTATCATAATTAATCACTTGCTATCATACTCATACACCATTTAATAATATTTATCATGTTAATAATTCATTTATCATAATTAATTACATATTATCTCAAATTTGTAGGGTTTTACAATTAAACATCACATTATCTATCGCTTTAGTATACCAAGATGAATGGTTCACGATATTGGAACTCAATTCGCCGGCCATAGTTTCTAGAGATTCTGCAACAAGTTTAGAATCCAAAGTGTTGCATCAACAACAAATTATTCGCTAGCTAATGGCCTTGTAGAATCTTTCAATAAAACCATCGTGAAACTACTGAAACAGTTCGTCTCTAAAAGTCGACGCGATTGGGATGAAAAACTTGGCGAATGTCTATGGGCTTATTGCATAATGGTGAGAACCCTGACAAAAGCTACTCCCTTCTCTTTGGTATATGGATACGAAGCCGTGTTACAATTAGAAATTCAAATCCCTTCCTTAAGTGTTTCTATTGCAGCCGGGATGACTGATGAAGAATAACACTGTCTACGTCTCCAAGAACGGGAAGCGTTAGACAATAATAGGCTTCAAGCCCAACAACAGATCGAGTTATACCAAGCTCGAATCTCTAAAGCCTACAACAAAAAAGTTAAATAAATAATCTTTAAGAAAGGCGATCTTGTCTTAGCAGTCAGACGACCTATGGTCATGACACATAAGACAAAAGTGAAATTTAATCTCAAATGGGAAGGACCCTTCTTAGCAGAGCCAATCTACGTGAATGAAGCTTACCGTCTCATTAATCAGAAAGGTGATAAGCTCATGATGCCAATTAACGTAAAGTTTCTTAAGAAATATTACACAAAAAAAATCATGAGACCCCCATTTCCCTCCCCTGTTAAGTCTAAAAAGAGAAATTAAACTCGCTCAAGACTCAGGGTTGGTTATTTTCTATTTCTTGAACAAAATAATGAATTCTCAAAATTGTCAGGTTAAAAATACACCTCTGACAATAAAAATCTCTGACAGTATAAGCACTTTAACATGCATCACTACCAAAATCAACTTATCAATCTTATCCAACAAGATGATAAGACCACAAAAGTTGACATGTTTAACAAACACCTTTGTCAATAACAAAACTCACAAAACCATCCCTAGCCAGCATATCGTCGAGTTAACATTACACTTCTGACAATTAATATCCCCACGGAGTTTGAATTCAGCTTGTCTCATTCTTGATATAGTAAGCTTTTCCAAACTAAATCAACTTATTAATCTTTCCCAACAAGATGATAAGTCCACAAAGTTGCTCAAATTGCAACACAATCCTGTCAAGTTAACAATACACCTCTGGCAGTCAAAATCTCTACATGTCCCTAAGGAGTTTGAATCATAATTCTGATATAAGCTAAAAAAATTTATCAAGTTAATATTACACATCTGATGATAAAATCAACTTATCAACTCTCCTCAATAGAGTGATAAGTCCACAAAAATCTTGTTCAAATCACAAGTACAAACAATTGTTAAGTTAATATTACACCTCTGATGATAAAATCAACTTATAAACTCTCCTAAATAGAGTGATAAGTCCTCAAAATCTTGTTCAAATCACAAGTACAAACTATCATCATGTTAACATTACACCTCTGATGATAAAATCAACTTATCAACTCTTCTCAATAGAGTGATAAGTCCTCAAAATCTTGATCAAATCACAAGTACAAACTATCGTCAAGTTAACATTACACCTCTGATGATAAAATTAACTTATCAACTCTCCTCAATAGAGTGATAAGTCCCCAAAATCTTGTTCAAATCACAAGTACCAAAAATCATAAAGTTAACACTACACGTCTGATGATAAAATCAACTTATCAACTCTCTTCAATAGAGTGATAAGCCCTCAAAAAATCTTGTTCAAATTACAAGTACCAAAAATCATCAAGTTAACACTACACCTCTCATGATAAAATCAACTTATCAACTCTCTTCAATAAAGTGATAAGCCCTCAAAAATCTTGATTCAAATCACATGTGTAAAAAATCATCAAGTTAACACCACACCTCTGATGATAAAATCAACTTATCAATTCTCTTCAATAGGATGATAAGTCCATAAATGACTTCTATGTTAACACTACACCTCTAACAGTTAAACCTCCATAAACTTGTTTATTCTTTTCAACAGAATAGCAAGTGTTAATTGTCAAAACATGAGGGTCATCCCTGCATTCCAAATTCCTAACGCGAGGGTGAACCTCGCGTTCCAATATCAAAATGCGAAGGTCACCTCCACGTTTCTAAAACAAAATGTGTGGGTCACCTCCGCGTTTCAAAAGCAAAATGCGTGGTTCGTACCCTTGTGTGCTAAAGATCAAATGCAACCCTCGCATTAGCAAAATCAAAACTCGAGTCTTGCGTGTCAAATTTTTGCAACCAAATTCATGGTGCCTTCGAGACGGATGCAGTGAGCAACTCCTTTGTGATAAGGAATCAACAGTACACTATTCCAAGATCAAACTAAATCGAGATATAAAGTATTTTGAAAATTCATTCCAGTTAACCACGAACTTTCAAAAACTTTGGAGGGGGTTCTGTAGTCTGTCAAAAATTATTGTAGATAGTTGGTCCCTATAAAACATTGATGATGAAAGTTACAATCTGATGACTTTCACAAAAATAGATGAGAGTTACAAATTGACAACTTTCACATTTTGAAGAACGAAATATAAGGATTATAGGCTAATGATCCTGACAAAATTTTAAAAAAAAGAGATTAGAATTAACGATGTATTCAAAGCAAAACACGAGGGTACACCCCTGTGTTCCAACTCAAAAACACGAGGATCCACCCCTGCGTTCCAATTCCAAAATGCGAGGGTTACCCCTGTGTTCCAATTAAAAAATTCGAGGATCACCCCCACGTTCCAATTCCAAAATACGAGGGTCACCCCCGCTTTCCAATTCCAAAACGCGAGGGTCATCCCCACGTTTTAACTCCAAAACATGAGGGTCACGCCTGCGTTCCAATTCAAAAACACGAGGGTCACCCCCGCGTTGCAATTCCAAAAACACAAGGGTCATCCTCGCATTTTAACTCCAAAACACGAGGATCTCCTCCGCATTTAACAAAGCTAAATGTGAGGCTCGCTCTAGAACGCGAATCCCGCGTTTGACCGTTTTAATTGTAATTTGAATGGTTTTTATATAATGGGGCCATTAAGCCCCCATTACGGAGAGATTTATGGGGTCAGTTACACTCCTAGATCTTTATAAATAGCTAAAAATTCACCTGAATACATATCCTTTTTGGATCATCTTGTTGGCTTTTGTTGGATTTTTTGAGATCATTTGGCTTGGCTTTTTTTGAACCATTTTTGGTTATAGAACTTTTAGATCAGATGTTTAGCTTATTTCGCTTGATAAAGGATTAAAGTTCCTTTCTAAAATTATCTCTTTTGTAGAGTTCTTATACTCATTTAGAGTTTTAAACTGGCCTGGAAAGTTCTTCCCGACGTTAAGTCAATAAGATTAGACTAAGTTCCATGAACCGAGGTGTTCGGATCGTCAACGTGATAAAGGAATCAAACTCCCATCGCCACCAAGAAGAACCTAGCCTTAAACAAAGAGGGGGATCCGTCCTTCTCTCTTTTGTAAATCGGGAGACCGATCAAGAAGATTGCAATTTCTTTTTTCTAAGTCTGTTAGAGAGAGATTGCAAAGAGAGATTGTATTCATTCTTTTTCTAAGTCAGTTAGAAGAATATTTTTTCTCAATTTTCTTCTAATTTTTCCCGCAAACACACACACACACACACACACACACAGAGAGAGAGAGAGAGAGAGAGAGAGATAGAAGGGTCTAGAGATAAATACATGAGGATAAGTGAGTTCATTGATTTAATAGTTGAGAGATGAATTTTGTGGGCTTCATTTCTCTTGCATTTAATTCATTTGAGGCTCTTGGGCTTACCATCAATTCTCTTAGCGCCTCTTAGGCATTTAGCTGACTTTCAAATATATATATATATATATATATATATATATTATATATATATATATATATGTGTGTGTGTTGTGCTGTTGCTCGTTGTGTGTGTGTGTGTGGGTGTGTGTGTAAATTAAATTTAGTATTTCTTTTATAACTTACTACTATTGATAAAATTTCTAGAATCTACCAATATAGATGACTCTGTCTCATAGTGATAGGTGATTTTATGTATAATATGTTAAATTCTGATGTTTGGATAGGGAGATATCAATTTTTCTTTGCGGTTGACCACCTTGAGCACGAATTTCACTTTGTTTCTTTCCAGGTTTGATTTGATTCTCAATTACAGGACAAATTATTAATAATTACTAACCAATAAAGTGATGAGTGCTAATATTTTGCTTCTAAATTTAGTCGTGGGGTCCGGATTTAGGCATTCTAGGCTTCATTATAGATCTTATGGGCTTAAAATATTCTTTATTTGAGCGCTTATTTTATAATTCTTTATTACATGCAAATGAAGAAAAGAAAATATTATTAGCATATATATTTATTTAAAAAATAGATAATATGGGTATAAAGCATAATAAAATGTAATTATTAGTGCTTAGGGACCCATCGATGGTCATGAGCAATCACTGGTGGTGAAGATGATAAATTATAGAATTTATGATTTAATCATAGCTATTCTCCAACTTTCACTATGATAAGGGTTTCTCCTTTTTCATTAATTAGAGGCTATATAAGGTTGACAGAGATAGATTAAAGGGGAGAGCTCGAAAAAAATTCTAGGGTATTGATTGAAGAAGATTTAATTGGAGTTTTAAACCTCGGGAGCCTCAACAAACTCTTTCTGATCTCACTTATCATCTTTAGATTACTTCAGTGGGGAGAGTTGCCCTTGATTTCATCATCTATATTGTTCTTTATCAAGCTGCACTTTGATTTATCAAAGTATGGTTTGTTAATAGAAAAGGGCTGTAAAAATTTTCTTATTTTTCGTGTTTAAACTGTATTTGTTGGTTTGTTTTAAACTTGTTTTTATGGCATACTCAAGACGGTGTTAATTGAGAGTTGGTACTAGCTAGGGTTTAGGTGTTACTCATTATGAAAATTAAGTTAGACGACTAGTTTCTAGTTGATTTTAGGGTACGATTTTTGTAAGCCTACTGAAGCGCATTGTAATTTAGGAGAACTCTTAGCATAGTGAGGAAGCTCCTTCATAAGAAGAAAGAGTGGACATAGGATTATTATCCGAACCATTGCAAAATCCTTAGTTGATTTTTTTACTTTTTATTTTATTTATTTCCGCTGCTTGTTATGTGTATTTTAGCAAAAAATGGTAGTTCACCCCCTCTCTAGGCTTGGATTTCAAATCTAACAAGTAGTATCAGAGCTTCATTACCTCCTTCTCTAGGCCTTTCCTGAAGGACGTGTTGTGAACCAACCCTCACTTTTTAATGTGATAAACTATACCTACTAGAAAGCATGTATGAGACTCTTTTTATTGTCCACTGATTATGATGTTTAGAGTAATGTAGAAAATATCTATAGTGAAGCTACTACCATAGTAGAAGAGGTTATGATTGCTACTTCTAGAGACAAGTGGACCCCTCCCGACAAAAAAAATAGTCTTTAAACATAAAAGCTATTAAAGCTCTTTATTGTTAATTAAATGCTGAAAAGTCTAGTCGTATTACAAATATTTGTACTATTGCATAGAAAACCTAGAAAACTCTTGAAATTACACATGAGGAAACTTCTTAAGTGAAAGAGGCAAAACTTACAATACTAATGAATAATATGAGAATTTCAAGATGAAGGCCTCGGCGGGTATTTTAGATATGTTCACCTGATTCATGGACATTTTGAATAAATCAAAAGTTTTGAAAAAGGTGTATGATAACAAGGAGTTTGTGAGAAATTTTTTTTTGTTCTCTTTCTAGAAAATTCAGAACCAAATGTAGCGGCTATCGATGAATTATAATTTTTTTTCTGAATTAACTCTTGAGAATATTATAGGGGATTCTCTCACCTATGAAGTGCGATTAAAAAAAAAGAGAGAGAAGATGATAAAAAAGATAACTTCTGTAAGAAGTCGTTAGCTCTAAAGGCCAAAAAGAACAATCTCGATCCAAAGAGAAGAAAGAATCAAGCTCAAACTCTGATAGTGTTAATCTTTCCTAAAGACAAAAGATCGACAAAAGTTCATCCACAATAAATGCAATCAGAGTTTCACTAAGGTAAGAAAAAATAAATATAAAAATTTAGATTCTAAAATTTTTTGTCATCTTTGCAGAAAACCTAGATACTTAAAAGATGATTGCCCACTCAACAAAAGTGCCTACAAATGAAAGAATAAGAGTTTTAGGAGACGTCATGGAAATTCTCAAGTGAAGATAAAAAATTAAAAACAACTTAAGCTTGAATGATAGGAGTCACTGTCTCATGTCTAATGTTTTGTTAGGTCTCGTATTTTGATGATGATTTACAAACCCCATTATTGATGCTAATTGCTTAACAAGTGATATTATGCAGGATGTATTTTATCAAGCAATGTAGTGCTATTATTGGAGGATGGATGGATTTTGCACCATAATAATGATATCCGAGGAGGTGGAGGCAAGTTAGTGAAGTAGAGCTTAAAAGTACAAAATTTACAAGAGGAGCATCATCAAGAAATTAGCAAATATCAAGACTCAAGAAATATAAATATATATCTGGTTTGCCCATGGGTCAGATGTTATACCAGGAGTATTTTCCTTCCAACCATGAACTGAGTCAACTGAAAGATCGCATTCCCGACCGCTACGAGACCTTATGGGACCTCACTTGTCACTATCACATTGCTTTGGCGCAGTCTAAACCCCTAGCGAAGAGGACCAAATCAAATGTGAGCCTGAAGCAATTCGCATCATATTTGTTCAGGAATCTAGAGAGCCATTCCGGCAAAGCTATTTGTGAACTGGCACCGCTGACTCCTTCAGAGGTTAATGAGCTGCTGAAGAAGACTGACGCCCACTCCTATACCATTAGCAGTCCTGAGAGTGGCTTTCCTGCAGGGACTAAATTCAGATCGTTCTTATGTCATGCGACCGCACCGATTCGTCCGATGACTCTTCTTGCCGGCTACCTCGCCATCTGGTTAAAGAAATACGTGGTCCCGTATCAGTCCGGTGACGCTCTGCCACTGGAAGTGCTCTACCCTGCGGTTCAACTTGCCTACAGAAAGGAACTCTCACTTCTTCCGGTGATGGTGGCTAGCATTCATCGAGGACTTCGACAGATTTCTGGCGCTTTTACACGGGAGGAGAAGGAATCGCCGACTCAGATTCCTACCACTAAGGTGGAGCTTCCGTATGTTTATTTGATGGCTTGGTTCGTCCTTCATCATTCCGATGTGATGTCGGTACCGAATGCCATAGACCAGTCTGTTCCCTTTCTACAGCTGCTTGAGAATGGCGAGTGGGAGGGCCGAGGATTCCCCGATATCAGGCGTCAGCTACAAGTCCACAAGTGCTGGGCATTCTCCACTTGCTTCCCACAGTTCTCCAGCCGGTACGGCGAGTGTTTGATTGATGAGGAGAAGCCGAGGGAGTATCGCACTTATTTAGATATCGGCTGCTTTAATTGGCTAGTGAACATCAGACCGGGCTACTTGACTTTCCGGGTGGGGAATCAGTGTTTTATAGAGCCGTATCTACCTTGCCGAT
Source organism: Asparagus officinalis (assembly GCF_001876935.1). Lineage (NCBI taxonomy): Eukaryota > Viridiplantae > Streptophyta > Magnoliopsida > Asparagales > Asparagaceae > Asparagus > Asparagus officinalis. The sequence goes on from NC_033795.1 coordinate 30,276,375, forward strand.
TCGCCCGCCAGTTTGGTTATGACCTTTTTCTCTGAAGGTTATAATGTAGGCAAGAAATGAATTAGATAACATTTGAAGCATTTGGGGTTAATACACACACATTTCCAGATGTTGTATTTTGACCGTTTTGTAAAATGATGAATTTTCACAATTGTGAAATGATATTTAAAAAATTCTTTTTCTAACATGCTTATTTTCATCGGAATAGTCATTTTCCCAAATTTCATAAATTTTGGAATTTATTTGCTATTTTTAAAGCACCTTTGAAAATCAAATTTACTTTTCATAACTAGGCTAGGCGTGGTTATTTGTCAACTGACACTGTTCATCAGTCGACTGATGAAGTGCTCCGGATACGTTTATTGTTTTTGCTCAGTCGACTGACTCTCATTAGTTGACTGAAGTAGCTCATTAGTCGATTGATGATCTCATCAGTCGACCGATGATGTTTGAGTGATAGCCAATGGTCAGCCCATCAATTGATTGAACAGTGCATCAGTCGACTGATGGCACTGTAACTGCTAGTTACTGCTTTTGCTGGTTTTGTGGGATTTGGTGATTTATTATTATAAAACCCCAAAAATTTGAATATTATGTAAAAAATAAAAATAAATATTCTATATGATGAAAAATAACATATTTTGATGTTTGAGTATGATAGGAATTGATTTGAGATCAATTCAATGTATGTTTGTGAATATATGAGTGCAAATGCACAAAACATGCACGAAGAGAAATCTGGAAAAATGTCCAGTTAAGAATTTATATGTTTTACATACTAATGTAGTTTGAATCTAAAAAGACTCAAAAGATCAAAGTTATAGGTCTCATCAATAGTTTTCCAACAAATATTATATCATGTTATTCCGAGGTCGGATAAGAAAGTTACACCCAAAATATCGAAGATTAGTTTCCTAGTAAGACAATGTTTCCAGATTCGGGTCAAACGAGTTTATTTTGGGTTTGCATATATATACATGAAAATTATCATCTTTACAATAGAGTTTCAAACCCTAGAGACCCCTCTTCCTCTCTCTCAAACCCTAGCCCTAAAGTGAGTCTTTGGGAGTCTTTGGGAGGAGAACGCCGAGAAAAAGTCAAAAGTTTTGGTGTATGGCAACGGGGTAATGACAGGGCATAACTATGTACCAAAAGTTATAAGTACACAACCAATCAAGTTATAGTATAAAAAGTTATCGATCCCACGAGGAAGGGATTTATAGGAGAAAATTAGAATCGGTTCTTATATTGTTTGCGTGACAATTAGGAGTGATAAAAATTGTGATTGTGGAGAGATATGAGGAGTGTTGTGAATATGTACAAAAAGTCAATAAATGAGACTTATATGATAGAAATTAAGAGTGTATGTGATGAAATAATAAGGAAAGAAAAAAATAAAGGAAATAAAAATCAAGAAACAAATAAAAGAAAATCAAAAACTAAGGAAAAATCAAGAAAGAAAAGCTGGAGGATTCAATTAAATATATGAGAAATCTAGAATTGAATCCACTAGCTAATCTCACTTATAAGATATGAATCATTCTCTTTTTTACATTCTATTTTAGATTTACTAAGTATAGATTATCATACCACTCAAGGAATGTATAACCTATCAAATTATCATCCAAGTAAAAATATTTCTCATGAAAATAATAACAGCTAAATAGTAATTCTAGAATTCCTTCTACCAATTAGTTCTTTAGTTGAATATCCTAAGCATGAACAATTTAAGCATGAGTGAATGATTAACAAATTATAAGAGAAAAAAAACTAGTTTCATGCAATTTCTAGAGTTCCAATAAGAATTAATTCCATATCTAAGAAAAGGGCAATTCCCTAGAGGGTTCTAGCCTCAAGGCGAATCAAAGAAAATGAAAACAAGCAAAAAGAAAAACTAATCCCAAGAGGGTTCTTGCCTCAAGTCAATAGTGCAAGAAGATAAAATCTAATCTACAAAATAAATTGTAAGAACTAAACTACAATAAATTGCAAGAACTAAATACAAGAAATTAAAGCAAGAGAATAAAAGCATGAAAGTAAATCTACACTACAAGACATTAATGTAAATCCAAACTACTAAGCAATAAGAAAAGAAATAAAATAGAAAATAAAAATAAACCTCCAAATTGATCTTCATATTCATCTTCATTATCATACTAAGAGAAGACAAATATGAAGTGGTGACAAAAATTATTTTATTAATTATAATAAAAAGTTACAAATTTGGAAGGTCTTCTCAATTAAGAGTATCCCTCCTCTCTAAATGAAGATACAAAATTTTTTACACCCCAACCCCTTACTCTTTACCCCTATTTATAGTAAATATCAATGAATGAGGGCCCTTGGATCAAACTTGAGCCCCAAGATAATGCAAATTAGCAATTAAAACGCACTACAGTAATATGACATCGATGTCGCCATCGATGCTGGCATCAATGCACAGATCTCTCCAATTGCTGGCCGAATTCTTTTTCTTCCTTTGGGCTTTTCGCCTTGGACTTTGGGCTTTTGAGCTTGGTCTTTGGCCTTTTGCTTGTATTCTTCATTAGTTCATGTGCTTTTGTTGAGAGAAGAGATTTTGGGATTATTTTTTAATAACCTGTAATTAAAGATAAAAATAATTATTAGTGGTATATTTATTCATATAAAATAGATAGTAAGGGTATAAAATTATAATAAAAATGTGATTATCAAATACGCTCACACTTAAACTTTTGCTAGTCCTCTAGTAAAGATGGAAATTAAAAATTCTAACTCACTTTCGTAGGAATCACGTTATATTTAGCGCATACAACAAGCATTTAGACCCCTAGGTTACCCTAGTGGACGAGTTGTAGTTTTGTGAGGGTTTTCGGTGAATATACCCACAAAATTCAGTCAACTTGCCAATTTAAAGAGGTCAGTAAATAACTAAATTTACTCGATACATTTAGACAATCTAATTAAAGCTAGTTATTACTCAAGAAAGCGTTTTTATATATAACTCTAAGATAAATTTCCTAGAAAATATTCTCATTATAGCAATACATTACCAAGCCAAACTTAGAAAATTAATTTAAAAGTTTTGAAAAGAACATGCTAACTCTTTGTTTTAAATAACTTTTAAGTCTCTTGATGAAAATTATTTTTCAAGACCATATATACAAATATAACTATATATATATAAATATTATTAGTAATTAATATATTTTTTCTCACTCTTTCTTCCTTGGTGATTTTTTTTCTACTTTTATCGGGCTTTCTAAGTGACCATTTAACAAGTTTTTGGCCAGTGGATCCTAGCCCAATTGGGCTTAGGTTATTAAGTATGGAAATACTCATTGGGCTTAATTACTCGGTCAACTTAGGCTTTATAAGATAGAATCACCTTGAAGTTAAAAAATTTTTTTGTGCCCATTTTCCGCACTCTTCTTTTGCAAGGTTAGTTTTTTATAGTATATATGTGTATATGTATTAATATATTCTAAAAAATATGTAAATCAAGACAACTTGAAAATTATTTTCAACTCTAAGTTAAGCACGCAAAAGTTATATTATTTTAATTAAAATCTAAGTTAAATCTATTAATTTGGCAAGTAACAATATTTTTCTAAAAAACATTTTTTTAAAGGAAAGAAGAGAAAAAAATTATGACAAAAATGCAACAAAAAGGTGAAATAAAAAGGAAAAACAACTACTTCCTATCCCCACACCTAAATTTTACATTGTCCTCAATGTAAACTCTAAGATGCACAAAGTAAAGCAGATAAGAAATGAGGTACTTACATTTGGCCAGCTGACCTAAGAAAATCTGCAATTACCTTTGGTGTGAGGAGAATGAAATCAAAATATTATTCCTATTTTTTCAAATTTATTTCTTTTCTTTTTATTTTTTTCTCTTTTTTATACAACAGAACAAAAAACTCTCAAATAAGAGAAGAATAAATTCTTTTAATTATTATGAAATAAAACAAAACAAACAATGTAGAATGAAAGGTTCAATATGAAGAGCTCGTATTCTACAATGAATCATATCTTATTGCTGAAAATTCTCCCCCAGATTTTAAATAAATTTAAAATGATATGATCAATGATGTGCTAAAATTCCAAGCATATCAGGGTGTTTAATGATTCTTGCAACAATATAAAGTAGGTATTATTGGTGTCATGTTTTTTGAATTTCTTAATAAAATTAGATTCTTGATTTGTGAAGTTTTGTTTTCTAGCAACCAATTCTTCTTTAACAACTTCCACAGCCCCAAGATTCAAGGTTGAGTTATGAAAATTTGGTTGTTGTTTATTTTCCAAGAATCTAAGTTCATCAAGAAAGAGTTATTCAAAATTCAGTTCAAAGCAGTAAATGTTTAACACAGTTTCCTTATTCTGAATGACCTTATCTGCTTTTTCTAATAGCTCCAACTCCTCACCAAAAATTTCCTCAAAACTCAAATTTGACTCTTCTTCTTCTTCTTCTTCTGATATTTGCTGAATATAATTTATTTCTAGAGGCTGATTATTTGGTTGGTCCACTGGATTGAAAATATTAAGATCGGTAGTTAAATTTCCAAAGGACATCTTCATTTGACCAGTTCTACAGTTGATGAAAGTATTAGAAGTGGCTAAGAATGGTTGTGCTAAGATGTCAGGTATCTATCCTTTGGGATTGGAAATGGGTTGTATTTCCAAGGCTACAAAATCCACTGAAAAATAAAATCTCCAACCTTATTAAGAACAAAATCTATCTCACTTATAGGAACCTTGACAGATCTATCAGCTAACTGTAAGGTGCATCGGGTTGGTTTTAATTCACCTAAACCTAGTTACTAGTAGACTGAATATGGAAGCAAGTTGACACTGGCCCCTAAGTCTAAAAGCGCCTTCTCAATGTGAGTATTACTAATAACACATGAAATGATGGGAGAACCTGGATCTTTACGTTTCAAAGGTATATGTTTTGAGAGCATATCAGTTATATTGGCTGCCAAAAAGACTTTTCTCTTCGGAATATTTATTCTTCTCTTCTTAGTACATAATTCTTTCAAAAATTTAGCATAAGATGAGATTTGTTCAATTACATATAAGAGAGGAATATTAACCTTAATCTGTTTGAACGTTTCTAGGATCTTCTCCTCCTGAGGGGAGTGTTTCCTAGGCCTGAGTCTATCTGGAAAGTGAGCAACTGGTCTAAAAATAGGCTCAGGTTTGGGTTCGGGTTCTTGGTAATCTGAGAGGGGTGATTGTTAGATAGAGTCATCATCAGAAGAAGAATTTTTCTGAATCAAGAGCTTGACTTGAAGGTGTTCTCACTTGATTATCGACCTGTGTCCCTAACCGTAGTGAACGGATTGCATTCACTTGAGCTTCATATGATGAACTAGATCCTGTGTCCTTAGGGTTGACCACAGTTTGACTCAAAAATTTTTCTTTCTCTCTTTCACTCACAACATTAGCTAGTTGAACAAGTTAGGATTCTAATCTAGATATAGCTTGAGTGTTGGAGTTGAGTATTTATCCGGTTGATTGCATGAAGGAATTTAGTGTGCTAGATGTTTGAGTCAACATATTCGTGGTTTGTGTAGAGGCCTTAATTATGGTTTCCAAACACTTTTCAAAGATATTAAGACATTTATCATGGTCTGAGTTTAGAGAAGTGTGAGTTACAATTTAATAATGAGGAGACTAATTTTGATATGGTAGATTGGTTTTTTTGAAAATTTGGGTGAGAACTGAAAGGAACTGTGTTTCCCCTAGGAAATTGTTGGTTTGAAGTGAGAATGAAATTTTGGTTTCCTGGGAGGTTTCCTTAATTCCATGCAAAATTGGGATGATTTCTCCAAACCATATTGTAGGTTTGGAGAAAATGGATCATTCACAGGACACTGAAATGCATCATTTAACCTGTCCTAGTGGCTGATTATTTCCTAAGAGAGGACATTCTTCTAAAACATGGGATGGTGAAAGATAGTTGTGAAAACCTGAGGTAGAAATTTGATTAATTTGAGCCAGTGCTCTTTCCTTATATTCTAGGGCTTCTAACCTGCACATGATTGTAGCCATCTTAGCTTCAGATGCAATGTTCAACTCTAAGGAAATACCATAGGACTTAGGTTGGGGAACAGATGAAACTCTGTCATCACAGTGTTACCACTGCATGGTTTTCTCGAATAGACTCTCTAAAAATTTCCAAGCTTCGTCAGCATTTTTCTTCATGAAATCTCCTTGACACATTGACTCTAAATAAGTTTTTGAAGAATAATCTAATCCTTCATAAATGATTTGGCATAATCATCACTTCTCGAGACCATGATGAGGACATTGGATAAGGTCTTTGAATCGGTCAAAATACTTCCAGAAAGGTTCTCCCGGGATAATTTTAAAATTCATGATGTTGTTTCTTAGCTTAATCATTTTATGGATCGGGAAAAATTTCTTAAGAATAACGGTGATAAATTAATACCAAGTTGAGATGAAATTTGTGGGTAAGCTATACAACCATTTTTTGCCTTGTCCTTGAGAGCAAATAGAATAAATCTGATTTTGATCGCATCTTTAGTTAAGTCTCTTATTTTAATCATAATACATACTTCCTCAAATTCCGAGATAAAAATATAAACATCTTCAAATTCATTCCCCAGAAATTTAGGAAGCATGTTTATATAATACGGTCGAAGCTCAAAGTTAGTTCCAGTTGACTCAGGGAGGCTAATGCAAGACGGGATTGCATTCCTAGTGGGATAGCCATATCTTGAAGAATAGGTAGATTAGGATACAACATTCTATGATTGGTTCAAAGCGAGTTAATCGATGTGTATTATCCCTAATCCACGCTCTCATACACCAAAACAATTTTTTTTATACTTTTTTTTTAAAATTTTTTTATTTTAATTTTTTAAAGAAAAATAAAAGCTATTTTTTTATGATAAGAAAAAAGGTGATAAAGGAAAAACCCAATTAAAATAAATAAAAACAATCACTTTTCAATCACTCTAAACTCTAAGGTTAAGCATAACTCAGTTAGACCAGCTCCTAACCAAAAATTCCTTAAGTAAAAAAAGATCAAAGTTTTACTCAGTAAGTTAGCCACGTAAGGATAGTACTTGAGTGAGATTAAAGATCAATTAAGTATCTCGTTCCTTGTAGATCAATTAAGTATCAGCTCCTAAACCTTGCCTTAGACACCAACAAATTCAAGAAAAATTGAACCAGTTTACTTAGAGAATTCTTGTTCCTTATTGAGCTCGAGTCCCATGGGGCCAACGTCTAATGTGTTTTAAGAGGCTTGGGTTTGTGTAGTGAGGAATTAGTGATTTGTGGGCTAAGGAAAGGATGATGAAATCCCTTACCTTATCTTGGTTAAGGGGGTTTTCCCTTAAGAATATTTTTAAGTGTGTGCCAAATCAAGATGCTCAAATCACTTGGGTGAATTCCTACTAACTATATGCAATGCAACCCTATGAATTAAAAACGACTACAAAAGGATGATAAAAAGAAAATATCTTTTTTAATTATGGTTAACAATCAAACAAAAGTGAGAAGGAAGATATTGTTTAAATTATTATCTTGTTAGTAATTATTCAAGTGAAAGATGAATTTTACTATGGTTGACGAAAATAAATTTTTTTAAGTCCTACTTGTCTATAATTGTGAAGACTAACTAGTGGGTACAATTAAAAATACTAGATAGAAGACTTACCTCAAGCAAATCTTTAAGTTATTGATCTTCAATCCAAGATTTTTAAGCTCCAAACGGTTCCTTCACAAGAAAACACATAAGTTAAAGAACCAAAATATTTAAAATCCTACTTAAGAACCTTCCACAGTAACGACACCAAAAACTTGACGGGGCATAAATATGTACCAAAAATTGTAAGTGCACAACCAATCAAGTTATAGCACAAAAAATTATCGATCCCACGAGGAAGGTGTTTGTAGGAGAAAATTAGAATCGGTTCTTATGTTGTGTGCGTGACAATTAGGAGTGATAAAAATTGTGATTGTGGAGAGATAGTAGGAGTGTTGTGAATATGTGCAAAAGTCAATAAATAAGACTTATTTGATAGAAATGAAGAGTGGATGTGATGAAATAATAAGGAAAGAAAAAATAAAGGAAATAAAAATCAAGAAACAAATAAAAGAAAATCAAGAACTAAGGAAAAATCAAGAAATAAAAGATGGAGGATTCAATTAAAGATATGAAAAATCTAGAATTGAATCCACTAGCTAATCTCACTTATAACATATGAATCATTCTCTTTTTACATTCTATTTTAGATTTACTAAGTATAGATTATCAAACCACTCAAGGGAAGTATAACCTATCAAATTATCATCCAAGTAAAATTATTGAAACCACTCAAGGGAAGTATAACCTATCAAATTATCATCCAAGTAAAATTATTGCTCATGAAAAGAATAACAACTAAATAGTAATTCTAGAATTCCTTCTACCAATTAGTTCTTTATTTGAATATCCTAAGCATGAACAATTTAAGCATGAGTGAATGATTAACAAATCATAAGAGAAATAAAGCTAGTTTCATTCAATTTCTAGAGTTCCAATAAGAATTAATTCCACACCTAAGAAAATGACAATTCCCTAGAGGGTTCTAGCCTCAAGGCGAATCAAATAAAATAAAAACAAGCAAAAAGAAAAACTAATCCCAAGAGGGTTCTAGGCTCAAGGCAAATAGTGAAAGAAGATAAAATCTAATCTACAAAATAAATTGCAAGAACTAAACTACAATAAATTGCAAGAATTAAATGTAAGAAATTAAAGAAAGAGAATAAAAGCATGAAAGTAAATCTACACTATAAGACATTAATGTAAATCAAAACTACTAAGCAATAAGAAAAGAAATAAAAGAGAAAATAAAAACAAACCTCCAAATTGATCTTCATCTTCATCTTTATCATCCAACAAAGAGATGAAAAATATGAAATGGTGAAAAAAATTATTTTATTAGTTGTAACAAAAAGTTACAAATTTAGAAGGTCTTCTCAATTAAGAGTAACCCTCCTCTGCAAATGGAGATACATAATTTTTCACATCCACAACCCCTCACACACTACCCCTATTATAGTAAACATCAATGAATGAGGGCCCTTGGATCAAACTTGAGCCCTAGGACAATGCAAATCATCCTTTAAAATGCACTATTGTAATCTGGCATCGATGCTGGCATCGATGCCGCCATCGATTCTGGCGTCGATGCGCAAATCTCTCCAATTGTTGGTCGAATTCTTTTTATTCCTTTGGGCTTTTGGGCTTGGAGTTTGTGCTTTTGAGCTTGGTCTTTGGCCTTTTGCTTGTATTCTTCATTAATTCATGGGCTTTTGTTAAGAGAAGAGATTTTGGGATTTATTTTTTATTAACCTGTAATTAAAGATAAAAATAATTATTAGTGCTATATTTATTCATGTAAAATAGACTATAATGGTATAAAATTGTAATTAAAAAAATATGATTATAAGGTAATCACTTACTGTTCTTTTCAGAGGCTTGTACACTTGCAAAGGCAATAACACCTCTGTCCAAACCTTTCCCTTGAATAAAAATCATGTTTTTAAGAGATTTATATGTTTAACTTTATGTTTAGGGTTTAAATCTAATGTTAAACATGTTACATGTGTTGTTTATGATTAAATCTTATGTCAAGAGTAGTAGAATGAATCTGGAACTGAGATATTGACCAGATCATGATCATTAAGGTTTATTTTAATGAGTTTAGTATAGTTTAATATGATTTATATTCTTTAGATTGTCGCAGTAAACAAGAATTAGGTTGTTTTGCATGTTAAACCCTAGATCTATTTGTTCTTGTGCTTCATCTAATTTAAGCAAACTCCTGGTTAAGTATATATGACAATGGAATCAAGTTTTATTCATATAATCTAATAAAAACCCGGGTTTTTGAAGAAAACACGAGAGAAGAACAAACTGTGTATTTTCGGCTTGTTTAGTCGATTGAAGTTGCCATCAGGCGACTGACGGGAGGTCATCAGTGGACTGACAAGTTTGTGTTTGCCCTGTTGTTTTGTGAATGATCCTATAAGTCAACCGATGAGGTCATCGGTCGACTGATCAGCTTTTGTGAGATTGAACATTTTACTTGTGTGTTCATTTGGTGAGCATTTTTATGCAACACGTCAGTTGATATTCACGCATAGTTCGAAGAGTACACGTACGAGGATTGAGTACGCATGATTACAATGTTTGGGGGTATCCAAATAGGTTACAATCGTTAAGAGTAACGACTATTATTATATATATTATAATTATGATCGGTTGGGTGGGGTTAGTCAGGTCCCGTAATAGGACCGCTGATGGACTATACTCCGTTTGCTTTAGTCGGGTCTTGTAATGAGACCGTAGATGGACTAAACTTCTTTATCGGTCCGTACGAAGATGCATAGAGGTTGAAATACCTATTTATCGGTCCGTACGAAGATGCGTAGAGGTTGAGATACCTATCTGATAGTCCGCACGAAGATGCACAGAGGTTGAAATACTTATCTATCGGTCCGCACGAAGATGCGTAGAGGTTGATATACCTAACTATCGGTCCACACGGTTATGCGATGAGTTATTATACTTAGTTACCAATTCGCACGGGAGTGTGATGAATAAGAAAGACATCGTTTTAGGGCACAACAGACTCATGTGCAGCCTATAAATGGAAGAAATATGTAAAATTTTCTTAATGTTGACGTAGTACTAAGCAGAGTTAGATGTATTCAGTGTAGAGGATAGCACTAGAGGATGACACCGATTTTAGATTTTTGCCGTAGCAACGAGTACCACTTATTTGGGAAAATTTTGTTTGCTTCTTTGATAAGCAGTAGAGCTAGTTAGATTAAAGTGGGGAGACATGTCTGTAGTTAATTATGAAATCATGACCAACATAGTAACAATGGCAAGAGACCTGTTGTGGAATATAGGGAGCCCCAGCAGCGGGGTAAGGATTTTTACCGCCAGCAACAAGGACATCAAAAGAAGAGAGCACAACCTACAACATGATTCGAGAGTGCCGCAACAACGTAGAATTTGGCGTACATGTTATAATTATCATAGTACATCAGCAGGAGGTCAGTATAACAGAGGTCAAAATCAGCAGTCTTAGGGTCACGATTACGGTAAGTAGTAGAGGATTTGCGGCACATCCAGTTGTCTTGAGGAGTGAGGGGCTAGTAGGCCAGATTCATGCCATGTAGGAGATTCCTGAGGGACAGACAGTCTCATATGTTCCACCACCATCAACTTAGTAATAGCCAGCCACCGACAAGGTTTATACAGTCGTACCACGTGATCATGGTGCGAGCGGAGCTTTCTTAGTGATTTCCTCCCCAGCTCGAATATTATTGATTCAGAAGCTTTGTATTCTTTTATCTATCATGATGTCATGATTAGACATCAGCTTGTAGCGTAGCTGTTTGCGTCGAAAGTCGATGAATTCATTGCGGTATTGATTACAACTTCAGTCGTTACAATAAAAACAAGAAAAAGATAGTCTTTTTATAAGACTCTTATACGATGAAAACAAAAATTACAACTCTCGTCAAAACAAACGCAGGGAGATCGTTTATCAGTCTTTTGCTTGTGTGGAATCTTTGCCTGTGCCGGGGTTTATCCGTGAACCGTCTTTGATCTGGACCTGGTTGATAAAAAATTCGGCAGAGCTTCGTCTTCACCGAGGAAGTATTTGATTTGAAGCGCTGAGATCGACCAAGCGATATCAGGGCTCTTCTTGAGATTAAGACCAAGCCTAATCTCAAGGGACGGACAGACGGGGTTTAGATCCTTCGAATAGCTCCTTCTTTATGCCGAAGTTCGCCAGGATCTTATTTGCCTTTGCTAAAATTCATGCTCCTTGACTCCTCAATCCAGCAGCACCTCCACGTCTTGATAATAATTCGTCCCCCCTGAAAGGAGCCCCTAGGCATGTATTTATAGGCTTCGGCTGGGGAGTTTTCGGATGAGAACAAGTTATTTGGCTCTATTTTCAGTTAAAAACAGACTAACTACGTTTGGGGATGATATCAAGTCAGTTAGGATGCTCAGGAACCAACAACTCCCGAGAAAAACCGATCGAAAACAGCAAAAACGCGTCAGGAGGTCGAAATTGCGCGCAGGGCGGA
>NC_033795.1:30288523-30310997 GCF_001876935.1 Asparagus officinalis
CAGCGCGGTCCGACCCGCGCGGACGCGGGTCGACGCGGTCCGACCCGCGCGGACGCGGGGGTTTTGCTTTGCTGAGTTCTTCGGTGTTTTCTAGTTTTTCAGGACTTGTATTTTCCACCGTTTTGCTTATTTTGACCATCTTGTTGACTTGCACGCTTCGTTGTGGGATTGACCGTCAACACGCACGTTGGCTGATATGCGCGCGTGTTGATTGATGCACGTGTGTTGACCGATGCGCCTAAACTGATTGACGTGCACGAGCTGATTGACGCGCACGTGTTGATTGACGCACGCGAGCTGATTGACGCGCGCGTGTTGATTGCCGCATGCGAGCTGATCGACATGCTCGCGTTGATTGACGCATGCAGGCCACTTGGTTCGTCGTTTCGTTTCATGCGCTTGTCGACGACAGATAATCCTCTTAGACTCGAATTTCGACGTTCATCGTCTTCTCTCCGTCTCGAGCTGTGTGCGGACACCCATAGGTATTTTTAGACGTCTACAGATACCCCCTCCAAAGTATTTTAGACTCATTCTTTTTTTGAGAAGTCTGGAATGCTTTGGATAAGATAGGCCATCTCTTCAATTTCGTAGAGTGACCTTGAACTATCTCAATTCTTAACTTTTTCAGTGTTCAATCGATTCATTATTTTGTCGAACAGATAAAGTTCTTCCGGTGCTGCGTTTATCGTCTGACCACTTTCGAAATCTTGAATTGAGATTGGTGTGTAACTTTTTGAACTTAGCTCGTGCTATTGAGTTGACTTTGAACTGATCATCTCCGTTGGGAATTCATATCTGATTGTAATTAGAATCCTTGGAGTCATCTTTTGCCTTATTTTGGCGAGATTGCCGATGCGTTGACCGACATCGATATTTACTGTAATGCGTTGTGCGGCATTGACTTTTGTTGTAACGCGTTGATCGACGTTAATACAGTTTAAGCTCTTAAGGCAATGGAGCGTGGCGGTCCCAAATGTTGGGCTGCAGGACCAACTATTAAAGCTGATTCATCTGCATGTATGGATCTTATCTTGAAGTTGTTGGATGTTCAAGTCATGATACCAACTAATGAAGCTGATGCGTCAATGACTCGTATTTATAGAATTTTTGGTAAATTCTTAGCCATCAACGGGTTTGATAAGCCTTTACCGACTACCGTTTGAGCCGGGCTAGCATGCGGATTGTTTAAGTCCGTTCCGCATGTGATGTTATGCTAAAAGAGTTAACCCTTTTAGTGCTACGATATTGAATACGTAGACTTCGTCTTTCTCCTGTGAAAAGACTAAACAGCAACGTGTATCAGACGTTGACTTAGGATTTTTAGCAAATCCTCAGTCCTCAACGGATTTGACATGCATTTACCGATTACTGTTTGAATCGGGCTTACATGCAGATTGTTTTAAGTCCGTTCTATAAAACTCCAAAAATTTCTACAATAAATATATGTGAATTATTAATAGTAAATATTTTCCTTGTGACGAATAATCATATATATACACATATATATGTCATATGAATGTAATTATCTGTGTTTGAGAACCCAACAAGTGATTTTAAGTGAGAGAAATCGAGTGTTATGGCCAGCGTGTGAAATGCCCAGCAGCAGGCATTTTTGTGCTGCGCGGTCGACCGACGCGGTCGACCGCATAGCGGTCAGATAGTTTCCAGGCTGGATCTCTTTTACGGTTTTGATTTGGTCTTTTGGGTTTCGGGTCGGGTTTGGGAGTTAGTATATACACCAACTCAACCCAGGAGAGCCTCTCATCATCTGAGTTTTCAAACCCTAGCCCCCTTTCTCTCCCCTCTCAAAACCCTAGCTGGCATTGGTGATTTGGGGGAGTTCTTGAGGATTTTCAGCGGGATTCTGGAATTCCAGCGAAGGGAATCAACCTACTGCAGATCTAGGGCATTCGTCAACACCCAAGGCGAGTACCATCTCGCCCAATCCCTCACCCCTGTTTTCTATGATTTTCTTTTGAGTTTTTATGGGTTTTGATGAGCCAAAATGATATTTTTTTTGTATAAATGAACTCTCTACAATATGGTTAGCAAGAATCAAAAGTTTCAGTTTACAAGAGTTCTCAAATGTTGGGTTTTGCGGTCGACCGCGATGTCTTGTCGGTCGACCGACGCGGTCGACCGTGAATGTCTCTGCTGAACAGTGAGGTTTGTATCCGTATGCGGTCGACCGGGTCGGTCGACCGGGTCGGTCGACCGCCGCCCAGTTTTGTGCCCTGTTAGATTTGCTGTATTGTTTCATGTGTTCGGGGGTTTTACCTCGATTATCAAATACTAGTTCTGGGTTTTTACCATATATCTGTGCATGATAGATGACTTGAGAGTACCAAATTTAGAATCACATGCCGAGAAGCGTGTGAAACTTGTATAAGCATATCTTTTCACATATCTCCTCGATAATTGCTATTTGGTCCAGGTATCGGGCAAAACTACATTTAACTCAGTCCTCGTGTTGGACAAGCATTACCTTTTTATCCTCGTGTTGGACACCCTTCCCACTTAGTCCTCGTGTTGGACATGCATTGCTATTTAATCCTCGTGCTGGATATGCATTACCATCCGGTCCATGCGTTGGACAATGGTCACATCCGGTCCATGCGTTGGACAACGGTCCCATCCGGTCCATGCGTTGGACAATGGTTATATTTAGTCCATGAGTTGGACATTTACTTCATGCAGTCTATGGGTTGGACGTTTAATTTATATAGTCTATGTTTTGGACACTTAATCGTTTTCTGACATATCACTCATGTGAGTTTGACATGACACTATGTTTGGAAGTAGAGATGTGTTTTGTTTTCTTTTAATTTATTCATTTATGTAATAGACTTTGGGTTTAGCATTTAGAGATTTACAATTTGAGATATAAGGTATATACATGAGGGTTTCCTTGTTTGGATAATTTCGCTCGACGTACCTATGCTCGTGTTGTAAATTTCTAAATACTAAAACCCTCTTTAGTAAGACAAATGATTTTAGATCAATTATATACTCACTGTATTTTCTTATACAACGAGCCCTATTCCCTTGGGGTTGGTTGTGATGTTACTCGCTAGCGCTTTGACGCTCGTTGTCCCTCCCCCTTTCAGGTCACGAGCCAGGAGCACGGAGAGTCGCAGGTTGATAGCGGACCACTTTAGTGTTCAGCTTTACTTTCTAGCTATGTATTATTTTCTTTGGGCTCCACTGTAGTGTGGTTAGACATTTGAGGGTATTATTCTAGAATTTGTAAAGGCGGAGTGCCTTATTTATTCTTGTCAGATATTTGTATTTGAGACTTGTGACTATTCCAGTTTATTTATTCAGACATTGACTATGTATTTCCATTTGTTGGATGATGAGATATTTATTTGATCACTATCATTTCATCAGCCCTTCGTGTATCATCTTTTACTTGCTTTTGTACCTACACCTGTTATTGATTCTACTAGATAGAGGTTAATAGTGATGGTGAAACATGTTATTGCACGGTGTGGTGCATGGCAGGTTTGACATTCTTGGTTTTACCTTGGACTGCAGCCTTGTGTGAACCCAGGGGTGTCACAGTTGGTATCAGAGCTCTAGTTCCCGTATCCTTAGGATCATCCTGTGTCGGGTCATAGAGCTAGGATACAGTTTCTTAGGATTCATGTATAGAGTCCGTAAGGAATTTCTAGTATGAGTGAGGACGATATAGGCGTATATCTCAAAATTTGAGAATTTTTTTTATGACAACTATATGGTGAAAATTCAAAGTATTTGTGTGAATACTATACATGTGAAAATTGTATTGTGATACGCTATTTATAGAGGTCTATTTTGACTCCTAAACTCTTATTTTCTTTTGAACAGAGATGTCAGAATATGATATGTCACGTACTCAGAGATTTGGACAGGCTGAACCACAGCAAACTCCACCCGAGCCACATCAGACACCACCTGAGCCGCAGTAGGCTCCCCAGTACCTAGTAGATCTTATGGCTCCCCTAGTCTCTAGGATAACAACAATCGAGGAACTTGTGACGAATCACATTACACCACCACCACCACCAGTAGCTGAAACCGCCATTTCTCAAAAAAATGGGACAGCTAAGTTTCAGAGGGACAAGGAAAGGAGTACTAAGAATTGGTCCTTGTAAATTCCTCAGGGGTGGATTGTCCCATTTTCTCCAGCTCCAGCAGCAGAGTAGTCTTCAACCACGGGCAGGGTTTATGCGGTTATTCCACGCGATCATGGAGCAATTTTGGAGGGTATGTTCCTTGTAAATTCCTTTCTCACCCGTATTCTTTTCGATTCGGGAACTTCGTATTCCTTCATATCGCATGCATTTATGGCTAGACTCCAGCTTGTAGCTTAGCCACTAGACACCCCTTTATTTGTTTCCACCCCTTTAGGAGAGGTATCGTTTCTGGAGAGCGTTTATAGGAGGTGTACCGTCAGTTTAGACGAGTCGGAGTTCATAGTCGATTTGATAGTGTTGCATATGTCCGAGTTTGATGTCATCCTTGGTATGGATTGGTTGTCTTCCTACCATGTTAGCATTGACTGCTTTGCGAAGACAGTCAAATTGTGAGCGTCCGACGGGTCCGAGATGATTGTAGCCGCCTCTCAAGGCAACCGACTTGCAGAGTCATTTCTGGCGTACATCGAGGAGGTGATGCGATGGGATCAGGGTGCTGAGTTATTGGAGACTAGAGTTGTCACAGAGTATCAGGATGTCTTTCAGGACATACCTGGATTACCTCCGGTGAGAGGGGTAGAGTTTTGTATTGAGTTGCAACCAGGCATAGCCCCGATATCCCACGCTGTTCGCTCGAAAAATCGTTGCTTTCTTCATTGATTCCATTGCTATCTTGAATAACAGTTTTTCGGATACAGAAGATCCGGTCTTTTTTAGATCCGGTTACAATGAAAATCAAAAATAAAGAAAATTAAAAATTACAACTTTTTCTCCTTCGTCGAACAAATCGCGAGCTCCTGTTATTCGGTCACTCGCTTGCGTGGGTTGTTTGCCTGCGCCGGGGTTGTTTGCCGTGGACCACCGCGCGATCTAGATCCGAACAGATCTACGCAGTATAACGGGTATTATTTCACTAAGGAAATAATAGCCGGAGGGATTATTTCACCAAGGAAACAATCGCTCGAATCTCGGGATCAAAGACCAAGCTTTGATCCGGAGTGTAACAACGTAGATCTGAGATCTCGATCCCCTCGAACTCCTGCCTTTTGTGATGCGGGTACTCGCCAAGAATCAGATCTGGACGTCCAAGTCTTCAAGCCTTCAAAAACTCCTAGATGAGGTCTCAATCCGGCAGAGTTTCGGCTCTCCAAAAGTTCTTCCAAAAGTCCTCCAAAATGATGAATGACCCCGCCTATTTATAGGCAACCAGATCTGTGCATTTGGCACAGATCTGGGCGGCCACCTCAGGGTGGCTCGGCTCATGCCGACCCCCCCCGGGGTGGCTCGGCCTTGGCCGATCCACTCCGGGCTTTGCGTCCGTCTTTCGGTTGTTTCGGTCCTTGTATCCACTTTGTCCGTGATTCTGTTATGCGGTTGATTGGTCTGAAATCGATTCGTTGACTTGATTCCTGATTTGGCAATGAATCCGACTCTGAGTTTGATTCCAAAACTGATCACGGCTCGATCGCGATTCATCCGGGTTTGCCTGTTGCGTTGCTCTAAACCCCGATTTGTTCTGAATCCTGATTTGGAAGTCTGGATCCCGATTAGGCAGTAAATCGGCTTTGATGTCTGAGTTCGAGTCCGTTATATGGTTGGATGACTCGTTGACTCCCTGGACCGTTGGTTTGATTCCGCACGCGAGTGGATTCATTCCGTCGTTCACGTGCGGTTCGTCAGCTTCGTAGCCTTGTTAATCCGCTTCGTTGCGTGTCACTTGGCTTTGGTGTTGTGGACTGACATTCGTGCTTAGATACGTCACCTGATGGTTCATTAGTTCGTGTTGAACCATGTCAAGGGACCTATAAGCAATTTTATATGCCTACAGATACCCCCTCTAAAGTTTCCAGTCTCGTTCTTTTATAGAAGAGTCTGGAATACTTTGGATATGACTGTCCCAACCTTCAATCGGTGTAACGGGCTCTTGGAATGGCTTCTATTCTCGATTCCTTCAATCCTCAAGGCTATTCGGTGCTTTGTCGAATGCTTGAGAGGGTTCCGGTGCTGCATTTATTGTCTGACCGTTGTCGGAATTTTGAATTTGAAGTCGATTCTTGATTTCCTGGCTTTTTAGCTCGAATTAGTTGCTTCAACATGGAATTGACCATCGTTTGACGGCTTTGAATCTTCATTGTAACGCGTTGTCCGACGCTTAACACAGTTTACACTCGTAAGTATTTTGGAGTCTACACAGTTTAAGCTCTTAAGGAGTTGGAGCGGGGAGGTCTAGTTTATACTCATACACTCCTGGGAGTTATGTTGAGTTATCCTTAAGAATATTTTTAGAAAAATATTCTCCAGAAACTTCTCAACAAAGAGGAGGGAATAGTTTATACTCGTATACCTTATTGGAGTATTCTTTAGGTTCGAATAATCTGAACCGGCCCAAAAAAAATGTGCCAAAAAGGCAGTATTTGGGTTCAAAAATCTCTCCGACCCTTCAAAATATATGGTAGAGGGGTTAAATAGGTGAAGGACTGAACCGTAGGTTGATCAAAAGCCGTTTCAATGCTTAATTCAGCTCCAATTTGAATTCTGGTTCAAATTTGGTTCAAACTGGTTCAATTTGGCTCAGACTGGCTCATTCTGGTTCAATCTGGCTCAATTTGGCTCATTCTGGTCTGGTCTGGTCCAGCCAGGCTCAATTTGGCTCATTCTGGCTCATTCTGGCTCATCCTGGCTCAATCTGACTTGGTCTGGTTCAGCCCTGGTCTAGTTCAGCCAGATCTGGTTCAAGGCTATAAAAGGGGTTCTTTTTTTTATTCTTTTTCTTTTTCTTCCTCTCTTTCTAGGGCCGGCCACCCCCTCCCTCTTTTCTCTTGATTTCTTTTCTCACAAGCCTCTTTTCTCCCTCCAAACTTCAGATCTGTATTAGATCTAGCTTTCCTTTGGATCTTGGACTGAGAAATCCCCCCAAAATTCCAAATAAAAAGTTTCTCTCAGGCCCCTCGAGCGCGTGATCCAAGTTTCCTTAAAGGTCTCGCCTTTATTGGATTTTGGGCTTTTCTTCAGGTAAACCCTCCGCAATCTTGATCTATTTCATGTTTGATCTAGTGTATGGAGTCGCGGGATCGCATATAAGGGTTGAGGGTGTGATTTGATGCCTCAGGCTCGCCTTTTTAGGGGTGGAATTACGATAAAAAATGGGATTTTTCCTTTTCTAGATCTGATCCCTCAATTTACCTTGCAGGTTTCTATGTCCCGTATGGCAAGGGGTCAATCCTCGACTGCGCCGACTGATGGCGCGCCTCCCTCATATGCCGGTGAGCTACTTTTTCTAGAAATTTACAAATTAGTCCATTTTTTCTTGGAAATTTGCAAATTGGTCATTTTTCTTTTTTTTTTACTCCCCGTTGTTCTCCTTGGTGAGGCAACCGGGAAAAGCCTTGATTCTCCTTGGTGAGGATCGACGCTTCAAAGATATGTTTTGCTTGGTCAAAACACTATCTCATAATAAATAAAGGGGGCGTTTTGTCGCTGTGTTGTGCCTTATAAGGCAGGGATATATTGTCGATATACCCTATCTTATGAAGGTGCAACGTGGCCAAAACGTCACACCCTTTATAAAGCAATGACTCTATCTTACCCCTTTGTAAGATGAGTACAATTTCCTTTTATAACTGGAATTAACAAACACTTAATTGCTTGTTTTCAGTGGAGTATCCTTCCGGAGCTTTTTCATCGCATGCGGTGAATGGACGTCGTGACGAATATTATTCGACGTCTAATGATTTTTCGCCGATTCCACTTGTTTCCCAGTTTGTTCCGGGAACGTCGACAGAGGTTGCCCAAGTGGTGAAGGAAGGCGGACATCAAACCCTTCGTCAGCTGATTACAGATGCGCCCCTCGTGAAGGATGCTAGTTCTGTTCAGTCTCTCAGGAAGACTGATTTCTTGTTTGGCGATTCTGTCAGAGATCCCGATGCAGCATTTATCGACGCCGAGCAGTGGCTTCATAAGGCTGGCAGTAGTTTCTTGTATTTGCCGAGGATTCCTCGACATCGTTCTTTGACTGAGCTCAGGCGTCAGGCTGTGAAGCGGGGCTATATTACTCATCAGGCAGTTCCTGGTTCGAGCAGGAATCACATTGTTGGACTACGTCCTGGAGTACTGGGGCTAGATGCACCGCCCCGTAACGAGTTCCTTGCGTCCGCTTCCACTTTGAGGAATCGCCTCGCTAAATTAGGACGGGAGATGCCTACGCTGCGCCACAGATTTTATGGTTGGGTCCATTCTTTGGACAAG
This sequence comes from Asparagus officinalis, assembly GCF_001876935.1. Classification (NCBI taxonomy): domain Eukaryota; kingdom Viridiplantae; phylum Streptophyta; class Magnoliopsida; order Asparagales; family Asparagaceae; genus Asparagus; species Asparagus officinalis. The sequence goes on from NC_033795.1 coordinate 30,296,950, forward strand.
TTTTGGTGGGCTCGTATGACGAAGTACGTCTTGAGCCGATGGAGCGAGGAGTTGCACGCTTGCGGTCTTTATGCAGCCATTCGTACCACCATTCATGGTTTACCTGTTAGTGCGAGGCATTTCTTTGCCCTATGCGAGCTTTACAATCCAGATTCCAACACTTTTCTGACCAGGCACGGAGAGTTGGGCTTGGCTCTTCATGAGATGCATAAGATTTCTGGTTTGCCCATGGGTCAGATGTTATACCAGGAGTATTTTCCTTCCAACCATGAACTGAGTCAGCTGAAGGATCGCATGCCCGACCGCTACGAGACCTTATGGGACCTCACTTGTCATTATCACATTGCTTTGGCGCAGTCTAAGCCCCTAGCGAAGAGGACCAAAGCAAATGTGAGCCTGAAGCAGTTCGCATCATATTTGTTCAGGAATCTGGAGAGCCATTCTGGCCAATCTATTTGTGAACTGGCACCGCTGACTCCTTCAGAGGTTAATGAGCTGCTGAAGAAGACTAACGCCCAATCCTATACCATTAGCAGTTCCGAGAGCGGCTTTCCTGCAGGGACTAAATTCAGATCGTTCTTATATCATGCGACCACACCGATTCGTCCGATGACTCTCCTTGCCGGTTATCTCGCCATCTGGTTGAAGAAATGTGTGGTCCCGTATCAGTCTGGTGACGCTCTGCCACTGGAAGTGCTCTATCCTGCAGTTCAGCTTGCCTACAAGAAGGAACTTTCGCTTCTTCCGGTGATGGTTGCTAACATTCATCGAGGGCTTCGGCAGATTTCTGGTGCTTTTACACGGAGAGATGATGATAAACCGACTCAGATTCCTACCATTAAGGTAGAGCTCCCGTATATTTATTTGATGGCTTGGTTCGTTCTTCATCGTTCCGATGTGATGTCAGTACCGAATGCCATAGAGTATCGCACTTATTTAGATATCGGCTGCTTTAATTGGCTAGTGAACATCAGGCCGGGCTACTTGACTTTCCGGGTGGGGAATCAGTGTTTTATAGAGCCGTATCTACCCTGCCGATTCGCTCGCCAGTTTGGTTATGACCAGCTTTATGTCGGGAACCCGCGCCAGCAGCTTCGGGCTCATGGAGGTTTGGTGGACGGTCTTCGTGCATGGTTGTGGACTGTGACAGGCTGCACTGGTGCTAGGTTCAGTCTCCCGGGTACTGAACGACAGTTGAACCTTACTTTCTTGAGCTGCAGGTGGTTATTAGCAGCTAATAAGACTGTCCCTGTAAAGCCTATTGAAGAGTTGGTGGCCGAAGACGCCTCTCAGATTGATTCTCATATGATCCGGGACAGTGCTTGGTCACAGAGGGCACGGGGCAAGACCCGCCGACTTAATGTAGAAGGTCATAAGGTCTTTAGTTCTGCTGAAGAGGCTTCAGGCGGAGATCCTGAAGACTACGAGGCAGATTTCGAGCAAGGTTAGTCACCCATCTTTTCTTTCCGCATTTCCGAATTGTCAGTCCTGACCACTATCTGATATTTCAGGGACAGCGACAAACAGTGAAGAGGAATTCCGTCCTTTTGCCCGGGCAAGACCTTCGACTACCGTCCGTGCTGATAGGCGGGAGAGACTAGCCCATAAGCCGCCTGCAGATTCGCGGGCATCTGAGATGGACTTGGCTGGTGATGATCCTACTGGCGATAGAGGTAACATCTAATCTATAGATCATTCTCTTGATCGTTTAGATTTTTAGGCTCATGCTTTCCCATTCCATGCAGGAGAGCGTGAGGAAGGGGAGATGAATTTCGATCCTGCTCCTAATGAGTTTGTATCTTCTGGTGAGGCTGACTCACCGTACCAGGTAGAAAAACCTGCAGAATCTGCCGACTTTAGGGAGGCTACCAATGTAGGACCTGATTCAGTGAATCCAGATACATCTACGAGAGGTAACTTATTTCCATTAGTCATATTCTCTTCATTCTTCTTTCGTACTTACATTTCTTCGTGTCAGATTTTTTGATTGATGATTTCGACGAGGCAGGTTTGCCTGCAGACACTTCTATGTTCCACTTCATATATGACTCTCCTCAGATCGATGGCCCGCTGCCCGAGGATATGTTTCCTGAGCCCGTACTCCCTCAGGATCACGAGAATGGTTCTTTTGAAAGTACGTGCCTCTTCTCGAGTTAATTATAGGACTAGCCAATTTTTTGACTAATGCAGCTATAATGTAATGCATCTGAACATTCTGTTCTGTGTTTAACAGGAGCTTTTGCCGAGGCTGATCCTGCTGAGCCGGCTGTGAGACCAACTCCACCAGTTGACACACCCACGGCCGTCACGTCTCCGCTACCCCCAGCGACTCAAGGGGAAGGAGGTATAAATTAAGCCGCTGAAAATGTCATTTATTTCCTTATTAAGGCTTTTTGACGGATTTCTACGGTTTTATCTTTTTTTTTTATCGTGCAGGGCCTTCTTCTCGTCTTCATATTCTGGCGAGGGAGTTGTTATCTGATGATGATCCTGAGAAGATTGTCATCTGTATAGAAGTCCGCTCCTTCTTCTCTTTCATGAATGCTATGATTGGCAAGCTTTTCCATGGTGGACTTTCTCTTCGCCAATTCAAGCCTTTCCTTGATTCTAAAATCAATTTGATAAGGGAAGCGGGACATCCAGATTTGGCACAGGCTATAGTTGATGACCTTGATTGCCTAGAGCATGAGCTTCAGATGTTTCGTGAGCTCCGAGATGCAGGTGCCTCCTCATTTATTGCTACCGAGCTGGACACCCGCTTACAGTCATCACGCGAGACTCAGATTTTTACTGAGCTCGAGATTCAGATGCAGCGGGGCCGAGTAGATCGAGTTAAGACGAGCCTTGCTACTAGATTATCTTCGCTTGCCGAGCTCGATCTTTCTATTACCTCCTGTGCGACCGAGATAGACCAGCTCAGAAGAACACTCCGTGAAAAAGAGGAGACTTTGGATATTCTTCAGATGACGAAAGCACAGGATCAGCAAACCCACACTGCTTTATCTGATGAGTTGAGATCCCTGGAGCAGAAGCTAGCCGAGACAGAAGAGATCGCTGCGAGGACTTCAGCCACCACCGAGGAGTCCATCAGGGCTGAACTTAGGCAAGCTTATGATGAGAAGCTTTCTAAGATCAGTCAGCAGATTTTTGGTCATGGTCTTGATGTATGATTTTGTTTGCTGAACACTTTGACTTTTGATTCTCTTAATAAAACTTGCTTTCGTCTTTATTATGATTCGTCATTCCATTTGAAATGATTGACCACAATACTCATAGGATTTTTGGCAAACCCTCAGCCATCAACGGGTTTGATGAGCCTTTACCGACTACCGTTTGAGTCGGGCTAGCATGCGGATTGTTTAAATCCGTTCGCATGTAACGTTATGCTCGGAGATTGAATTCTCCGAGACTTTGTGCTATGATGTCGAATACATAGACTTCGCCATTGTTACGGGAATAGGCTACCCGGCGACACGTGTTAGGTGTTGACTTTAGGATTTTTGGCTAACCCCCAGCCTTCAACGGATTTGATTAGCCTTTACCGACTACCGTTTGAGTCGGGCTAGCATGCGGATTATCGGAATCCGTTCCGCATGTAACGTTGTGCTAAGGGAATGAACTCCCTTAGACTTCGTGCTATGATGTCGAATACATAGACTTCGCCATTGTTACGGGAATAGGCTACCCGGCGACACGTGTTAGGTGTTGACTTTAGGATTTTTGGCTAACCCCCAGCCTTCAACGGGTTTGATTAGCCTTTACCGACTACCGTTTGAGTCGGGCTAGCATGCGGATTATCGGAATCCGTTATCCCGAAGTCGTTGGATGCTCAAATCACGAGACCAACTAATGAAGCTGATGCGTCAGTGACTCTCGTATTTATAGGATTTTTGGCAAACCCTCAGCCATTAACGGGTTTGATGAGCCTTTACCGACCACCGTTTGAGTCGGGCTAGCATGCGGATTATGTAAATCCGTTCCGCATGTGACGTTGTGCTAAGCGAATACATAGACTTCGCCATTGTTACGGGAATAGGCTACCCGGCGACACGTGTTAGGTGTTGACTTTAGGATTTTTGGCTAACCCCCAGCCTTCAACGGGTTTGATTAGCCTTTACCGACTACCGTTTGAGTCGGGCTAGCATGCGGATTGTCTAACTCCGTTCGCATGTAACGTTGTGCTAAGAGAATGAATTCTCTTAGACTTCGTGCTATGATGTCGAATACATAGACTTCGCCATTGTTACGGGAATAGGCTACCCGGCAACGTGTATTAGACGCTGACTTATCCCTACTTAGGCTTCGGGATAAAATTCCCCAGAATCGAACTCTGGTGTCTTTTTCTTCGGAGAAAGACTAAACCGGCGATGCGTGTTAGGCGTCGGCATATCCTTTCTTAGGATTCAGGATGAAATTCCCCACGCGTGTAAGGCATGGATTTTGGTGTTATTAATAACAACCTGCCACAATGTTGAATATGCGGACGGGTATTCTTTTTAACGGTTAAGAACTAACCGGCAGCGCGGGTTAAGCGCAGACTTATCCCTGCTTAGGTTTCAGGACAGAATACCTCAGAATCGAACTCTGGTGTCTTTTTCTGTGGAAAAAGACTAAACCGGTAGCGCGTGTTAGGCGCAGACTTATCCCTGCTTAGGATTCGGGATAAACTTCCTAGGATGAATCTTAGATTGACAAATTTTGGGAAAATCGGTGTGGGAAAGGAAGAATTTTATATTCTATTTTCCGGTCTTCTTTTAGGGTGAAGGCAAACCTGAATAACAAGGAAGGAAGAATTTTATATTCTATTCATTGATTCTGGAAAGGAAGAATTTTATATTCTATTTCCAGCGAAGAAGAAACTAGAAGTGGGGTGTCCACTCCGAGAGTCTGGAAGATGTAGATAAAGTTACCTTTTATAGGACTGGTTATCTAATCTGAAGATGAGTTCTTCGTTTATCGAAGTGAAATTTTCAACTCCGGTTATAACCATGAAAAAGGTTTAACCAAAGAGAAAAAGGGAAGAAGTTCTTTCGTTTATCGAAAGGGGACTCCGAACCGAAAGTGGACCTCTTGTTCATGGAAAGAATCAAGAGGGTCAGAAAAACATTTTTGATGGACTCACTATCAATTGAAATTGATCAGTGAGGGATTTTGGTGGTAAAAATGATTTTGGGTTATCATCTAGAATATTAAGTGTAATATTCTTTAAGGAACTTCCCGATAAATGAGTTATCCTGAAGGTACTAAGGATAGTACTTTTTCAGGAACTTCCCATTTATTGGCATCAATTGCCGGGTGCCTTCTTGAGTAATTAGGCGATATGCGCCGTTTGAGTAGATTGTGTCTATCACAAACGGCCCCTCCCATTTGGGTTCGAATTTACCTTTCTTCTTGGAAGTGAGGATTATTGGTCGGCGAGCAGCGAGGACCAGATCTCCTTCCTTGAAGCTTCTCTGTCGGACTCTTTTGTTAAAATCCCTAGACATCCTGGCCTGATAAAACTCAATGTGCTGTTGAGCTTCCAAGCGCTTTTCATCCAGCCTCTCAAGCTCTTCGAGACACTTCTGATGCTGTTCTTCTGTCGTCATCTCTGTTGCGAGGGCGATCCGAAGAGATGGAATTTGAATTTCCAGCGGTAGCACAGCTTCAAATCCGTATACCAGCGAATACGGGGTGGCGCCTGTGGGCGTGCGTATGGTGGTGCGGTAAGCCCAGAGTGCCTCACCGAGTTTATCGTCCCAGTCTCGTTTATTGGTCTTCACGAGCTTTGACAAAATTTTAATGATCGTCTTGTTGAAAGCCTCAGCTAGTCCGTTTGCGGCGGGATAATAAGCTGTCGACGAGACATCTTCGATCTTGAACTTGTCACAAAACCTGATGAAGGCGTTGCTTATGAACTGTGGACCGTTGTCATGAATGATCCGTCTTGGCACGCCGTGTCGGTATATGACATGATGCTTGATGAAATTGATAACGTTGTTCGTCTTTACTTCTTTAAGCGGAATGGCTTCAGCCCACTTTGAGAAGTAATCTGTGATCGCCAGAATGAATCGATCGCCTTTGACTGAGGGGGGAAAAATAGGACCAACAATGTCCATGCCCCATACTTCGAACGACCATGACGTGATTGATGTGTGCAACTGCTCTGGCGGTTGATGCATATAATTTGCATGTATCTGGCAAGCGTGGCATTCTCGTGCGTATTCGATTGCGTCACGAACCATCGTTGGCCAGAAATATCCCATCCTCCTGATGAGAACATACAGTTTGGGACCGGGCTGATGCGCACCACATTCTCCTTCGTGCGCTTCCTTAAGAACTTCTTCTGCTTCTTTGTTCGAAAGGCATCGGAGTAATAAACCATCGTATCCTCTGCGGTATAACGTATGGGTCTCGGCATTATAAAAGAATCTTGGCGCTCTTCGGCGAATTGATTCCCTTTCTTTTACGTCTTCTGGCAGAATACCATACTGGACGTAGTCAATGATGGGAAAACGCCAATCTCGGGACTCAGACCCAATTTGAGTTGAATTCACCTCCTTGGCGTTTACGTTTCCGTCATCTTCCTCTTCAATATCCCTACTGTATATGGGTACGCAGAGTTGATGCGTCCGTACTGTGACTAACAGCTCAGTTTCGGGAGGCTGTGCCAGTGATACCGCTAGTGCCGCCAGTGCATCTGCATAAGCGTTCTGGAGACGAGGGATATATTCAATGAAGAATTCTTCAAAAGATTCTGCCATTTTGATGGCTTCCTGGTGGTACGGGATCAAGTCTTGGTTCCTGACTTCATACTCTCCGCGGACCTGGTTGACTATCAATTGAGAATCCCCAAAAGCTTCAAGATATTCGACCCCCAGCTCCTTGGCGAAACTGAGTCCAATGAGAAGTGCATTGTACTCGGCCACGTTATTGAAACACGGACCAGTCAATGAATAAACTCGGGGCATTACATGTTTTCCCGGGGAGATTAAGACGACTCCAACTCCAGAGGAGACGGTGGGACATCCCGGGGTTATTACCCTATTAACTGCTCTTGAGGCACCATCAAAATATAATTGCCATACTTGCTGGTGCGATGTAGTGTTAACCTCGTGGGTTTCATCCGGCAAGTCATCATATACTTCTGCCGCATCTGCGGTCGGGTTTGCCGCCAAAAGATCACAAATCGCTTGTCCCTTGACCGACTTTTGCTGTTTGAAATGCAAATCATACTGGGACAAGAGGATGGCCCATTTTGCCAACCGCCAATTCATCGAACCCGGTTGTGTCATAAATACTCGCACGGGATTAACATTGGAGATAACATAAATTGTCTGTCCCACTAAGTAATGCCGCATCTTTTGCACTGCAAACACCAACGCGAGACATTCTTTCTCAATCATCGGATATCGAGACTCAGCGCCCACCAAAGTCCGACTTAAATAATAAACTGCCTGTTCGTGACCATTATCATCGTCTTGTGCTAACAAAGCACTTATCGAATGGTTCATCGCCTTGATGTAAATCAAGAACGGTTTACCTGATTTTGGTGCAACGAGAACAGGAGGATTTGTCAGATATGTCTTGATATCCTCGAGTGCCTTTTGACAGGCGTCGTCCCAAATAAATGACACACCCTTCTTGTTTAGCTTATAGAAAGGTTGGCACTTCCCAGATAGATTTGAGATGAACCGCCTGATGTAAGTTAAACGCCCTTGCAATCCTCTGAGTTCTCTCAGATTCCTCCTTATCGGGATCGATATGTATACCTTTAGTGGTGACGACGAATCCAAGGAATTTTCCGCTGGACATTCCAAGGAATGATTTAGTGGGGTTCATCTTCAATTGATGACTCCTCATGAGATCGAACATCGTCTTCAAATCCTTGATGTGATCTTCTTTGTTGCGGCTTTTCACAACCAAATCATCAACGTAGCACTCGACTGTTTTCCTGAGATGTTCTTGAAAAATCTTAGTCATCGCCCGCTAGTACGTGGCGCCGGCATTCTTCAGACCGAAAGGCATCACCGTATAGCAGAAGACGCCTAGGGGTGTTCTAAACGCTGTATGCTTCTCGTCATCCGGGTGCATCTTGATTTGGTTATACCCCGAAAAGCCGTCCATGAAGGACATACTCTCGAATCCACATGTATTGTCGATAATGACATCCGTGATTGGGAGAGGAAAATCGTCTTTTGGACATGCTTCGTTCAAGTTCCTGAAGTCAATGCAAATCCTGATTTTGCCATTCTTCTTCATGACGGAACGATGTTAGCTAACCAGTCTGGATGTTGTTCTTCTCGGATAAATCCCGAATCGATCAACTTCTTAACCTCTACCTCAATGGCTTCCATAATCTGCGGACGAAACCGTCTTTGCTTTTTTTTGACAGGTTTGGCATCCGGCTTGATGTCAAGGTGGTGCATTGCCACATTAGGGTCGAGTCCTGGCATATCTTCGTAGTTCCAGGCGAAGACATCAATGTATTCTCTGATTAGTGCAATTAATTCATCCTTCTCATCTGGAGGAAGACTACCGCTGATGAATATGGGTTTTGGATTGGCCTCATCGCCCATATTAATTTGGACTACTGCGCGCTTCCGGACTATATTTAGACAAATGCTGACCAGGTTTGTCATCATCTTCATCTTCACTTAGGAAATGATCTGGCAACGGAAGATTTTCTCCTTTACCATAAATCACTTCCTTTTGTCCCCCTACCTTGGTAGGAATAATTCGGGTTGTTCCGAAAGAATGCTGGAGACTTCTCTTCGTTACATAAGATGATCGGAGCGGCATACATAAATCTGGGTTATCATATAATCCCTTTATCGCATCATTAAGAGACAAGGAGTACTCTAAATCATGATTTATTTCAATATCAGCAAGTTGCCAGTTACAACCGCCATCTGACGATTGTTCATCGTCAAGATTGATTACAAAGGGTACAATGTCATTTAAAACAAAACCGCCATTGTAATCGAATCCGGCCTCGGAATCAGCTTCTTCTCCGCTGTCCGTGCCTTGGATCGATGGTTCCGTGTCAGATTCGTTACCATAAAGGAGAGAATCAGTGAAGTAATTCTCATACCCTTTGAATGGTTGCTTATCTGCGACCACCGTCCTGACCTTTCCATCAGTGTCGACATATTTCAGACACTGATGTAAGGTGGAGGGAACTATAACATTACTATGGATCCAAGGCCGACCCAATAGTAAATTATAGGATGTCTCAGCATCTATCACGTAACACGTGACCTCCGTCTTCAGATCGCCCATTTGGCATTTTATCCGGATCTTCCCTAAAGGCCTTGACCCGCTGGTATTGAATCCGTAAATGACTGTGCCTGTAGACGCCAATTTGCTGACTGGAATGCCAAGGCTATGCATTAGGCGAAGCGGCATAATGCTCACAGCGGAACCCAGATCTACTTGGATTCGGTTGACCTCGCTGGAGCCAATGTACCCGACAAAATACAAGGGCCGATCATGGTTTGAATTCTTCGTCTGCATGTCTTCTTTGGTGAAGGTGATGCAGGGAATGTTCTTAGCTGCCACATTGCACTGTTGGGCTAACAGTTCTAGTTCCTCAGGCGCTGGTTTAATCCGAGTGAGGAATGCTTCTGAATCGGCCAAGGCCTCTTGCAATGCTTCTCTAGTTTCTTTAGACAGCCGCAGCAATTCATATAGTGATGCAGGGAATGTTCTTAGCTGCCACATTGCACTGTTGAGCTAACAGTTCTAGTTCCTCAGGCGCCGGTTTGATCCGAGTGAGGAATGCTTCTGAATCGGCCAAGGCCTCTTGCAATGCTTCTCTAGTTTCTTTAGACAGCCGCAGCAATTCATATAGCGTTATCCGCGCTGGAATATTAGCTAGCTGAGCCATGATGTCAAAGGCGCGTGGAGTTTTCGAACTCTCCGGTTTATCCTTTCCAATCGGACGACTGAAATGAGACTGCTTCGGATTTTGCATCTCCTGGGGATTCTTCTCCTTTGGTTTATTCACCGGCTGTTGTAGAGCTTCTTTACCCGGTGTGGGACTTGTAATCACCCCCATCTCTGTGAGAGTTTTGGCTGGTCCCCGTTTGTTCACCCCCTGCTCACTAGGTGGCGGATAATTGTAGTGATACTTATTTCCGCTCCGTGTCGCAAAAACTTCTTGTTCTTCTTCAGAGAGCGGGAAAGACTTTTCTTTCCCTTTGGACTTCTCCTTTGATGACAATCCGGCCCATTGTTCATCTCCAATCAGGTCGGGGTGCACCCAGAGGATCTCACCGTTTGGGGCTGTGTATGGGACAAGTCCTTTTTGGCGTTGTCCGTGCGGGTCGTCATTCACCGCCCTCATCCCGACTTTGGTGACGCGTTTTGGCTCAAACCAAGTTGTAGTCACCGATCCAAAACTGATTGATACTGCATTTGCCCCCACATTCTTGGCTAGTTTTGAGGTTATGACCCCTACGTCGATTAACGCCTGGATCTTGTCCTTGAGGTGGTAGCATGATCTTGTAGGGTGGTGGACTGCTCTGTGGTACGCGCAGTACTTTGGATCCGTCACCTTGCTGGCTCCCTCTTGATCCACGATCGCCGGCAGCTGGATTTTGTTGTTCTCCAACAAGTATTTGAAGATGCCGGGAACTTCATCATCCTTGAAGGAGTAGACTTTGGGGAACCTCGGCTACGAAGACTTTTGTTTCTAAGGCCGTTGTTGCCAATGCGGCTGGGATTGTTGTGGCGCTCGTTGCTGCTGTTGTTGCTGAGGTTGCAATTGAAAAGTTTGGTTAGCATCAACGGCATTAGCATGAGCTTTACCTTTTCCTTTTTGGTTGAAGTTCTGTTTCGGAGGATTTGTTGCCGGTTGGCTTCTCTCCGCCTTCTTTCTCCTGAGGAATCGCTCAGCTTGCTCTCCTCGGACTTTCAGATCCTTCCATGTCTTGGATGGTGCTGTGCCCATTGCTTCCAACACGTCCAGCGAAAGGTTGTTGTGGCAGGTCTGGAGGACGAATTCCTCGGTGATCGGGATCGGCAATTCATCGCCTTGTTCCGGAACCTTTTGACGAAGGTGTCGACTAACTCTCCGTCTTTCTGCTTCTCATCGAGCAACGATCCAATAGAGATCTCGGTGTCGTCATCGAAGAAATTTGTAAGGAACTTAGTCTCCATGTCGTCCCAGCTGTTTATGCTTCCTGGCTTGAGGCGGCGATACCAATCGAAGGCGGCTCCGCGAAGAGTGCCGACGAATGACCGCACCATCAGAGGCTCATTACCAGAGATCACCCCCAAGTGCGATTTGAAGTAAATCAAATGCTGGGTAGGTGAACCCATCCCATTAAACGGCGTGAAGTTAATTAGATTAAACTTCGCCGGATATGGGATCGATTCCCATTCTCTTGGGTATGGGCAAGGAATGCCTGTTTTCTTCGTCTCTTGAGCGGAAATTAGTGTGTTGATTTTGCTCTCGAGGTTCTTGATCTTCAGGTTTTCGCCGGTTTCTTCGCCAGCATTCTCATTACCACCCCCTGCGTTGACGGGAGGATCATTGGTGTTACGAGCATTTGTATCCTCATCTTCCACATTAATCGGGTTACGATGATTCTGCTCGCCTTGTTGGTTCGCCAATGCTTGGATCTGTTGGTCATGCATTTCTCTCATCTGCTGCATGGCCATCTCCATCTCAAATTTGAAACTTTCTTTCTGCTTAGCCAAAGCGTCTTCAAGCATCTTGGCCATCTGCTCCGCACTTATCATCAGGGCCTCGCGGGGTTGTCCCTCGCTGGATACTGTATTATCTGATGCCACCGCGGAGCCGGCATCAGATTCTTCATCTTCTGAAGGGCGTCTTGTCCGAATCCTACCATAAGTTGCTCGCTCTATGGTTCCGGACTGCAGACGGGTTCTAGGTCGGGAAGCTTTCAGAATCGACTCGAAATCTTCTCGTGCCGATGTCCCTTTGCTCGTCATGTTGGTGGTGACCCTCGGAAATTCTCCGTCTTCAATCACCCTTCTTCTTCGTTGGAAGCGCCTAGGCCTTGGTTTTGGCGTTTCCGCATTAAGTCTTTCAAAAACTGAAACTCTTTCGGGGACCGCCTTAATGCAATTGCATTCCGACAATACCGCCCGAATGAGTTTGGAACAGGGACATTGAATTTCCCGTTCTCGGGGACTCCTCTTCCTGGTTCTATTCGTACCCCCAGCACGATAGTACAACTCGTCATTTTGACAGTCAGAGTAACCTATCGTGTGCGGGCACGCCTTCTCAGGTACAACACAATCATTATCAGATGATAATGTTTCCATCTGAGGTTGACTTGCCTTCTTTGGGCTTTCAAAGGTTACCCGCCTCAAAACATGCCTTTTTGGGCGTGAATTTTCGGCGTGATCTTGGACTTCAATGCGCAAATTGGTGCGCGCAGCTGCCTTGAGGTCTTTGTCATGCTGGAGGTGATGGCGACCCCCAGTATGTTGAGTCGTTCTGGGCTTCTTCATCGGGCCCAAACGCTCGTGAATTGGAGCTTTGCCTCTCACGTCAGGAATTGGACCGAGGCGCTCCAAAATTGGTTTCTTCTTGCGGGATGACTCTGCATGATCTCCCGGAGAAGTTATTGGGATTGACGGCGACTTTGGTTGACTCGCCGGAGTTTGACCTTCCTTAGAAGGCTGCACTGGTTGCTTTTTGGCCTGAGTCGCCACTTCAGACTTAGGCTTCCAGACTTGTCGTGTTGGTGGTGGCTTCTTCTCCACCTCCTTTTGCAGCTTTCTACGGGCTTCCTGAGCTTGAGCCCGTGCCTGCGCTGACATCGCGCGGCGCTTGCGAATGCGCTCCTCGAGTGTCGAACGGTTCCGTTTGACGCGGACCCATTCTTTCTTTGGCGGCTTGGAAGAGTCGCCATTCATTGGTGGTTGAGGCTGTTTGCCTCTTCTGTTCTTCAACTCCGCGTGGTAGCGGAATCCGTCCGTAGACTCCATCGCCTTAGCGAATTGCCGCGCAAGGCGTTGACGACGCCTCTGGCGGGCTCTCTTTGAGAGAGTCACAACGCCCTGAACAGTAGAGGCGTTGGCGGGAGTTGGGTTGACCTGATTGGAGGTCGGTGGAACTTCATTTGACGCAACTTCGGCGTCAGTTGGGTTGAGAGCTTCGTGGGCTTCCCGAGCAGCTTCAAACCAACGAGCTTTTCTCCCGGAGGAGAACTTCTTGGACTTGCGGGGGGAGATAGAGCCGGACGAGGACACGTACTCCTCGAACTTGGCTTGGTCGAACTCGTACTCGACCTCCTCCACGACCGGGATTGCAATCCGCGGCTGCGACGCATCGATCTCGTTGGCGAGATCGTCGGCTCCCACTGTGGTCGCCAGATTGTTCGCGTGGAAAACTGTTTTCTTTTTCATTGATATGATTGTCATCTTGGGTTACAAAGATCCGGTCTTTTATAGATCCGGTTACAACTAAATCAAAGAAAATAAAGAAAAATTACAACTCTCCTCTGTGAACAAATCACGAGCTCCTGTTTTGCGGTCGCTCGCTTTGGTGGGTTCTTTGCCTGCGCCGGGGTTAATCCGTGGACCACCGCGCGATCTAGATCCGGTCGGATCTACACGAGTATGCGGGTATTATTCCACGAAGGGAATAATAGCCGGGAGGGATTAATCCACCAAGGGAATAATCGCTCAGATCTCGAGATCTAAGACCAAGCTTAGATCTGGAGTGTAGTCTCGTGTAGATCTCAGATCTGTTCTTTCTTCCTCTCGAGATCCTGCCTTTTCTGACGTGGATGGTCGCCGAGGATCAGATCTGAATGGTGCAAGTCTTCTGGTCTTCAAGCTCCGAGTTCACTCTTCAATCCGGCAGAGTTTCGGCTCTTGAAAGTTCGACCCCTGAAAATGAACATCTCTAGGCCTATTTATAGGCTCTCAGGACAGTGGCTGCAAAAAGGGAATTGTCGGCCACCTCTGGCCACTGTCGGCCACCTCGGGGTGGCCGACACTGTGCCTAGCCACCTTGGGGTGGCTCGGCTCATGGCCGAGCCACCCCAAGGTGGCTCGGCCACCGAGCCACCCCGAGGTGGCTCGGC
>NC_033795.1:30311763-30360242 GCF_001876935.1 Asparagus officinalis
GGGTGGCTCGGCCTTGGCCGAGCCACCTTGAGGTGGCTCGGCTTTGGCCGAGCCCCCGCGGGCGGTGTTTTCCGATTTTTTCGAGTTGTGTCCGTTTTCCGGTTTTGTCCGTGATTCGGTTGATTGAGACTCTGATTGGTTGATCTGATTTGGCAGTAAGTCGGATTCCTGATTTGGCAGTAAATCCACTTCTGAGTTCGAGTCCGAAACCGATCTTGATTCGATCGTGATTCGTCCGAGTATGCCCTTGGTTGGATGACTCGTTGACTCTTCGAACACTTGGCTTGATCCCGCACGCGAATGGACGTATTCCGTTGCTTGCGTGCGATTAGTCAATCTCGTTGCCTCGTTGGTTTGTCGGTTTGTGCCGAGCTGAGCTAAGGGACCTATAAGCAATTTTATATGCCTACAGATACCCGCTCCAAAGTATTTCAGTCTCGTTCTTTTATAGAAGAGTCTGGAATACTTTGGATATGATTGTCCCAACCTTCAGTCGGTGTAATGGGACTCCATGGCCTTGGCGAATTGCTTCGCGAGGCGTTGACGCTGCCTCTGGCGAGCTCTCTTAGAGAGAGTCACCACGCCTTCGACGGCGGACTTGACCTGCTTAGAGGCCGGTGTGACTTCACTCGACGCAACTTCGGCGTCGATCGGGGTGAGGTTGTCGTTGGTGGCTTCAACTTCTTCGCACCAACGGACTTTTCTCCTAGAGGAGAACTTCTGGAATTTCTTGGACTTACGGGGGGAGGTTGATCCAGATGAGGACACGTACTCCTCGTACTTCTGCTGGTCGAACTCATACTCGACCTCCTCCACGACCGGGATCGAGATCCGCGGCTGCGACGCTCCGATCTCGGCAGCGAGATCGGTGGCTCCCACTGTGGTCGCCAGATTGTTCGCTCGAAAAATCGTTGCTTTCTTCATCATTGATTCCATTGCTATCTTGAATAACAGTTTTTCGGTTATAGAAGATCCGGTCTTTTTTAGATCCGGTTACAATGAAAATCAAAAATAAATAAAATTAAAAATTACAACTTTTTCTCCTTCGTCGAACAAATCGCGAGCTCCTGTTATTCGGTCACTCGCTTGCGTGGGTTGTTTGCCTGTGCCGGGGTTGTTTGCCGTGGAGCACCGCGCGATCTAGATCCGAACAGATCTACGCAGTATAACGAGTATTATTTCACTAAGGAAATAATAGCCGGAGGGATTATTTCACCAAGGAAACAATCGCTCGAATCTCGGGATCAAAGACCAAGCTTTGATCCGGAGTGTAACAACGTAGATCTGAGATCTCGATCCCCTCGAACTCCTGCCTTTTGTGATGCGGGTGCTCGCCAAGAATCGGATCCGGACGTCCAAGTCTTCAAGCCTTCAAAAACTCCAAGATGAGGTCTCAATCCGGCAGAGTTTCGGCTCTCCAAAAGTTCTTCCAAAAAGTCCTCTTAAATGATGAATGACCATGCCGAGCCACCCCAGGGTGGCTCGGCCACCGAGCCACCCTAGGGTGGCTCGGCCTTGGCCGAGCCACCCCAGGGTGGCTCGGCCTTGGCCGATCCACTCCGGGCTTTGCGTCCGTCTTTCGGTTGTTTCGGTCCTTGTATCTGCTTCGTCCGTGATTCTGTTATGCGGTTGATTGGTCTGAAATCAATTCGTTGACTTGATTCCTGATTTGGCAATGAATCCGACTCTGAGTTTGATTCCAAAACTGATCACGGCTCGATCGCGATTCATCCGGGTTCGCCTGTGGCGTTGCTCTAAACCCCGATTTGTTCTGAATCCTGATTAGGAAGTCTGGATCCCGATTAGGCAGTAAATCGGCTTTGATGTCTGAGTTCGAGTCCGTTATATGGTTGGATGACTCGTTGACTCCCTGGACCGTTGGTTTGATTCCGCACGCGAGTGGATTCATTCCGTCATTCACGTGCGGTTCGTCAGCTTCGTAGCCTTGTTAATCCACTTCGTTGCGTGTCACTTGGCTTTGGTGTTGTGGACTGACATTCGTGCTTAGATATGTCGCCTGATGGTTCATTAGTTCGTGTTGAACCGTGTCAAGGGACCTATAAGCAATTTTATATGCCTACACACGCACCCTATCGTATGGCACCAGCTGAGATGAGGGAGCTTAAGACCCACTTGAACGAGTTATTCGCTCAGGGTTTCATTCGCCGGAGTCATTCTCCGTGGGGCGCGCCGGTCCTCTTCGTGAAGAAGAAGGACGGTAGTATGAGATTATGCATAGATTATAGAGAGTTGAACAAGGTCACTATCCGGAATAGGTACCCACTACCTAGGATTGATGACTTGTTTGACCAGTTGCAGGGTGCGCAGTATTTCTCGAAGATTGATCTTCGTTCTGGCTATCATCAGTTGCGGGTTAGGGAGATTGATATTCCCAAGACCGCCTTTCTTACCCGATATAGTTCTTTCGAGTTCTTGGTCATGCTATTTGGGTTGACCAATGCACCCACGGTATTCATGGACTTGATGAACCGGGTTTTCCATCCCTTCTTAGATCAGTTCGTGATCGTTTTCATTGATGATATTCTCATTTACTCGAGATCGGAAGCGGATCACGAGGAGCATCTACGGATAGCGTTGAGGACTCTTCAGTAGTATCAGCTATATGCTAAGTTCAGTAAGTGCGAGTTTTGGCTTTCAGAAGTCAGATTTCTTGGCCATGTTATCAGTCGAGAGAGTATAGCAGTGGACCCGGCTAAGGTCACGACAGTTCTTGATTGGGAGCCACCGAAGACGGTGACAGAGATTCGTAGCTTTTTAGGCTTAGCTGGAGATTATAGGAAGTTCATTCAGAACTTCTCAAAGATTACGACGCCTATTACACACCTTACGAAGAAGGGTGTACAGTTCATATGGAGCATGGAGTGCCAGAAGGCCTTTGATATTTTGGAGACTAAGTTGACTACAGCGCCGGTTTTGACTATTCCGAGCAATGACAGGACATTCGTCGTATATCCAGATGCATCGTTGGCAGGCTTAGGAGGTGTATTGATGCAGACTCACAGAACTATCCCACTCATGACTTGGAGTTAGCAGC
This sequence comes from Asparagus officinalis, assembly GCF_001876935.1. Lineage (NCBI taxonomy): Eukaryota > Viridiplantae > Streptophyta > Magnoliopsida > Asparagales > Asparagaceae > Asparagus > Asparagus officinalis. Next base: position 30,314,819 of record NC_033795.1, read on the forward strand.
GGTGGTATTTGCACTAAAGTCATGGAGGCACTACTTATATGGAGTGCAGTTTGAGTTATTCACAGACCACCAGAGTCTGAAGTACCTCTTTTCCCAGAAGGAACTCAATCAGAGACAGCGGAGGTGGGTTGAGTTTATTAAGGACTACGACTTCACGATCCAGTATCATCCGGGGAAGGCGAACGTCGTAGCGGATGCTTTAAGCAGAAAGCGTCGACATCGGATTTCGGCTTTGAGGTGTTCACTACATCGGGATCTTGTCACTCTTAGCCAGTTTGATTTTAGACCCGAGATTGGAGGAACCAGTGCATTTTTGGGAGCTGTGACAGTACAGCCATCTTGGAGTGACAGAGTTATCAGAGCTCATTCTTGGGATCTATGTCAGTGCAGCCATCTTGGAGTGACAGGGTTGTCAGAGCTCAGTTGGAGGACTCTTGGATTCAAACCCGTAAGGGGGAGATTTCCAAAGAGCCTAAGGCGGACTGGACCATTGGAACAGATGGAGGATTACGGATGAAGGGTAGATTGGTTATGCCAGCCAGTGCAGAGTTGAAGAGGGAGTTATTGGATGAGGCGCATCGTACTCGGTACACAGTACATCCAGGGACTACCAAGATGTACAAAGACCTGAAGAGGCATTTCTGGTTGAGTGGTATGCGGAGAGAGATTGCAGAATATGTGGCTAGATGTTTTACCTGTCAGCAGGTGAAGGTAGAGCATCAGAGACCGGTAGGGACACCGCAGCCTTTACCCATTCCAGAGTGGAAGTGGGCAGATATTTCCATGGATTTTATTGTGGGGTTGCCGAAGTCGAAGAAGGGGAATGATTCAGTTTGGGTGATAGTGGACCGGTTGACGAAGTCAGCATATTTTATTCCAGTGAGGACCACTTATACAGCCAAGGCTTATGCGAGAATCTTCATTCGGTAGATAGTTCGACTTCACGGAGTACCGGACACGATCGTGTCAGATCGAGGATCGGTTTTTACTTCACATTTTTGGAGGAGTTTTCAGGACTCATTTGGCAGCACGCTATCTAATAGCAGTGTATTTCACCCCCAGACGGATGGCCAGACGGAGAGGGTGAATCAGGTATTGGAGAACATGTTGCGGGCATGTGTCATTGACTTCCAAGATAATTGGGAGGATCATATTCCACTGGTAGAGTTCGCTTATAACAATAGTTATCAAGCGACGATCGGTATGGCCTCGTATGAAGCATTGTATGGGAGACCTTGTAGAACACCGATATGTTGGGCCGAGCCGGAGGATAGCTTGATGCTTGGGCCCGAGCTAGTGAGGCAGACCACTGAGAAGGTAGCTTTGATCAGGGAGCGGATTTTAGCCGCTCAGAGTCGGCAGAAGAGCTATGCAGATAAGAGGCGAAGACCCCTAGAGTTTCAGGTTGGAGATTTGGTTATGCTTAAGGTATCGCCTATGAAAGGCGTACAACGATTCAGAAGGCGAGGAAAGCTTGCACCGAGATATATTGGGCCTTTTCAGATCCTAGAGCGCATTGGAGCTGTGTCATACAGACTAGATCTTCCAGCATCGATGTCTAGTATACACAACGTGTTCCATATTTCTATGCTTAAGAAGCACTTGCATGATGAGGAGCAGCAGCAAGTATTAGATGCACCGGAGATCGAGCTTCAGGATGATTTGACTACTATTGAGATTCCGGTTCGTATTCTTGCCAGAGAGGACAAGAGGCTTAGAAACAAGGTAATTCCCTTGGTGAAAGTTCAATGGGACCGAGGAGGCATTGAGGAGATTTCTTGGGAGCGCGAAGAGGACATGCGTCGTGACTACCCACACTTGGTTGAGCAGGTAAATAAATTCTCATTATGATTACATATCTTAACTTATGTGCATATCTTTGGTTATGTTTGCATTTAACGCTATAATGAGAATACTTTCGCTTAATTTTTAATCTTTTGGAACACATGATATATGTATGGGGGGTTCCTTCTTTGGATTTTTCGCTCGATGTACTAGTTCCACTAGATTAGGATTTGAGCGAGAATATTATCATTTTAGATCATTAAGTGTAAATATCTCTATAAGGTTATCTAAGAGTTCATATTTCAAGTTCGCATGATTTCCGAATTTCGAGGACGAAATTCTTTTAACGGGGAAGAATGTAAAACCCCGAAAATTTCTACAATAAATATATGAGAATTATTAATAGTAAATATTTTCCTTGTGATGAATAATTATATATATACACATATATATGTCATATGAATGTAATTATCTGTGTTTGAGAACGCAACAAGTGATTTTAAGTGAGAGAAATCGAGTGTTATGGCCAGCGTGTGAAATGCCCAGCAACAGGCATATTTTAAGTGAGAGAAATCGAGTGTTATGGCCAGCGTGTGAAATGCCCAGCAACAGGCATTTTTGTGCTGCGCGGTCGACCGACGCGGTCGACCGTGGCGGTCGACCGACGCGGTTGACCGCACAGCGGTCAGAGAGCTTCCAGGTTTTGTTTTCTTTGCGGTTTTGTTTCGGGTCTTTTGCGTTTCGGGTCGGGTTAGGGAGTTAGTATTTATACCAACTCAACCCAGGAGAGCCCCTCTTCACCTCAGGCTCAAAACCCTAGCCCCCATCTCTCAAATCTCAAACCCTAGCTGGATTTGGTGCTTATGAGGAGATCTGGAGGATTTTTTTTAGCGGGATTTTGGATTGGCAGCGTAGAGAATCAACCTCCTGCAGATCTAGGGCTTTCGTCAACACCCAAGGCGAGTAACTTCTCGCCCAACTCCACCCCCTTTTGCTTTCATGTCAAAACTTGAGTTTTTAATTGGTTTATTTGGGCTAAACTCGTATTTTGAATAGCTAATAGATCATTATGGCATATAACATGGGTTTCAGGTATTCCTTATTTTAAAAGCTCACCAATGAATTCTGTTTAAGAGATCTAAATCTGAATATGTCTTAAAAGGAGGAAAACCTTGATCTTTATTGTTTAATAATATGCAAATCATGTTTAAATATGTTGGAATCTTGGTAATGATCTCTAAAGATGTAAAATTTCAGTTTTCTTTTATCCTCTATGTGATATTCTAAATGCTTGGTGGCTGATTTACTCAAAGAAATTTCATACAGGTTTGGAACTTGAGACCGCGACGCTCTGTCGGTCGACCGCGACGCTCTGTCGGTCGACCGCGACGCTCTGTCGGTCGACCGCGACGCTCTGTCGGTCGACCGCGACGCTCTGTCGGTCGACCGCGACGCTCTGTCGGTCGACCGCGACGCTCTGTCGGTCGACCGCGACGCTCTGTCGGTCGACCGCGACGCTCTGTCGGTCGACCGCGACGCTCTGTCGGTCGACCGCGAAGCCGCAGCGGTCGACCACCAGCCGCGTATCAGAGAGCCGTCGACCGATGCGGTCGATCGCCGCTCTGTCTGTTGTATAACCCCTGTTTTGTGTATTCTGGGGTATTTCACTCATGTGCGAGAGTTCGCCTGGATTATCTGACATTGGTTTTAGTCTTATTATGTATCCATGCATGATAGATGACCTGAGGGTATAAATTGGGGACTTACACACTGATTTGAGTGTGGATTGATATAAGTAGGTTTTTCTGTATATCTCAGTCCTCGTGTTGGACAAGCATTACCTTTTTGTCCTCGTGTTGGACACCCTTCCCACTTACTCCTCGTGTTGGACATGCATTGCTATTTAATCCTCGTGCTGGATATGCATTACCATCCGGTCCATGCGTTGGACAACGGTCACATCCGGTCCATGCGTTGGACAATGGTCCCATCCGGTCCATGCGTTGGACAACGATTATATTTAGTCCATGAGTTTGACGTTTACTTCATGCAGTCTATGGGTTGGACGTTTAATTTATATAGTCTATGTTTTGGATACTTAATCGTTTTCTGACATATCACTCATGTGAGTTTGACATGACACTATGTTTGTAAGTAGAGATGTGTTTTGTTTTTTTTTTAATTTATTCATTTATTTAATAGACTTTGGGTTTGGCATTTAGAGATTTACAATTTGAGATATAAGGTATATACATGAGGGTTTCCGTAATAGACTTTGGGTTTGGCATTTAGAGATTTACAATTTGAGATATAAGGTATATACATGAGGGTTTCCTTGTTTGGATTATTTCGCAGGTATATACATGAGGGTTTCCTTGTTTGGATTATTTCGCTCGACGTACCTATTCTCGTGATGTAAAATTCCTAAATACTAAAACCCTCTTTTGTAAGACCAATGATTTTAGATCTATTATATATTATATGTACTTTCATATAAAACGAGCCCTTTTCCATTGGGGTTGGTTGTGATATTGCTCGCTAGCGCTTTGACGCTCGTTATCCCTCCCCTTTTCAGGTCACGAGCCAGGAGCACGAAGAGTCGCAGGTTGATAGCGGACCACTTTAGTGTTCAGCTTTACTTTCTAGCTATGAATTATTTTCTTTGGGCTCCACTGTAGTGTGGTTAGACATTTGAGGGTATTATTCTAGAATTTGTAAAGGCGGAGTGCCTTATTTATTCTTGTCAGATATTTGTATTTGAGACTTGTGACTATTCCAGTTTATTTATTCAGACATTGACTATGTATTTCCATTTGTTGGATGATGAGATATTTATTTGATCACTATCATTTCATCAGCCCTTCGTGTATCATCTTTTACTTGCTTTTGTACCTACACCTATTATTGATTCTACTAGATAGATGTTAATTGTGATGGTGAAACATGTTATTGCACGGTGTGGTGCATAGCAGGTTTGACATTCTTGGTTTCACCTTGGACTGCAGCCTTGTGTGAACCCAGGGGCGTCACACATGCATCCAATACCGCTACACGAATCGGTCAGAGGACTACACGCAATCCGATTTCGGCCTGGTCCGAACTCAAGCAGAACTCGGGTGACTACACAAATTCGGGTGACTACACAAATTCACTGACTAAAGTGACTACACGAATTCACTTTAACCCAACAAACCAACCCCAGTGACTACACGAATTCACTGGCGCGAGCCTGGAAGATACATCAACAGATCTTATGGCTCCCCTAGTCGCTAGGATAGCAGCAATCGAGGAGCTTGTGACGAACCACATTACACCACCACCACCAGTAGCTGAAACCGCTATTTCTCAAAAAAATAGGACAGCTAAGTTTCAAAGGGACAAGGAAGGGAGTACTAAGTGAGTGCACGTCAGAGACAAGGGTAAGAACAAGACACCCTTGACTAGACCTCAACAGCATCAGCAGGGCCCTCATAAGAAGGGATCTCAACAGGATCAGAGAGCTCGACAGCAGCACAAGTTCCGGGGAACTTGTTTTAACTGTCGCAAGGTCGGACACAAGGCATTAGAATGCTGAAGTGCACTAACAAGGACTCAGAAGGGAAATGGTCTAATTCAGCAGCAGCAGAAGACTGAGGGGCAAGTTCGAGCAGTTCAGAAGTTTCCTCAGGGGCGGATAGTCCCATTTTCTCCAGCTCCAGTAGCAGAGCAGTCTTCAACCACGGGTAGGGTTTATGCGGTTATTCCACGCGATCATGGAGCAATTTTGGAGGGTATGTTCCTTGTAAATTCCTTTCTCGCCCGTATTCTTTTCGATTCGGGAACTTCGCATTCCTTCATATCGCATGCATTTATGGCTAGACTCCAGCTTGTAGCTCAGCCACTAGACACCCCTTTATCTGTTTCCACCCCTTTAGGAGAGGTATCGTTTCTGGAGAGCGTTTGTAGGAGGTGTACCGTCAGTTTAGACGAGTCGAAGTTCATAGTCGTTTAGATAGTGTTGCATATGTCCGAGTTCGATGTCATCCTTGGTATGGATTGGTTGTCTTCCTACCATGTTAGCATTGACTGCTTTGCGAAGACAGTCAAATTGTGAGCGTCCGACGGGTCCGAGATGATTGTAGCCGCCTCTCAGGGCAACCGACTTGCGGAGTCATTTCTGGCGTACATCGAGGAGGTGATGCGACGGGATCAGGGTGCTGAGTTATTGGAGACTAGAGTTGTCACAGAGTATCAGGATGTCTTTCAGGACATACCTTGATTACCTCCGGTGAGAGGGGTAGAGTTTTGTATTGAGTTGCAGCCAGGCATAGCCCTGATATCCTACGCACCCTATCGTATGGCACCAGCTGAGATGAGGGATCTTAAGACCCAGTTGGACGAGTTATTCGCTCAGGGTTTCATTCGCCGGAGTCATTCTCCGTGGGGCGCGCCGGTCCTCTTCGTGAAGAAGAAGGACGGTAGTATGAGATTATGCATAGATTATAGAGAGTTGAACAAGGTCACTATTCGGAATAGGTACCCACTACCTAGGATTGATGACTTGTTTGACCAGTTGCAGGGTGCGCAGTATTTCTCGAAGATTGATCTTCGTTCTGGCTATCATCAGTTGCGGGTTAGGGAGATTGATATTCCCAAGACCGCCTTTCTTACCCGATATAGTTCTTTCGAGTTCTTGGTCATGCCATTTGGGTTGACCAATGCACCCGCGGTATTCATGGACTTGATGAACCGGGTTTTCCATCCCTTCTTAGATCAGTTCGTGATCGTTTTCATTGATGATATTCTCATTTACTCGAGATCGGAAGCGGATCACGAGGAGCATCTACGGATAGCGTTGAGGACTCTTCAGGAGTATCAGTTGTATGCTAAGTTTAGTAAGTACGAGTTTTGGCTTTCAGAAGTCAGATTTCTTAGCCATGTTATCAGTCGAGAGAGTATAGCAGTGGACCCGGCTAAGGTCACGGCAGTTCTTGATTCGGAGCCACCGAAGACAGTGACAGAGATTCGTAGCTTTTTAGGCTTAGCTAGAGATTATAGGAAGTTTATTCAGGACTTCTCGAAGATTACGACACCTATTACACACCTTATGAAGAAGGGTGTACAGTTCATATGGAGCATGGAGTGCCAGAAGGCCTTTGATATTTTGGAGACTAAGTTGACTACAGCGCCGGTTTTGACTATTCCGAGCAGTGACAGGACATTTGTCGTATATCCAGATGCATTGTTGGCAGGCTTAGGAGGTGTATTGACGCAGACTCAGAGGGTAGTAGCCTACATCTCACGGCAGTTGAGGGTGCATGAGCAGAACTATCCCACTCATGACTTGGAGTTAGCAGCGGTGGTATTTGCACTAAAGTCATGGAGGCACTACTTATATGGAGTGCAGTTTGAGTTATTCACAGACCACCAGAGTCTGAAGTACCTCTTTTCCCAGAAGGAACTCAATCAGAGACAGCGGAGGTGGGTTGAGTTTATTAAGGACTACGAGTTCACGATCCAGTATCATCCGGGGAAGGCAAACGTCGTAGCAGATGCTTTAAGCAGGAAGCGTCGACATCGGATTTCAGCTTTGAGGTGTTCACTACATCGGGATCTAGTCACTCTTAGCCAGTTTGATTTTAGACCCGAGATTGGAGGAACCAGTGCATTTTTGGGAGCTGTGACAGTACAGCCATCTTGGAGTGACAGAGTTATCAGAGCTCAGTTGGAGGACTCTTGGATTCAAACCCGTAAGGGGGAGATTTCCAAAGAGCCTAAGGCGGACTGGACCATTGGAACAGATGGAGGATTACGGATGAAGGGTAGATTGGTTATGCCAGCCAGTGTAGAGTTGAAGAGGGAGTTATTTGATGAGGCGCATCGTACTCGGTACACAGTACATCCAGGGACTACCAAGATGTACAAAGACCTGAAGAGGCATTTCTGGTTGAGTGGTATGCGGAGAGAGATTGCAGAATATGTGGCTAGATGTTTTACCTGTCAGCAGGTGAAGGCAGAGCATCAGAGACCGGTAGGGACACCGCAGCCTTTACCCATTCCAGAGTGGAAGTGGGCAGAAATTTCCATGGATTTTATTGTGGGGTTGCCGAAGTCGAAGAAGGGGAATGATTCAGTTTGGGTGATAGTGGACCGGTTGACGAAGTCAGCACATTTTATTCCAGTGAGGACCACTTATACAGCCGAGGCTTATGCGAGAATCTTCATTCGGGAGATAGTTCGACTTCACGGAGTACCGGACACGATCGTGTCAGATCGAGGATCGGTTTTCACTTCACATTTTTGGAGGAGTTTTCAGGACTCATTTGGCAGCACGCTATCTTATAGCAGTGTATTTCACCCCCAGACGGATGGCCAGACGGAGAGGGTGAATCAGGTGTTGGAGGACATGTTGCGGGCATGTGTTATTGACTTCCAAAATAGTTGGGAGGATCATATTCCGCTGGTAGAGTTCGCTTATAACAATAGTTATCAAGCGACGATCGGTATGGCCCCGTATGAAACATTGTATCGAGCTGGAGGATAGCTTGATGCTTGGGCCCGAGCTAGTGAGGCAGACCACTGAGAAGGTAGCTTTGATCAGGGAGCGGATTTTAGCCGCTCAGAGTCGGCAGAAGAGCTATGCAGATAAGAGGCGAAGACCCCTAGAGTTTCAGGTTGGAGATTTGGTTATGCTTAAGGTATCGCCTATGAAAGGCGTACAACGATTCGGAAGGCGAGGAAAGCTTGCACTAAGATATATTGGGCCTTTTCAGATCCTAGAGCGCATTGGAGCTGTGTCATACAGACTAGATCTTCCAGCATCGATGTCTAGTATACACAACGTGTTCCACATTTCTATGCTTAAGAAGTACTTGCATGATGAGGACCAGCAGCGAGTATTGGATGCACCGGAGATCGAACTTCAGGATGATTTGACTACTATTGAGATTCCGGTTCGTATTCTTGCCAGAGAGGACAAGAGGCTTAGAAACAAGGTAATTCCCTTGGAGAAAGTTCAGTGGAACCGAGGAGGCATTGAGGAGATTTCTTGGGAGCGCGAAGAGGACATGCGTCGTGACTACCCACACTTGGTTGAGCTGGTAAATAAATTCTCATTATGATTACATATCTTAACTTATGTGCATATCTTTGGTTACGTTTGCATTTAACGCTATAATGAGAATACTTTCGCTTAATTTTTAATCTTTTGGAACACATGATATATGTATGGGGGTTCCTTGTTTGGATTTTTCGCCCGATGTACTAGTTCCACTAGATTAGGATTTGAGCGAGAATATTATCATTTTAGATCGTTAAGTACAAATATCTCTATATGTTATCTAGTAATTCATATTTCGAGATTCGTATAATTTCTGAATTTCGAGGACGAAATTCTTTTGAAGGGGGGAAGAATGTAAAACCCCGAAATTTGCTATAATAAATATATGTGAATTATTAATAGTGAATAATTCTCTTATGATGAATAATCATGTATAACCGTGGCGGTCGACCGACGCGGTCGACCGCACAGCGGTCAGAGAGCTTCCAGGTTTTGTTTTCTTTGCAGTTTTGTTTTGGGTCTTTTGGGTTTCGGGTCGGGTTAGGGAGTTAGTATTTATACCAACTCAACCCAGGAGAGCCCCTCTTCACCTCAGGCTCAAAACCCTAGCCCCCATATCTCAAATCTCAAACCCTAGCTGGATTTGGTGCTTAGGAGGAGATCTGGAGGATTTTTTCAGCGGGATTTTGGATTGGCAGCGCAGAGAATCAACCTCCTGCAGATCTAGGGCTTTCGTCAACACCCAAGGCGAGTAACTTCTCGCCCAACTCCACCCCCTTTTGCTTTTATGTCAAAACTTGAGTTTTTAATTGGTTTATTTGGGCTAAACTCGTATTTTGAATAGCTAATAGATCATTATGGCATATAACATGGGTTTCAGGTATTCCTTATTTTAAAAGCTCACCAATGAATTCTGTTTAAGAGATCTAAATCTGAATATGTCTTAAAAGGAGGAAAACCTTGATCTTTATTGTTTAATAATATGCAAATCATGTTTAAATATGTTGGAATCTTGAAAATGATCTCTAAAGATGTAAAATTTCAGTTTTCTTTTATCCTCTATGTGATATTCTAAATTCTTGGTGGCTGATTTACTCAAAGAAATTTCATACAGGTTTGGAACTTGACAGAAAAACCCAAGTCTGGGTTCTGTCTGCCTCGCGGTCGACAGACCCGATCGACCGCTGGGCGCGTAGAAGGTCAGAAGGCACCTGATCTCTGCGCGGTCGACCGCGGCGGTCGACCGCGATGTCTTGTCGGTCGACCGACGCGGTCGACCGTGAATGTCTCTGCTGAACAGTGAGGTTTGTATCCGTATGCGGTCGACCGGGTCGGTCGACCGGGTCGGTCGACCGCCGCCCAGTTTTGTGCACTGTTAGATTTGCTGTATTGTTTCATGTGTTCGGGGGTTTTACCTCGATTATCAAATACTAGTTCTGGGTTTTTACCATATATCTGTGCATGATAGATGACTTGAGAGTACCAAATTTAGAATCACATGCCGAGAAGCATGTGAAACTTGTATAAGCATATCTTTTCACATATCTCCTCGATAATTGCTATTTGGTCCAGGTATCGGGCAAAACTGCATTTAACTCAGTCCTCGTGTTGGACAAGCATTACCTTTTTGTCCTCGTGTTGGACACCCTTCCCACTTAGTCCTCGTGTTGGACATGCATTGCTATTTAATCCTCGTGCTGGATATGCATTACCATCCGGTCCATGCGTTGGACAACGGTCCCATCCGGTCCATGCATTGAACAACAGTTATATTTAGTCCATGAGTTGGACGTTTACTTCATGCAGTCTATGGGTTGGACGTTTAATTTATATAGTCTATGTTTTGGACACTTAATCGTTTTCTGACATATCACTCATGTGAGTTTGACATGACACTATGTTTGGAAGTAGAGATGTGTTTTGTTTTTTTTAATTTATTCATTTATGTAATTAGACTTTGGGTTTAGCATTTAGAGATTTACAATTTGAGATATAAGGTATATACATGAGGGTTTCCTTGTTTGGATTATTTCGCTCGACGTAACTATGCTCGTGTTGTAAATTTCTAAATACTAAAACCCTCTTTAGTAAGATCAATGATTTTAGATCTATTATGTATTAACTGTATTTTCTTATACAACGAGCCTTGTTCCCTTGGGGTTGGTTGTGATGTTACTCGCTAGCGCTTTGACGCTCGTTGTCCCTCCCCCTTTCAGGTAACGAGCCAGGAGCCCGGAGAATCGCAGGATGAGGGCGACCCTTACTAGTGCCTATTTATCCTCTTATTAGATGTATTTTATTTTGTACTCCACTTGAGACATTTTTAGACTTGAGAGGTTTATGTTCTAGAGTTATAAAGGCTGTTTGCCTTATTTCTTGTATTAAACATTATGTACTTTGAGACATGTTGAGCTCTCCAGATCTTTATTATTCATTTCGGACTTTGACTGTGTGCTTCAGCTTATTTTTGATTGATGAGATGTGTTTATTTGAGTCCTATCACTCCATTAAGCAATTGTTGTATAACCTTTTACTTGCTTTGTACTACACCTGTTTTTGATTCCACTAGAGAGATAGTAATTGTGATGGTGAAACATGTTATTACATGGTATGATGCATGGCAGGTTTGATATTTCTAGGTTTACCTCGGACTGCACCCTTGTGTGAACCCAGGGGTGTCACATCGGTCGACCGACCATGGTATATCGGTCGACCAAAAGTACTGTAACATTAAAATTTTCAGACTCTGGGGTTTTGGGATTTTGTTGGTTTTGGTGATTTTCTTGGGTTTTAGGCTATTGTTTTAAGTGCCTATATATATACTATATGGTGAAAATTCAAAGTATTTGTGTGAATACTATACATGTGAAAATTGTATTGTGATACGCTATTTATAGAGGTCTATTTTGACTCCTAAACTCTTATTTTCTTTTGAACAGAGATGTCAGAATATGATATGTCACGTACTAAGAGATTTGGACAGGCTGAACCACAGCAAACTCCACCCGAGCCACATCAGACACCACCTGAGCCGTAGCAGGCTCCCCAGTACCTGGTAGATCTTATGGCTCCCCTAGTCGCTAGGATAGCAGCAATCGAGGAACTTGTGACGAATCACATTACACCACCACCACCACCAGTAGCTGAAACCGCCATTTCTCAAAAAAATGGGACAGCTAAGTTTCAGAGGGACAAGGAAGGGAGTACTAAGAGAGTGCACGTCGGAGACAAGGGTAAGAACAAGAGACCCTTGACTAGACCTCAACAGCATCAGCAGGGCCCTCATAAGAAGGGATCTCAACAGGATCAGAGAGCTCGACAGCAGCACAAGTTCCGGGGAACTTGTTTTAACTATCGCAAGGTCGGACACAAGGCATTAGAATGCCGAAGTGCACTAACAAGGACTCAGAAGGGAAATGGTCCAGTTCAGCAGCAGCAGAAGACTGAGGAGCAAGTTCGAGCAGTTCAGAAGTTTCCTCAGGGGCGGATTGTCCCATTTTCTCCAGCTCCAGCAGCAGAGCAGTCTTCAACCATGGGCAGGGTTTATGCGGTTATTCCACGCGATCATGGAGCAATTTTGGAGGGTATGTTCCTTGTAAATTCCTTTCTCGCCCGTATTCTTTTCGATTCAGGAACTTCGCATTCCTTCATATCGCATGCATTTATGGCTAGACTCCAGCTTGTAACTCAGCCACTAGACACCCCTTTATTTGTTTCCACCCCTTTAGGAGAGGTATCGTTTCTGGAGAGCGTTTGTAGGAGGTGTACCGTCAGTTTAGACGAGTCGGAGTTCATAGTCGATTTGATAGTCATCCTTGGTATGGATTGGTTATCTTCCTACCATGTTAGTATAGACTGCTTTGTGAAGACAGTCAAGTTGCGAGCGTCCGACGGGTCCGAGATGATTGTAGCCGCCTCTCAGGGCAACCGACTTGCGGAGTCATTTCTGGCGTACATCGAGGAGGTGATGCGACGGGATCAGGGTGCTGAGTTATTGGAGACTAGAGTTGTCACAGAGTATCGGGATGTCTTTCAAGACATACCTGGATTACCTTCGGTGAGAGGGGTAGAGTTTTGTATTGAGTTGCAGCCAAGCATAGCCTCGATATCCCACGCACTCTATCGTATGACACCAGCTGAGATGAGGGAGCTTAAGACCCAGTTGGACGAGTTATTCGCTCAGGGTTTCATTCGCCGGAGTCATTCTCCGTGGGGCGCGCCGGTCCTCTTCGTGAAGAAGAAGGACGGTAGTATGAGATTATGCATAGATTATAGAGAGTTGAACAAGGTCACTATCCGGAATAGGTACCCATTACCTAGGATTGATGACTTGTTCGACCAGTTGTAGGGAGCGCAGTATTTCTTGAAGATTGATCTTCGTTCTGGCTATCATCAGTTGCGGGTTAGGGAGATTGATATTCCCAAGACCGCCTTTCTTACCCGATATAGTTCTTTCAAGTTCTTGGTCGTGCCATTTGGGTTGACCAATGCACTCGCGGTATTCATGGACTTGATGAACCGGGTTTTCCATCCCTTCTTAGATCAGTTCGTGATCGTTTTCATTGATGATATTCTCATTTACTCGAGATCGGAAGCGGATCACGAGGAGCATCTACGGATAGCGTTGAGGACTCTTCAAGAGTATCAGCTGTATGCTAAGTTCAGTAAGTGCGAGTTTTGGCTTTCAGAAGACAGATTTCTTGGCCATGTTATCAGTCGAGAGAGTATAGCAGTGGACCCGGCTAAGGTCACGGCAGTTCTTGATTGGGAGCCACCGAAGACGGTGACAGAGATTCGTAGCTTTTTAGGCTTAGCTGGAGATTATAGGAAGTTCATTCAGAACTTCTCGAAGATTACGACGCATAATACACACCTTACGAAGAAGGGTGTATAGTTCATATGGAGCATGGAGTGCCAGAAGGCCTTTGATATTTTGGAGACTAAGTTGACTACAGCGCCGGTTCTGACTATTCCGAGCAGTGACAGGACATTTGTTGTGTATACAGATGCATCATTGGCAGGCTTAGGAGGCGTATTAATGCAGACTCAGAGGGTAGTAGCTTATATCTCACGGCAGTTGAGGGTGCATGAGCAGAACTACCCCACTCATGACTTGGAGTTAGCAGCAGTGGTGTTTGCACTGAAGTCATGGAGGCACTACTTGTATGGAGTGCAGTTTGAGCTATTCACAGACCATCAGAGTCTGAAGTATCTCTTTTCCCAGAAGGAACTCAACCAGAGACAGAGGAGATGGATTGAGTTTATTAAGAAGTTCAGCAAGTGTGAATTTTGGCTTTCAGAAGTCAGATTTCTTGGCCATGTCATCAGTAGAGAGGGCATAGCAGTGGACCCAGTAAAGGTCACGTCAGTTCTTGATTGGGAGCCACCGAAGACGGTGACAGAGATTCGTAGCTTTTTAGGCTTAGCTGGAGATTATAGGAAGTTCATTCAGAACTTCTCGAAGATTACGACGCATAATACACACCTTACGAAGAAGGGTGTATAGTTCATATGGAGCATGGAGTGCCAGAAGGCCTTTGATATTTTGGAGACTAAGTTGACTACAGCGCCGGTTTTGACTATTCCGAGCAGTGACAGGACATTCGTCGTATATCCAGATGCATCGTTGGCAGGCTTAGGAGGTGTATTGACGTAGACTCAGAGGGTAGTAGCCTACATCTCACGGCAGTTGAGGGTGCATGAGCAGAACTATCCCACTCATGACTTGGAGTTAGCAGCGGTGGTATTTGCACTGAAGTCATGGAGCAGGTGAAGGCAGAGCATCAGAGACCGGCAGGGACACTGCAGCCTTTACCCATTCCAGAGTGGAAGTGGGCAGATATCTCTATGGATTTTGTTGTGGGGTTGCCGAAGTCGAAGAAGGGGAATGATTCTGTTTGGGTGATAGTGGACCGGTTGACGAAGTCAGCCCATTTCATCCCGGTGAGGACCACTTATACAGCTGAGTCTTATGCGAGGATCTTCATTCGGGAGATAGTTCGACTGCACGGAGTACCGGACACTATCGTGTCAGATCGAGGATCGGTTTTCACTTCACATTTTTGGAGGAGTTTTCAGGACTCATTTGGCAGCACGCTATCTTATAGCAGTGTATTTCACCCCCAGACGGATGGCCAGACGGAGAGGGTGAATCAGGTGTTGGAGGACATGTTGCGGGCATGTGTCATTGACTTCCAAGGTAGTTGGGAGGATCATATTCCACTGGTAGAGTTCGCTTATAACAATAGTTATCAAGCGACGATCGGTATGGCCCCGTATGAAGCATTGTATGGGAGACCTTGTAGATCACCGATATGTTGGGCCGAGCCGGAGGATAGATTGATGCTTGGGCCTGAGCTAGTGAGGCAGACCACTGAGAAGGTAGCTTTGATCAGGGAGCGGATTTTAGCCGCTCAGAGTCGGCATAAGAGCTATGCAGATAAGAGGCGAAGACCCCTAGAGTTTCAGGTTGGAGATTTGGTTATGATTCGGAAGGCGAGGAAAGCTTGCACCGAGATATATTGGGCCTTTTCAGATCCTAGAGTGCATTGGAGCTGTGTCATACAGACTAGATCTTCCAGCATCGATGTCTAGTATACACAACGTGTTCCATATTTCTATGCTTAAGAAGCACTTGCATGATGAGGAGCAGCAGCGAGTATTGGATGCACCGGAGATCGAGCTTCAGGATGATTTGACTACTATTGAGATTCCGGTTCGTATTCTTGCCAGGGAGGACAAGAGGCTTAGAAACAAGGTAATTCCCTTGGTGAAAGTTCAGTGGAACCGAGGAGGCATTGAGGAGATTTCTTGGGAGCGCGAAGAGGACATGCGTCGTGACTACCCACACTTGGTTGAGCAGGTAAATAAATTCTCATTATGATTACATATCTTAACTTATGTGCATATCTTTGGTTATGTTTGCATTTAACGCTATAATGAGAATACTTTCGCTTAATTTTTAATCTTTTGGAACACATGATATATGTATGGGGGGTTCCTTGTTTGGATTTTTCGCCCGATGTACTAGTTCCACTAGATTAGGATTTGAGCGAGAATATTATCATTTTAGATCGTTAAGTGTAAATATCTCTATAAGGTTATCTAAGAGTTCATATTTCAAGTTCGCATGATTTCCGAATTTCGAGGACGAAATTCTTTTAAGGGGGGAAGAATGTAAAACCCCGAAAATTTCTACAATAAATATATGTGAATTATTAATAGTAAATATTTTCCTTGTGATGAATAATCATATATATACACATATATATGTCATATGAATGTAATTATCTGTGTTTAAGAACCCAACAAGTGATTTTAAGTGAAAGAAATCGGCCAGCGTGTGAAATGCCCAGCAGCAGGCATTTTTGTGCTGCGCGGTCGACCGACGCGGTCGAGACCAACATGTAAAATGCCTAGCAGCAGGCATTTTACCGCGGTGCGGTCGACCGACGCGGTCGACCGACGCGGTCGACCGACGCGGTCGACCGACGCGGTCGACCGTGGTGGTCGACCGACGCGGTCGACCGCACAGCGGTCAGAGAGCTTCCAAGTTTTGTTTTCTTTGCGGTTTTGTTTCGGGTCTTTTGGGTTTTGGGTTGGGTTAGGGAGTTAGTATTTATACCAACTCAACCCAGGAGAACCCCTCTTCACCTCAGGCTCAAAACCCTAGCCCCTATCTCTCAAATCTCAAACCCTAGCTGGATTTGGTGCTTTGGAGGAGATCTGGAGGATTTTTTCAGCGGGATTTTGGATTGGCAGCGTAGAGAATCAACCTCCTGCAGATCTAGGGCTTTCGTCAACACCCAAGGCGAGTAACTTCTCGCCCAACTCCACCCCCTTTTGCTTTCATGTCAAAACTTGAGTTTTTAATTGGTTTATTTGGGCTAAACTCGTATTTTGAATAGCTAATAGATCATTATGGCATATAACATGGGTTTCAAGTATTCCTTATTTTAAAAGCTCACCAATGAATTCTGTTTAAGAGATCTAAATCTGAATATGTCTTAAAAGGAGAAAAACCTTGATCTTTATTGTTTAATAATATGCAAATCATGTTTAAATATGTTGGAATCTTGGTAATGATCTCTAAAGATGTAAAATTTCAGTTTTCTTTTATCCTCTATGTGATATTCTAAATTCTTGGTGGCTGATTTACTCAAAGAAATTTCATACAGGTTCGGAACTTGAAAGAAAAACCCAAGTCTGGGTTCTGTCTGCCTCGCGGTCGACCGACCCGGTCGACCGCTGGGCACGCAGAAGGTCAGAAGGCACCTGATCTCTGCGTGGTCGACCGCGGCGGTCGACCGCGGCGGTCGACCGCGATGTCTTGTCGGTTCATGTGTTCGGGGGTTTTACTTCGATTATCAAATACTAGTTCTGGGTTTTTACCATATATCTGTGCATGATAGATGACTTGAGAGTACCAAATTTAGAATCACATGCCGAGAAGCGTGTGAAACTTGTATAAGCATATCTTTTCACATATCTCCTCGATAATTGCTATTTGGTCCAGGTATCAGGCAAAACTACATTTAACTCAGTCCTCGTGTTAGACAAGCATTACCTTTTTGTCCTCGTGTTGGACACCCTTCCCACTTAGTCCTTGTATTGGACATGCATTGCTATTTAATCCTCGTGCTGGATATGCATTACCATCCGGTCCATGCGTTGGACAACGGTCACATCCGGTCCATGCGTTGGACAACGGTTATATTTAGTCCATGAGTTGGACGTTTACTTCATGCAGTCTATGGGTTAGACGTTTAATTTATATAGTCTATGTTTTGGACACTTAATCATTTTCTGACATATCACTCATGTGAGTTTGACATGACACTATGTTTGGAAGTAGAGATGTGTTTTGTTTTTTTTAATTTATTCATTTATGTAATAGACTTTGGGTTTGGCATTTAGAGATTTACAACTTGAGATATAAGGTATATACATGAGGGTTTCCTTGTTTGGATTATTTCGCTCGACGTACCTATTCTCATGATGTAAAATTTCTAAATACTAAAACCCTCTTTTGTAAGACCAATGATTTTAGATCTATTATATATTATCTGTACTTTCATATACAACGAGCCCTTTTCCCTTGGGGTTGGTTGTGATGTTGCTCGCTAGTGCTTTGACGCTCGTTATCCCTCCCCCTTTTAGGTCACGAGCCAGGAGCACGGAGAGTCGTAGGTTGATAGCGGACTACTTTAGTGTTCAGCTTTACTTTCTAGCTATGAATTATTTTCTTTGGGCTCCATTGTAGTGTGGCTAGACATTTGAGGGTATTATTCTAGAATTTGTAAAGGCGGAGTGCCTTATTTATTCTTGTCAGATATTTGTATTTAAGACTTGTGACTATTCCAATTTATTTATTCAGACATTGACTATGTATTTCCATTTGTTGGATGATGAGATATTTATTTGATCACTATCATTTCATCAGCCCTTCGTGTATCATCTTTTACTTGCTTTTGTACCTAATATTGATTCTACTAGATAGAGGTTAATTGTGATGGTGAAACATGTTATTGCACGGTGTGGTGCATAGCAGGTTTGACATTCTTGGTTTCACCTTGGACTGCAGCCTTGTGTGAACCCAGGGGCGTCACACGTTCTGCATGTGACGTTATGCTAAAGGAATGAACTCCCTTAGACTTGATGCTACGACTTCGAATACGTAGACTTTGCCATTGTTACGGGAATAGGCTACCCGGCAACGTGTGTTAGACGCTAACTTATCCCTACTTAGGCTTCGGGATAGAAGTCCCCAGACTGGCACTCTGGTGTCTTATTCAATCGGTAAAAGACTAAACCGACAACACGTGTCAGGTATTGACTTATCCCTGCTTAGGATTTGGGATAAAATTCCCCGCGCATGTAAGGTACGGATTTTGGTGTTATTAATAATAACCTACCACAATATTGAATATGTGGGCTTTTGTTTTTTTACGGTTAAGAACTAACCGCCAACGCGTGTTAGGCGTTGACTTATCCCAACTTAGGCTTCGGGATAAAATTCCCCATGCATAAAAGGCATGTTTTTTTGTTGCTACGTTGCTGAATACGTAGACTCGATCATTTTTTACGGGAACGAACCACCCGGCAACGCGAGTTAAGCGCTGACTTATCCCTACTTAGGCTTCAGGATAAAATGCCCCAGACTAGATTCTGGTGTCTTTTTCAATCGGTGAAAGACTAAACCAGTAACACGTGTTAGGCGTTGACTTATCCCTACTCAGGATTCAGGATAAAATTCCCCATGCATAAGGGCATGGATTTTGGGAGTTGAAAAAAGTGGTGTCATCTCTTGGGGCAAAGACGAACCCGAAATGGGAGAGGAAGAATTTTATACTCTATCTCTCAACACTAAAGAGGAAGAATTTTATATTCTATCTTAAGTTGGAAAGGAGACTCGAGGTGGGATCTCTACCCCCAGAATTCGGAAAGGTGAAACTAAGAGTGGGATCTCCACTCCGAGAATCGAAAAGATTCGGATAACCCTAATTGTCAGAAGGTTTGATTACCGAACTAAAGATGAATTTCTCATTTTGGCCCTAACTGTAGGAAGGTTTAACCGAGTGGAAGGTTTGAAACGATCCTAACTGTAGGAATGTTTGATCGTTCGATTTGAAAGTGGACCTCTCGATCATTGGAGCAATCGAGAGGGGATTTTGGTTTTGGTCCTAACTGTTGGAAGGTTTGACCAAGTGAGAGTGGGAGTGTGAGATGACCCTAACTTTTATAGGTTTGATCACTCGATTTGTAGACCTCTCATTCATTGAGGGAATCGGGAGGGGATTTTAACTGTGGTCCTAACTATAGGAAGGTTTGATCAAGTGGACAGTGAGAGTAGGAGTACAAATCACAATAGGAGTGTTGACTTGTACAAATCACTCAGTAGGGGTTCTTAGTGTTAAGTGATAAGGGCTTAACACGAAGGGGTTCGACAATTCATCAAAGATTGACAGATGAAAATTCCAAGCATTATATCCTAACTCTAACCATGAAAGTGTTGAGTGCACGAACATAGCGAAAGTTTGAATGAATTAAACCGAGAAGAATTTCGGTGATCCCGCCGTCAGTTAGTCTGATCGGTGGGGGATTTTTGTGGTGGAAGACTGTGAGTCGTCGAACACCAATGGAAGTTGTGTGAGGGAAGATTAATCCAACGAAGTGATCGAATCTTATCTCAGCAAAAGAGTGTTCGGAAATCACAGTGGGGGTTTAGTGTTTATCACTTTATTCGTAATGATCGGGTTATCCCTAAGAAAATTAGCGTAATATTCTCCAGGAACTTCCCGTTAAAAGTGGGAAACAGTTTAGACTCGTGTGCCTATTGGAGTATCGGAAGGAGCAGTTTATACTCTTATACTTATCGGAGTGTTCATTCGACTTAATTGAGCGATATAACGCCGGCTTCAACCAAGGTTTGGATGCTATTCTTGATAGCAAAGCAATCCTTGGTGGGATGAAGGACCCTCCTATGGTACGCACAGTATTTTGGATCCGCAGTATTGTCAGCTTCCGCCTGATTTACGATAGACAGTAGCTTGATCTTGTTGTTTTCAAGGAGGGATTCGAAGATTGCTGGAACGTCTTCGTCCTTGAAGGAATACTCTTTTTGGAGTCTCAGGTCCGAAGTCTTTTGCTGCCTTCGGGATTATTGTTGTGACATTTGATTAGCATCATCAGCAGCTACAGGTGCTTTGTCTTTACCGCGGGAGGCGAAGTTCAAGTTCGGAGGATTAGCCGTCGGTTGGCTCCTCTCGGCCTTCTTCCTTCGGAGGAAGCGTTCGGGCCGCTCTCCATGCATCTTCAACTCTTTCCAAGTGTTGGACGGTGCGACTCTCATAACTTCCAATATCTCAATAGATAGATTGTTATGACATATCTGGAGGATGAAGTCCTCCATGATTGGATCTCGACAATTCATTGCTTTTTTCCGGAAGCGCTTGACGAAGTCGTTGACTGTCTCATCATCTTCTTGTTTCTCATCAAAAAGTGTCCTGATGGATACCTCATCGTCGTCATCAAAGAAATTGCCGAGGAATGAACTCTCCATATCGTCCCAGTTGTTAATACTTCCGGTTTTGAGACGGCGATACCAATCGAAGGCCGGCCCGTGAAGGGTACCAACGAATGACCGAACCATAAAAGCTTCATTGCCGGATATCATGCCCAAGTGGGACTTAAAGTAGATCAAATGCTGAGTGGGCGAACCATTCCCATCAAACGGTGTGAAGTTGATCAGGTTGAACTTCGCCGGATACGGGATCGAATCCCACTCTCTCGGATATGGACATGGAATACCGGTCCTTTTCACCTCTCGAGCAGACACTAGAGCGTTGATTTTGCTCTCGAGATCTTTTATTTTCTCATCCTCGCTCATATCGGGCTTTGGACGATTTGTGAGAGGAACAACGGGGCCACCCCGGTATTGTCACCATTGGCAGGACCATCCCCGGTGTTATTGTCTTTAGTGGGACTACCACTACTGTTCTGATCAACGGGAGGGTTCTCAGCATTGAGGCATTCATCCACATCTGAATCGCTACCTGCTTGGTTAGAAGTGTTGTGACGGCTAGATTCGCCAATTTGATTGGAAAGAGCCTGAATTTGTTGGTCATGTTCTTTCTTCATCCGCTGCATAGTCATTTCCATTTCAATCTTGAATGCCTCTATCTGCTTGATTAGAGCATCCTCAAGAATTTTGGCGATTTGCTCAGTGTTGATCATAAACTCTTCGCGGGATTGTCCTGGACTGGATACCGTATTATCAGAAGCGATTGTCGAGTTAGCGTCCGATGCTTCATCATCCGAGGATAACCCTCTCTACATTCTCTGATAATCCCTTTGTCTAATAGTTCCTGATCGTAACCGGGTTAGACGATGCGATACAAGCGGGTCAGATCTAGAAGGTCGAATCGACTTTCCGTTATCAGCCACATTTATTATGACTTCCGGGAGTTCGTCACCTTGAACAGCCGATCGCTTTTACGGAGCCGCTTTGGTCTGGACTTGGCCATTCCGTTAGAGATCCTCTCGAATATCGAGACCCTTGGCGGAGCGGTCTTGGGGCAGTTACACGATAATAATACTACCCTGATAAGTTCGGCGCATGGGCAGTGAGATTTTGTTTCGCGGGTATATCTCTTTCGAGAATTGTTCATACCCCCAGCCTGATAGTAGAACTCATCGGTTAGATGACCGGAGCAACCTATCGTGTGTTGACATGACTCTCGTAGTATAACGTTGTCATCGTCAGATGAATATGTTTCTTTTAGGGGAGTTGCTGCTTTATTAGCATTCTCAAGAGTCACGTGTTTAGAACTACACTTTTGGGAGTGCAGGATCTCAACAGGCTATTGGTTTTGGATACACACCCCCAGGCGGGTGGAAACTGGAATTTTCCTTTTATAAGAAGGCTTGAAATTGTTGCGAGGGAATGTGCGACCCCCAGCTCGATGAGTCGTTCGGGGTTCAGTTACCGGACCCAAGCGTTCTTCGATTAGAACTTTGCCTCGATCCTCGTGCAAAGGACCCAGGCGATTGACAATCCTCACCTTGAATCGAGACAAGTCTACGCTGTGGTGGGAATCCACCGGTGATGCGAAGCTCAAAGGGATCGACGAAACAGACGCGACTCTGGCGCGGGTCAGATTTGGGTGACCCGCAGCTTGGAGGGTCGGATTTGGGTGACCCGCAAAGTGGAAGGTCGGATCCAAGTAACCCGCAAAGTATAGGGTCGGATCCAAGTGACCCACGATTTGGAGAGTCAGATCCAAGTGACCCATGATTTGGAGAGTCAGATTTAAGTGACCCGTGATTTGGAGGGTCGGATTCAAGTGACCCGCGAAGTGGAGGGGCGGATCCGAGTGACCCGCAATTTGGAGGGTCGGATCCGAGTGACCCGTGAAGTGGAGGGTCGGATCCAAGTGACCCGCGATTCTTGATTTTTTCGGTAGCCGTCTTGGACTTTGGCCTCTAAACTTTGTGCAGTTTTTGTGACTTCTTTTCCACTTCTTCCCTCTGCAACATTTTGGCCTTTTGTGCAAGAATTCACGCATGCGAAAATAGTGCGTGGCGCTTTTGGATTCATTCCTCCAGAATTGAATGGATCCTATTGACTTGGATCCATTCACTTGCCGTTGGTTTGGAGGGGAGGACATCTGCTCGTTGTTAGGTCGCTTGATGCTCTTTGAATTTCAGATCTGCCTCATAAGGGATTCCGTCTATCGGCTCCAAAGCCTTAGCAAGCTGACGCGCGAGGCGTTGACGTCGCCTTTGATGTGCCCTCTTTGATAGGATTGGCGCGCTTTCAGTACTCAACTCCTTGATTGAGGAGGAGTTCAGATCTGCAGATCCGGACTCGTTGGAGGCCGGAAAGGCGTTGCAAGGTTCAGCTACTGAGGCGGAGGATCTAGAGGTGGAGGACGACAGATATTCCTTGAACTTCAGTTGGTCGAACTCGTATTCGACCACTTCTTCAACCGGGATACAGATATGAGGTTGCGACACGACAGCTCCGGCAGCGACGCTGTTGGCTCCCATTGTGGTCGCCAGTTTGTTTGCATCGAAAGTTGATGTATTCATTGCGGTATTCATTACAACTTCAGTCGTTACAATGAAAACAAGAAAAAGATAGTCTTTTTATAAGACTCTTATACAATGAAAACAAAAATTACAACTCTCGTCAAAACAAATATAGGGAGATCGTTTATCGGTCTTCTGCTTGCGTGGGATCTTTGCATGTGCCGGGGTTTATCCGTGGACCGCCTTGGATCTGGACCCGGTTGATGAAAATTTCGGCAGAGCTTCATCTTCACCGAGGAAGTATTTGATTTGAAGTGCTGAGATCGACCAAGCAAAATCAGGGCTCTTCTTGAGATTAAGACCAAGCCTAATCTCAAGGGACGGACGGACGGGGTTCAGATCCTTCTAATAGGTCCTTCTTTATGCCGAAGTTTGTCAGGATTCTATTTGCCTTTGCTGAAATCCATGCTCATTGACTTCTCAATCTAGTAGCACCTCCACGTCTTGATAATAATTCATCCCCCCTGAAAGGAGCCCCTAGGCATGTATTTATAGGCTTCGGTTGGGGAGTTTTCGGATGAGAGCAAGTGATTTGGCTCTATCTTCAGTTAATAATAGCCTAACCATGTTTGGGGATGATATCAAGTCAGTTAGGATGCTCAGGAACCAACAACTCCTGAGAAAAACCGATCAATAATAGCGAAAATGAGTCAGGAGCTTGAAACTGCGCGCAGGGCGGATCTGACCCGCGGGGGGCGCGGGTCGGCGCGGTCCGACCCGCGCGGCCGCGGGTCGGACGAGGCCGACCCGCGCGGGTGGGTCGGCGCGGTCCGACCCGCACGGACACGAGGGTTTTGCTTTGCTGAGTTCTTCGGTGTTTTCTGGTTTTTCAGGACTTGTATTTTCCACCGTTTTGCATATTTTGACCGTCTTGTTGACTTGCACGCTTCGTTGTGGGATTGACCATCAACACGCGCGTTGGTTGATATGTGCGTGTGTTGATTGATGCACGCGTGTTGACCGATGCGCCCGAACTGATTGATGTGCGCGAGATGATTAACGCGCGCGTATTGATTGACACATGCGAGCTGATTGACGCACGCGTGTTGATTGACACAAGCGATCTGATCGACACGTGCGTGTTAATTGACGCATGCGGGCCACTTGATTCGTCGTTTCGCTTCATGCGTTTGTCGATGATAGATAATCCTCTTAGTCTCGGATAACGACGTTCATCGCCTTCTCTCCGTCTCGAGCTGTGTGCGGACACCCATAGGCATTTTTAGATGCCTACAGTAGCCTTTAGACGTTCCATTATCAGTTTCTACTCCTTTGGGAAATATGTCCCATTTAGAGAGTATCTATATAAGATGTGTCGTCAATTTACACGAGTCTAAGTTCGTATAGACTGTTTTGCAAAGATGTTATTTTTGTTATGGATTGGTTATCACCCCACCACGTTAGTATAGACTGTTTTGCAAAGATAGTCAGCTTGAGAGCATTCAATGTGTTTGTATAGATAATAGAAACCTCATAGGGTAACCAGAATGCAGAGTTATTTCTAGCATACGTCAAGGTGGTGATGATACAGGATCGGGTACAGATTTAAATGAGTCCGGAGTCATCTCAGAGTATCAGGATGTCTTTCAGGACATACCAAGGTTTTCTCTAGTGAGAGAGGTTGCTTTCCTACATCTAGTTATAGCAGGCACCGTACCGATATTCTAAGCACTGTATTATGTGGCACCTGCTAAGATGAGGGAGCTATAGACTCAGCTAGATGAGTTATTATCTCAGATTTTTATTTTCCCGAGTCGTTGTCATGGGAGCACCGGTCCTCTTCGTGGAGAAGAAGGATGATAGCATGCAATTATGTATAGATTATAGGAGTTGAACAATGTCACTTCCTAGACCAAGTATCCACTATCGAGGATTTATGACTTGTTCGACTATCTATGGGGAGCGCAGTATTTTTCAAAGATTTATCTTCATTCTGGTTATTTTCAATTGTGAGTGCGGGTAATGGATATTTCTAAAACCACATTTCTGACTTGATATGGGTCTTTTAAGTTTCTTGTCATGCCATTTGGGCTGACCAATGCATCCGTTGGTGAACCAGGTTTTCCGTCCATGTTTGGACTAGTTTGTGGTTGTTTTATCAATGACATCCTTATCTGTTCAAGATTAGAGGTAGAGCACGAGCAACATCTTCGTTTGGCATTGCAGATTTTGTGGGAGCATTAGTTTTGAGGTCAGTTTTTGGCCATATTATCAGCAAGGAGGGTATTGTAGTAGATCCAGCTAAAGTGAAAGTCGTACTTAATTGGGAGCCACCGAAGACAGTTACAAATATTCATAATTTTTTATGTTTGGCCGGCTACTACAGAAAGTTTATTCAAGACTTCTCGAAGATTGCAACACCTCTTACATGCCTTACACATAAGGGTGTACAGTTTGATTAGGGGAACGGAGTGCCAGGAAGCCTTTGAGACTCTAAAGGCAAAATTGGATACAGTGTCAGTAATGGTTATTCCAAGTAGTGATAAAACATTTGTCGTCTACAAGGATGCATAGTTAGCGGGTCTAGGAGATATTGTGATGCATACCTATAGAGTTGTGGTCTATATTTTGAGGCAGCTAAGAACTCATGAGTAGACTTATCCCACGCATGACTTGGAGCTAGCAACAATGGTTTTTGCACTGAAAGCGTGGAGGCATTATTTGTATAGAATGCGGTTTGAGGTATTCACAGATCACCAGAGCTTAAAATATCTCTTATCATAGAAAGAACTCCACCAGAGGCAGTAGCGATAGATAGAGTTAATTAAGGATTACGAGTTTACTATACAGTACCATCCGAGAAAGGCGAACGTGATAGCAGATGGGTTGAGCAGGAAGCAACGTCACAGGCTTGTAGCTTTGAGGTGTTCATTACACCGAGATCTTTATACCTTCAACCACTATGATTTTAGGCTAGAGATTGGTGGGGAGCAGTGATTTATTAGGAGCTTTATCAGTACAGCCATCTTGGAATGATAGAGTGATCGGAGCTCAGCTAGAGGACTCTTGGATTCAAACCCATAAGGGGATGATTTCCAAGGAACTCAAGGCTGATTGGACTATTAGAGCAGATGGAGGCCTTCGGATGAAGGGTCGATTAGTTATGCCAAACAATATATAGCTGAAGAGAGATATGTTTGATGAGGTGCATCGTAGCAGGTATACAGTGCATCCAGGCATGACGAAAATGTATAAAGACCTAAAGAGGCATTTCTGGTGGAGTGGTATGCGTAGAGAGATTGCAGAGTATATGGCTAAGTGTTTTACCTTCTAGCAAGTTAAGGCAGAATATTAGAGACCTACAAGGATCCTACAGCCTTTACCCATTCTCGAGTGAAAGTTGGTAGATATTTATGGATTTTATTATAGGGTTGCCTAAAACAAAGAAATAAAATGATTCTATTTGGGTGATAGTAGATCAGTTGATGAAGTTGGTGCATTTCTTACCTGTGAGGATGACTTTTACGGCAGATACATATGCGAGGATTTTCATCCAAGAGATTGTTCGATTACATGGAGTCCTAAAGACGATCATATCAGATCAAGGCTCAATCTCCACATCTTATTGATTGAATTTGCAAATAATAATAGTTATCATGCTACTATCAGAATGGCAACGTATGAAGCATTGTATGATAGGTCTTGCAGATTGCATATATGTTGGGTAGAGCCAGAGGATAGCTTATTGCTTGGTCCGGAGCTAATTAGGTGGACCACAGAGAAGGTGGCATTGATTAAAGAGCACATTCTTGCTGCATAGAGTCGGCAAAAGACTTATGCAGATCAGCGGAGACGACCACTAGAGTTCCAGGTCAGAGACTTAATTATGTTGAAATTATCACCGATAAAGGGCGTTAAGCGATTTGGTTGATGGAGAAAGCTTGCCTCGAGATATGTTGGTCCCTTTAGGATTATTGAGCGTATTGGAGCTGTTTCCTATAGGTTAGAACTTCCAGCATTGATGTAGAGTGTACACGATGTCTTTCATATTTCGATGCTCAAGAAGCATTTGCGCGATGAGGAGTTGTAGAGGGTGATTGATGCACCAGAGATCGAGATCTAGGATGATTGGACTACCATAGAGATTCCGGTATACATTCTTGCTAGAGAGAATAAAAAGCTTAGAAATAAAGTCATTCTATTAGTGAAAGTTCAATGGAGCCGGCATGGATCCGAAGAGATTTCTTGGGAGCGCGAGGAAGATGTACGTTGCGACTACCCACACTTGTTTGAGCAGGTAAGATATTGATATTTATATGTGCTTATATGCATTGGTAGTTATGATTATATATGATGTTTAGTCATGTTTATACTTAACGCTAGAATGATGGTACAAACACTTGACTCCTAATCATTCGAAACATATGGTATATATATGGTGGGTTCCTTGTTTGGATTTTTTACCCGACATACTAGTTCCCTTTAGTTAGGGGTTAAGTGGGAGTATTCACATTCTAGATTGTTTAGTGTAGATATAGCTATATTTCATATTCGAAGATTAATGTTGTGAGATGTGTATGTGAGGGTTTCTTTGTCTGGATTATCCCCTCAATGTACTTTTCTGGTATTATTAATATCTAGGATACAATTGCAGAATTTCGGGGACGAAATTTTTTTTAAGGGGGAAACAATGTAAAACCCTAAAATTTTGAATATTATGTGAAAAATAAAAATAAATATGTTATAATATATTTAGATGTTTGAGTATGATAGGAATTGATTTTAGATCAATTCAATGTATATTTGTGAATATATGAGTGCAAATACACAAAACATGCACGAAGAGAAATTTGGAAAAATAACTAGTTAACCATTTATATGTTTTATACACTGATGTAGTTTGAATCGGAAAAAACTCAAAATTTCAAAGTTATAGGTCTCTTCAATAGCTTTCTAAAAAATCTTATATTACCTTATTTTGAGGTCGGATGAGAAAGTTATAGCCAAAATTCTGATGATTAATTTTCTAGTCAGACTAGGTTTCCTAGTTCGGGCGAAACAGGTTTATTTCGGGTTTGCATATATATATATATATATACACACCTGTGTTTTTATAAAAATTATCATATTTACATCAGAGTTTCAAATCCTAGCAACCTCTCTTCCTCTCTCTCAAAGTGAGTTTTTGGGAGAGTTTATGAGGAGAACGTCGAGGAAAAGTCAGGATTTTCGGTGTCTGGCGATGGGGTAATCACATGCTGTTCTTTTCAGAGGCTTATACATGTGCAAAGGCAAGATCACCTCTATCAAAATCTTTTCCTTGAATAAAAATAATGTTGTTAAGAGATTTATATGTTTAACTTTATGTTTAGGGTTTAAATCTAATGTTAAACATGTTACATGCGATGTTTATGATTAATTCTTATGTCAAGAACAGTAGAATGAATATAAAACTAAGATATTGACCTGATCATGATCATTAGGGTTTATTTTAATGAGTTAATTACAATTTAATATGATTTATATACTTTAGATTGTCGAAATAAACAAGAATTACGTTGTTTTGCATGTTAAGCCCTAGATCTATGTGTTCATGTGATTCATCTTGTTTAAACAAACTCCTGGTTAAGTATACATCATAATGGAATAAAGTTTTATTCATATAATCTGATAAAAATCCGAGTTTTTGAAGAAAACATAAGAGTAGAATAAGCTGTGCATTTTCGGCCTGTTCAGTCGACTGAAGTTGCCATCAGTCGACTGACGGGAGGTCATCATTGGATTGATGGCAAGCATCAGTCGACTGACGATCTTGTGTTTACCCTGTTGTTTTGTGAACAACCCTATCAGTTGATCGATGAGGTTATCAGTCGACTGATCAGGTCGGCTTTTGTGAGATTGAACCTTTTGCTTGTGTGTTCGTTTGGTGAGTATTTTTGTGCAAGACGTGAGCTGATATTCACGCATAGTTCGAAGAGTACACGTACGGGGATTAAGTACTCATGATTACATTATTTAGGGTATCCAAATAGATTACAATCGTTAAGAGTAATGGCTATTATTATGTATATTATAATTATGATTGGTTGGGTAGGGTTAGTCAGGTGCCGCAATGATACCGTGGATGGACTATACTCCGAGTGCTTTAGTCGGGTCCTACAATGAGACCGTAGATGGACTACACTTCTTTATCGGTCTGCATGGAGATACATGGAGGTTGAAATACCTATCTATTGGTCCGCACAAAGTTGTGCATAGGTTAAAATACCTATCTATCGGTCCGTGCGAAAATGCGTAGAGCTTGGAATACCTATCTATCGGTCCGCACAAAGATGCGCAGAGGTTGATATACCTAACTATTGGTCCACATGGTTATGTGATGAGTTATTATTTTTAGTTACCGGTCCACATGGGAGTGTGATGAATTGACATACCTAGTTATTGGTTCGCACGGGAGTGCAATGAACTGACATATCTATTTATCGATCTGCACGGGGGTGCGATGAGTTGACGCATTCCAGAAAAGGATGATTCGATAAATAACTAAAGTGTAGGTGAATATTGACATCATCGATATGATCCATTGTGAAAGTATTTCATAACTTAGATACGTGAGTGTGTCAACATCTGTTTTACCCACTAAGGGTAGTATGAGGGTTGATATGACATTTTTGGAGATGTGTGATGTTGTATTTCCTGTATTATCTTTCTTGTATTCATAAATTCTTAGTTTTGGAGTTAATATTTAGCAATTCACAATTTAAGATATATGTTATATTCATGAGGGTTTCCTTGTTTGAATTATTTTGCTTGACGTACCAGTCTCTTGTTGTGAGTTTCTAAATATTAACCCCAGTTTAGTACATGGTAAATAAACTAGGTAGACTATGCACTTATAGGTAGAGCCTCCATCATACCTAGTAGTCCTTCCCCTAGGGGCGGATGGAGATGATCTTACTAGTGCTCTGATGTTGTGGTTTTCACTTCTGTTCAGGCACTGGAGCAGAGTTTCGGAGAGCCACAGGCTGATGGACTTTCAGCATAGTCATCATCATATATGTTTAGTAGTTCTGCTCCATAGATGTTTAGTTAATATTTCTAGTTGACGTTTAGATTTGTATTACATTTTCAAAGCTGAAAGAGCTTATGTACTTTTTAATTGACTCTTGTAGTTGAGATTTTGGAGCATTTATTTCAGATTGTTGGACATTTTTTCTTTTATATCTGTTGAGACCTGATTATTTGGAGATTTATCAAATATTTCTATGTTCTATTTCTTATCTTCATCTCTTCTATATCTGTTTATATCTATACTATCTTATTTGTTTCCACTAGTGGGATATTTCTGTGATGGTGAAACATGTCATTGTACAGTACAGGTGCATGACAGGTTTGATATCATTGGTTTCACCTTAGACTGCAGCCTTATATGAACCCGGGGGCGTCACAATTTTGGATTTGTGGTACTATTTTGAGTTCCTATATATATCCTACACCCCTCATCACTTCAGTAACTATGCAAGCAAAGAAAAATCCTTGAGTTTTGTTTTTGTGTGTTTTTGTGCTCAAACTTTCATCTTACTCAATTTCGGTTTCTCATTTTCAAATCCTACAACCCCTAAGCTTTAATTGTCATCTCTTAATTCTTACCATAGGATCATTGTAAGAAAGATTATTCATCATATTATATCGTGTGGAGAGATAGATCTCGAGGAGATCATTGTGTGGAGAGATTGATCTTGATGAGAGCATTATGTGGAGAATTTGATCTCACGGAGATCATTGTGAAGAAGTTCCAGCTTCCAAATAAGGTTTGTGTAGTGGATTACCATCGGGGAGGTGGTCGGAGATGTAGGTCGTGAGGACCGAACCTTATGAACACATCAGCGTATCAATTTGGCTAACTATTCTCTAACTCTCTCTCTCTCTTATTTATTGTTATATTACAAAATTGTGTCTTGTATTGCATTGAATTTCATTAATTTCACTTTTATTAATTGATTACCCTTTTCACCCCCTTAGGATATTTTCATTTGGTTATAGAGCGAGGTCTCTATATTTGTGAGGTTTAATCACCATAGAGTAAATATCCAAATGAAATCAAACATGAATGTGCATGCTCTTGATGGTCAATCTACTACTAGACCTCCTTTGTTTACCGACAATAATTTTTCATATTAGAAAGCTAGGATGCACATATATTTGAGATGCATTGATCTTGACATCCTAGACATAGTTGAAAAAATATGTTGAAAAATCTAGTAGTGACATGACCGAGAATGAAAGGCATTTGGCTACACTTAATGTTAAACTCATAAATGCTTTAATTTGTGGACTCACTCCGAAAGAGTATAATAAAGTCTACACTTGTGCAACCACACATGAAATTTTTGAGAAAATATGTATTACTCATGAGGAAACTCCTCAAGTCAAAGAATAAAAAATTATTGGTCTCATGCATGAATATGAATTATTCAAAATGCTTCCAAATGAGCCTATTGATGCTATATTTTGTAGGTTTACTAATATTGTGAATCAACTACATGGTATTAATAAGGTGCTTGGGAACCAAGAGAAAAACTATAAGACTCTCCATTCTCTTACACCGGCATGGGAACCCAAAGCAACAGCTATTAAAGAAGCCAATGATCTCACAAGGCTCACTCTTGATGGCCTCATTGGCAAACTCGAGGTTCATATCAAGGAGAAGGATGAAGAACCCCCACGAGCAAATGAAGAGCCTCGTCATAAGATGAAATCAATAGCACTCAAAGTAGCTATTGAATGTGACTCATCCTCCTCCGATAGCAATATCGATGTGTCAAAAGAAGTGGCACATCTCTCCAAGAGAATTTCAAGGTTGGTAAGTATGAACAAATTTTTTACAAATAATCGTTCTAATAAATTCTCTTCTCATGTAGGAAAATGCCTTGAATACCATGAACCGGGACACAACACGAGATTGACCCAAAATAAAAGAGAAATACATGAAGTATAAGAAGAAGAAGGCGATGTATGCGGGATGGGGAGAATCTGAACTGAGCGATTCAGATAGTGATGAAGAAGCCGTCAAGTGCGCTTTTCATGATCCAAATATATGCTTCATGGCTCATGAAGATGAGGTATTATCCAATTCCGATAATGAATTATTTTATATGTAATGTGAACTAGGAACCACTCTTGAATAATTAAATTTTGAATTTAAAAGGTTAGCAAAAGAACATTCTTCTTTTAAAAAATTGCATAACTCATGTGTAATTAAATTTTGAATTTAAAAGGTTAGCAAAAGAACATTCTTCTTTTAAAAAATTGCATAACTCATGTGATTCAAGATTTGAGTTAAAAGGTTAGCAAAAGAACATTCTTCTTTTAAAAAATTGCATAACTCATGTGATTCAAGATTTGAGTCATTACAATCCTCTCTAAATGTTGTCATTGCTTTGAAAGATAAAATAATAGGAGACCTTAATTTTGAAAATAAACAATTAATATCTCAAATTGAAAAGTTAAAAATTGAAAATAATATGTTAAAATCTAATTATGCATCTACTAGTCATGTTCACTCACAACTTGATAGAAAATGGTTTCATAAAACTCATGCATCCACCTATGAGAAAAATTTCACTTGCCCCTATTGCATGAGACACTGTCATAGCTCCACACATTGTAGGATTAGAAATAATCCTCATGATTATGGGTTTATGTGGGTACCTAAGGGTACCAAGAGTACTAACATTCAAGGACCCAAGATTTAGGTACCTAAAGTTTCTACCACTTCTTAACATGTATGGAACGTCTCGCACAAGATGTAAGGAAATGTGGTACCTTGATAGAGGTTTCTCTAATCATGATGGGAAACAAGGATTTATTTGCAACCCTATCAAGGATGGAAGGAGACAATGTCTCCTTTGGCGGTGATGAGAAAGGTAAAATTGTAGGTCTTGGTGCTATTGGTAAGAAGCCTTCTCCCGTTATTGAAGATGTTTATTTAGTAAAAGAACTTAATCACAATTTTCTTAGTATTAGTCAAATTAGTGACAGAGGCTATGATATTATTTTTAAACCGGATAAATACATTGTTACCCTTAGTAATAAAACTATTTTTGTTGCCCTTAGAAAATCTAATGTGTATATTTTTTAAATGAATGAGCATGTAGATCAAGATATGAAATGCCTTGCCGCAATGGATAATGATCATTGGATTTAGCACAAAAGGTTTGGACATGCTAACATGAAATTGATCTCAAAATTATCAAAGAAGAACTTGGTGAGAGGTCTTCCTAGCCTAACTTTTGTTAAAGATTTACAATGTGAAGAATGTGCCAAAGGTAAACAAATTAAAAGTTCTTTCAAATTTATTAATGAGGTATCTACCACTAAACCTTTACAGCTACTTCATCTTGATCTTTTTGGTCCTATGTGTGTTGCCTAACTAGGAGGTAAACACTATGTTTTTGTTATTGTTGATGACTTTTCATAATTTACATGGGTATTATTTTTTGCTAACAAGGATGATTGTTTTGAAGAGTTTTATCATTTCGTAAAAAGAGTCAAAAATGAAAAGGATTTGAAAGTTGTAAAAATTTGTAGTGATCATTGTGGTGAATTTCAAAACAAGTATTTTAATAATTTTTATGACCATCATAGTATTGCACATACACCTGCTCTAAGAACACCACAAGAAAATGGTATTGTTGAACAAAAAAATTGAATCATACAAGAGATAGCATGAACTATGTTAAATATTTTTGATTTTCCAAAGTATTTTTGGGCGGAAGCCGTTAACACGGCTTGCCATGTTTTTTTTGGGAGGAAGCCGTTAACATGGCTTGCCATGTTTTAAATAGTGTTTAGATTAGGCTTATTTTCAAGAAAACACCTTATGAACTTTAGTTTGGCAAAACATCCAATATTAACTATTTTTCGATTTTTGTTTGTAAATATTTTATCTTGAATACTAAAGATCACTATGATAAATTTGATTCAAAAATAGATGTTGGTATATTTTTGGGATATGCATCAAGAAGTAAGGATTATAGAGTTTTTAATAAATGAATGATTGTTGTTAAAGAATCTATAAATGTTACATTTGATGAAACTAATGTTGGTTTATAAGATTGTCTTCCTGTTGGCCTTCTTATTTTGATGATGATTTGATAAATAATTTACATCTAATATTGTTTGTCTAGTGTTTGTATTTTGTTATTTATTGTAGACAAATAATATGTCGGAGGATGGATGGAATTGCGTATTCATGATCATGTCCAATAGATTCAAGTTCAAGCTTCATCCGCAAGTGTACAAAGATAGAGCTTCATTGAAGATCACAAGCTTGGGTAAATTAGTGTTAGGTTTTATATTAGGTGTGTTAGTATTTTAAGCTAAATCATATACACACATACACGTATTTGGTTTTTATATATATATATATTTTAGTTCATGAAATCATATTTATTGTTTTGAAAAGTTTGCAAAATATGTAATTTTGTGAAAATATTGTATTCTTTGTTTTTGGACTTAACAATAATCATATATATATTTTATTAACTCTACAAAATCATTTTGTAATGTTTCAAAACATTGTTAAGCTAAAGTGTCAAAACTCATGTGTTTACATTTTCATGTTTTGGACTATTTTGCAAAATAATGATATTTTTTCACTTAGGAGGTCCTGTCTAAAAACTAGTTTTTGTAGCATGTGTATTATCATGTCTATAATCATTTTCCAAAGTTTCACATTTTTCTGAATTTATTTGATATTTTTAAACTGGGTTTTAAAATCATCAAACTACTTCTAAACCTGTTATTTCATATATCTGTTTGCGGTCGACCGTCACGATCAACCGCACCCTTGATTTATCCTGTGGAGCTAGCAGAGACTTTCGCGGACCGTGACGGTTGACCGTCAAGCTGAAAATTCCTACGGTCGACCTCCACGGTTAATCGCAGATGTTTCTGGAAATTTTCTCGGTGTCTAACATGGCTCGCGGTAATTTTCTCAGTCTCTAACATGGCTCGCGGTCGACCGCGAGAATTTCACGGTCGACCGCCGTATGCCCAATGGCTCTTTCTGTACAGAATCTAAAAAATCTTTTTCTGGGTTTTTGGGAGATTTGGTTGGGGGTTTTGCTGTTGGTTTCTCTTCCTATATAAACCCCATAAACCCCAACTATCAAAATAATCAAAGAAGTTTTTAAACAAGAGTTTAACAAGGGTTTAAGTTTGTTTAGTGTTTGTTAAAAAGAATTTTGTTTGTGAAGAAGTTTTACACAAGTGGAGGAGATCATCTACATTCATTATGCTTTATTTTAATCCATCTCTCCATCTTGTTTTTCAGAGAAGAATTTTCAAACTCAATACTAGCTTTGTATTAATTCTTTGTTGTTTATCATTTTCATTAAGCTAGTATTTTCAATTCAAACTCAATACTAGCTTTGTATTAATTCTTTGTTGTTTATCATTTTCATTAAGCTAGTATTTTCAATTAAGTTTAGTTGATTTGATTTCACTCATTGCTACACACACCCACTTGAGCTTATTGTATTTTTATATATAGTATATTTGGGTTGGTGAGAGTTGTAACAATTGACTGTGAGCTTTCATTGTGTTCTTATCTATATTAGAGAACAAACAATTGTTGTAATTGTGCTTTAGTGTGAGGTGTGTTAGACCCTAGATTGGGGGGGAGGGTGATTAGGGTCTTATGCTAATCTAATCCCGATTAAATTCCAATTAAAATTATGTTAATCAATTTATTCTTGCGAGAGATAGACATGAAAAAGAACAATAAGAAAATGCACAAATAAAATATAAGCCAAGCAGAACACAAACACACGATATATTTACGAGGTTCGGTCACCACGAACTACGTCCCCGCTCCTCACCTCGAGGAGATATCCACTATCACAATCCGGTTTGGAAGCCGGAACTTCTAACGTCCCCGCTCCTCACCTCGAGGAGATATCCACTATCACAATCCGGTTTGGAAGCCGGAACTTCTACAGACTCAGTTTACAAGTTCACCAAAAACTCTCACACACCAAACACTATGCAATCACACTTTACACACTAAGTGTAGGAACCTAGCCCGTGTCCTCCTTCTCAAGTGCTCAGATGCAACCTCTCCCTTGGTTTGTCAACCGATGCCACTCCTATTAGATTTGACCCCGTCTCTCGCCTCACACTTCTCTCGGTGTACAAGTGTATTACAAGTGATACTCAAAAATAAAGGTAAATACAATGATTTGTTCTTAATAACAAATGAGAACGGAAATGAAGCTCACACTCACTAAATCACACTCCACAACCCACACTATATAGTATGAAGATATTAAGCTCAGCTCACACTCACTAAATCACACTCCACAACCCACACTATATAGTATGAAGATATTAAGCTCAAATATGTGTGTGTGATAATAAGATATTAAGCTCAAATATGTGTGTGTGATAATCAGTGAATGAAAATAATACAACTCAATAAATATAGCCAATGAAATGAAAATGGAATAGTAAGCTATATAAGAGTTTAGAAAACTTCTCAAACAAGAAGAACAGTAAATGATGATCCCAATAGGATTTGAAAGCCACTTCTTGTTGTAGGAAAAACTTCTTTTGAAACAGACTGATGAAATCATCTTAAACAACTCTTTTAAACCCACTTAATATTTTGTTAAACACAAAAACTTAGATGTATAAAAGAGAGCAGCAATGGGGTATTTATACCCTATCAAATATCAGCTAAAAAACCAACTTGAAAAGACTAAAAAGCCCCCAGAGAGCCGTTATGAAAATAGCCATTAAAAACTAATGATTAAATCGGCGGTCGATCGTGGAAATCTCGCGGTCGACCGCGAGGCACAAAAATCCTGAGTATAGGGTTTTAAGGCTGACGGTCGACCGCGGCGGTCGACCGTGAAACTCTCTGGAAGTCTCACAGTCGACTGTCACGGTCGACCGTGGGCATATAAAAACCAAATTTAAAAAGAAATTCATGACGGTCGACCGTGGCGGTCGACCGCAAACTGATACAGACTGAAAAACCTGTTTTTGGCTAATTTTGAAAATGCATAAGAAATATTAAATCAATTCCAAAAATAATAAAACCATGGGGAAAGATTCTAAATGATAAAATGAACATGTTAGAGAAGGAATTTTTGGAAAAATAATTTTTGTTTGCAAAAACACACTGTTTTTGAAAAGTGTTCGTAAAACCTGTATTTTACGAATATGAAAATTTTGATATGACTCATAAATACGTAAATATATCTCATGCATGTATTATGTATATATAATAGAGTATGAAAGAGTTGTAAACATGAGATAAAAGATATTGTAACGACGTTTGATGAAAAATCATTTATTTGGTAGAAAACGTCAAAAATCGAGTTAAGTGTACATATATTGAGCTTAAATATAAACATACAATATATGTAAGTAAATTAAACTTATACCTAGGTAATTCCACATATATGAACTTGAATCTTTAACGCTTGATTGTTGTGTGTTGAAATACCTATAGAGAGAAACATAAACACAAAACTAAACTATATATTAGCGATAAATTGTTTGACAAATCAACATCAAAACTATAGGGTCAACAATCTCCCCCTTTTTGATGATGGCAAACAATTTATACAAGAATATGAAATATATACTGATAAACCACATATAAACCAATCATGTATACAACTTGAATAAACCGTACATGAATAAACCAAAACCACATTAGATTTTCTCCCCCTTTGACAACATCAAAAAGGGAAAAAATAAAATACATGAATAAACCAAAACCACATTAGATTTTCTCCCCCTTTGACAACATCAAAAAGGGAAAAAATAAAAATAGGAGCAACGCTCCCCCTGCATATAACAACATCAAAAAGGGAAAAAATAAAAATAGGAGCAACGCTCCCCCTGCATATAAGCACAGATAAAAAACAAGTATATGGCCAAAAGCTCCCCTTGTCAAATAGCATAAATGATATCTAAAGAGCATATATAGGAGCTAATCAATAATCATTTATACACAACCATACACATTTAGAATCCAAAGTACGCATCATTAGCAACATATTATCACAAAACAAAGCATGAAAATTGTTTTCACCATACATAGACATAAACATCACCAAAAGCATAGAATCCAACAAACTCCAATAAGCAGCGTAATCAATCATCACCATCACCGTCAGAAGCATGGCCAAAGCCAGATGCAGATCCATCATCAGAGCCATCAGCAGAGCCCTCCTCAGAACCAGACTCAGAGCTAGAAGAGGGATCCGGGATCCCGAGAGACTGACGCTGGTAGGATAGAATAGTTCTGACATCCCTCTGGATAGTTAAGACCTGAGTCTCAAGGCGATTCAAACGGGCACAGATATCAGAAGTGGAAGAGGAAGCTCTAGATTGAGAACGGGAAGATGATGGAACAGTGGGATCAGATAAAGAGTCTGACAGCTGCATACGAGAGAGAGAGACTCTATCAAAAAAGTCCTTCTTGGGTTCAATTTTGGGTTCATGTGTGAGATCAGCATCGAAGTGTTGAAGGATAAGAGTGATGAAGGAGCCAAAGGGTAGAAATTTGAAATGCTTAGATGCCATGTTTTGGAGAAAAATATTTGCCCAATCTACTTTTATTTTGGCAAAAATGGCATATACAACATTGATCTTATCAGGAGCAAAATGAACAAAACTACCAGTTTTAGGAATCAGATTTTGAGCAATAATTCAGGCAATAAGTTTTGCATTGGGATTAAGAGAATTATTGTTCATTGGATAAGTGCAATCGGGTTTAAACAAGAGGTTGTTCACAGTTGGATCATCATGCTCAATAGACATAAGCTCAACATCACCTATTGGGATTTTAAGAATCCCTGCAAGTTCGTTGGCAGAAAAAGAAATGGCAACATTTTTAACAAATGTACTAATGGTCTGAAGACTATCAGCAGAGGATGACACAGATAAGTTGGCATAAAACAGATAAACCAGAAAAAGATAATAAGGAACTTTACGTTCCATATCTAACAGTCTAGCCAACCCAACATTATGAAGAATCGTATGAGTGTCATACATGGCTAATTGATTAAATTTTATATATCTAGTAGGTAGGATTTTTAACTTACAAAGCTCCCTATATTTCTTAACTAGGGGTTTGAAAAGTAAAAAATCCTCATAATAGGAGGCAGCAGAAGATGATGAGTGGCCAATTTCGGGTCTAGATCTCTTCTTAGGGGGCATGGTGACAGAGTGATCAACTAGGGTTTGAATAGAATTTGACAGAAATTTAAAATCCTAGAATAAATAGCAAAGCCCTAGAAGAGAATGGAAATGAAACAATCAGATGAGAGAGAGATTACACAAGATTCTCAAACTGGAGTTGATGGAGAAGAATGGTCGCGGTCGATCAACGTCGAATGGCGGGTGACCGTGAAGAGAGATCGACAGTTGGGGAAAAATTGGAAATGGGGGAAATGTGAAAGGGTCGGATCTTAGAGGAGATGAAGGAGAGGCTAGGATTAGCTCAGAGAGGAGATCAACGGTGGTGAAGAAATCGGGTCTAAAAAGATTTGAGAACAAAAACCAAAACCCGATAAGAATAAAAATCGATTCTGAAAAATTCTTTAGCGGTCGACCGTGGAGGTAGACCGTGACAATGTCCAGAAACATCGACGGTCGACCGTGGCCGTCGACCGTGAGAAAGAAAAATGCATAGTTAATTTTTAAAGCCTGGATTTTGAGAGAAATGTAATAAAACTGTTTTATAAAGCATATAAATACATATAAATTCTTTTAGCTATTAAAAACATGAAAATTATTTTATTTTAACTTAATAAAAACTAAAATTCATCATTTAAACACAAAACCCAATTTATTAAAAAAATGAATAAAACAAACAAAAAACGAAAAATTGATATAAAAATCATTTTGGCACCCAAATCATTTTGGTACCACTAAAATTTAGGACATGACCCCTATTATTTAAATCCGAGGCCCTATGGTTATGAACCCGCTTGGGCGTATTTTGTGCACTGATACGATCAAAGCAAAAATTATAAACATGACCCATACGATTGTAATTTGTGCAATGTAGAGGTTTGAATGGTTTACGTTGACCGAAATGGAATGCACGTGGTTCATTTGCAAAATTAGATTTTTCTTTGTAATTATTTTGCAAATGAGAATTTCTTTTCAAATCGAAACAAAACATGGCCAAATGACCAAAACGACCATAATAATCACATTTGTACACATGAGCATGTTTATGATTTACACTATGTGTGTGTACATGTGTATGAGATGAAGAAGCTTGATGGGATGCACAATCATTAATAGGCTTGTCAATTTTTGGTGCATTATGACAAAATTTAGCTAAATGGCCCTTAAGACCGCAAATAGAACATTTGTGAATTTTGTCATACATATGTGCATAGTGAATAGGTTTCTTAGAAGAATTAACATTGAACTTTGCACATAAGTCCATAAGCTTTTTATTATTAGCAATACAAGTGTTTAGTGTTGAATCTAAGGTAGATATACATTTTCTCATTTGATTTAACTCATCATTGTGCATACAAGCATTGCTACTAGAGGTAGGATAAACAAGATTTTTCATCATAGATTTCAACTTATCTACTTCTAACATAGCATCACGTTTTTCATAGAAAAACTTCTCAAACAAGAAGAGCAGTAGATAATGATCCTAATAGGATTTGAAAGCCACTTTTTGTTGTAGAAAACTTTTCTTGAAACAGATTGATGAAATCAGCTTTAAACAGCTCTTTGAAACTCAAGAGCAAGTTCATCAAAAGTAATAATATCATCGTTACCACATACCTCACTAGGGTTATCACCTAGTGGTATTGTACATGGAGATGAGGCTTCTTTAGAACTCAAAGCTGGATTTTCCAAAGCTTGTTGAATAGCCTCCAATTCCTCTTCATGTGCTTCAATAAATTTCCATAAGGCGTAAGCACTATCAAAATTAGCAAATTTGTTAAAAAATGAAGAGTGAAAAGCATTAATCAAATATTCTAACAAAAGCTTGTTCATATTAAACAATCTTTTATCATTTTTACACTATTTGGATTTTTCCAAAACGGGAACAACATTGGTATCCTCAATAATTTCCCATAAATCGAATTGTTTAGATTGAATGAAAAGTTTGAATCTAACACGCCATTGAGCATAGGGAAAAATATCTAAACGATGAGCAATATTAATAGCATATCCTAAATTAGATGAATCATACCAATCCATAATGATAAAATGCAAGAAGCAAAATGCAATCAAAATTAGATTAGCACAAATACGATAACTTGGATCTTTAACTCAAGGCGATTAGATCTTAAATCAAAGAGCACCAAGCTCTGATACCAATTGTTAGACCCTAGAGGGGGGGAGGGGTGATTAGGGTCTTATGCTAATCTAATCCTGATTAAATTCCAATTAAAATTATGTTGATCAATTTGTTCTTGCGAGAGATAGGTATGAAAAAGAACAATAAGAAAATGCACAAATAAAATATAAGCCAAGCAGAACACAAACACACGATATGTTTACGAGGTTCGGTCACCACGACCTACGTCCCCGCTACTCACCTCGAGGAGATATCCATTATCACTATCCGGTTTGGAAGCCAGAACTTCTACACACTCGGTTTTACAAGTTCACCGAAAACTCTCACACACCAAACACTATGCAATCACACTTTACACACTAAGTGTAGGAACCTAGCCCGTGTCCTCCTCCTCAAGTGCTCGGATACAACCTCTCCCTAGGTTCGTCAACCCACGCCACTCCTATTGGATTTGACCCCGTCTCTCGCCTCACACTTCTCTCGGTGTACAAGTGTATTACAAGTGATACTCATAAATAAAGGTAAATACAATGATTTGTTCTCAACAATAAATGAGAACGCAAATAAAGCTCACACTCACTAAATCATACTCCACATCCCACACTATATAGTATGAAGATATTAAGCTCAAATATGTGTGTGTGATAATCAGTGAATGAAAATAATACAACTCAATAAATATAGCTAATGAAATGAAAATGGAATAGTAAGCTATATAAGAGTTTAGAAAACTTCTCAAACAAGAAGAATAGTAGATAATGATCCCAATAGGATTTGAAAGCCACTTCTTGTTGTAGGAAAAACTTCTTTTGAAACAGACTGATGAAATCAGCTTAAACAACTCTTTTAAACACTCTTAATATTTTGTTAAACACAAAACTTGGATAGGTAAAAGAGAGCAGCAATGAGGTATTTATACCCTCTCAAATATCAGAACTTGAAAAGACTAAAAAGCCCCCAGAGAGCCGTTGTGAAAATAGCCGTTAAAAACCAATGATTAAATCGGCGGTCGACTGTGGAAATCTCGCGGTTGACCGCGAGGCACAAAAATCCTAAGTATAGGGTTTTAAGGCTGGCGGTCGACCGCGGCGGTCGACCGTGAAACTCTCTGGAAGTCTCACAGTCGACTGTCACGGTCGACCGTGGGCATATAAAAACTAAATTTAAAAAGAAATTCATGACGGTCGACCGTGGCGGTCGACCGCAAACTGATACAGACTGAAAAACCTGTTTTTGGCTAATTTTGAAAATGCATAAAAAATATTAAATCAATTCCAAAAATAATAAAACTTTAGAGAAAGTTTCTAAATGATAAAATGAACATGTTAGAAAAGGAATTTTTGGAAAAATAATTTTTGTTTGCAAAAACACACTGTTTTTGAAAAGTGTTCGTAAAACCTGTATTTTACGAATATAAAAATTTTGATATGACTCATAAATACGTAAATATATCTCATGCATATATTATGTATATATAATAGAGTATGAAAGAGTTGTAAACATGAGATAAAAGATATTGTAATGACGTTTGATGAAAAATCATTTATTTGGTAGAAAACGTAAAAAATCGTGTTAAGTGTACATATATTAAGCTTAAATATAAACATACAATATATGTAAGTAAACTAAACTTATACCTAGGTAATTCCACACATATAAACTTTAATCTTTAACGCTTGATTATTGTGTGTTGAAATACCTGTAGAGAGAAACATAAACACAAAACTAAACTATATGTTAGTGATAAATTGTTTGACAAATCATCATCAAAACTATAGGGTCAACAAGGTGTAGACATTGATCGGTGAGCGTTGAAAACCGACATTGTGAGAGTGTGAATTGTGAAGTTTTCGGTGAACTAGAAAACCAAGAGTGAGGTGTAAATGTTATTCGGGTGAGTGTAGAAAACCAGGTTGTGATAGTGGATTTCTCCCCGGGAGTGGGGAGCGGAGACGTAGGACGAAAGGTCCGAACTCTGTGATTATTTGCTTGTGTTTGAGTTTTCTTTGGCGTTTCATTTGTGCTTAGTGTTCATTATATTCTTATCGCCATTGTCAATTGACCTATCACATTTGTAGATTGTTTATTTCACCATTGTGTTAGTTTATATATCCTTGCATATATTTCATAGTATATCTCATTGCTAGGATATATTCATTTGTTCATATTACTTATTCTTGTTTATAACATATTGTATATCTATCTTGCAAGAAGAATAATTTTTTAATATGTTTTAATTGGTATAAAATCGGATTAGATTAGCATAAGACCCTAATCACCCCCCCTATAGGGTCTAACAATTGGTATCAGAGCTTTGTGCTCTTTGATTTAA
Organism: Asparagus officinalis; assembly: GCF_001876935.1. Lineage (NCBI taxonomy): Eukaryota > Viridiplantae > Streptophyta > Magnoliopsida > Asparagales > Asparagaceae > Asparagus > Asparagus officinalis. Next base: position 30,358,865 of record NC_033795.1, read on the forward strand.
GAACTAATCGTCTTGAGTTAAAAATCCAAGTTATCTTTTTGTACTAATCCAATTTTTGATTTTTCCATTGCTTGCATATATATACATTATGGATATGCACAGTGCACCTTATTTAGGTTATGCCACTGTTGGTGTAAATTTTGATCTCCCGAAATAGGGATTTCGTTTGTATTGATAAGAATAGCTTATTACAAACTAATAAATCAAAATTACAACAGAATCGGAGGGAAGGCCCACCTTGTTATACGTGGGGACTTTGGTAGCTATAGGATGCCTCACTTGATTCTCGCACCGAGTCTGCTTCCTTTGGACGATTTTACCGAGGTTGCTGGTGAGCTTCAGTACGCAGTAGAAGCTCGTGTTAGTCGAGTTCGAGTTCCCGAGTTCGATGGCGATCAAGGCACGAAGCTAGGTGAAGATGCTACAGTGCAAAAATCATGCAAAGAGCTTGTCGTCAACTCTGTGGTTCAGCTTAACTGATCAATTAACTATGAGTTAATCGAACTTCTGCACTTGCTGAACCTGTTCAACTGCTCTCCTTTTCTCCTTATCCGGAAGAAGCTCTTAAATAGAGTAGAGATGATATGGCCACTCCTTGAATCATGGGATATAACCATGTACTGTTGGGAGATATCTTGCCGCTCACCTGTACCATGAGCAGCCACTTGAGGGGCTCAGAGCACCGTGCTCCTTCACGTCACGTCATGGGGGAGTGGGAAGGCCCATCCTTGTATGTGGGATAGCAGCTACCAAGTACTCTGGTGAGTTTGGCGAGATTGCCATTTATAAGCGAATTCAGCTCTTGACACGTGCAGGCGAGGCGAGCTTCATGTAGGCGGACTTGACGACTACATGGATTTTACCAATCACTTGTACTATGAGCGGTTACTTGATGGGCTCGGAGTACTGTGTTCCTTCCCTTCACGTCGTGGGGAGTGGGAAGGCCCATCCCTGTACCTGGTATAGTGGCTGCCAAGTACTCTGGTGAGTTTGGCGAGCTTGCCGTTTGTAGGTGAATTCAGCTCTTGACTCGTGCAGGTGAGGCGAGCTTCATGCAGGCGGACTTGATGACTGCATGGATTTGACCAATCACTCGTACTGTGAGCAGCTACTTGATGGGTTTGGAGTACTGTTCTCCATTCCTTCACATCGTGCAGGTAGCGGGAAGGCCCATCCCTGTACGTAGCATAGCGGCTGTCCAGTACTCAAGTGAGTCCAGTCAGCTTGCTATTCGCAGGCGAATTTAGCTTCTGACTCGTGCAGGCGAGGCGAGCTTCACTCGTGAGCGTGCAGACGGATTTGGTGACTGCATGGATTTGACTGGTTGCTCGTACTACGAGCGGCTACTTGATGGGCTTGGAGTACTGTGCTCCCTCCC
>NC_033795.1:30362652-30365681 GCF_001876935.1 Asparagus officinalis
ACCTAAATTTCTCCTCTTTTCTTCTTCATCCCTCACGTTCTGAGCAGCAGCCACCCTACTCAAAACCCTAGAAAATTTTATCTTACTTTGGGACAAGATTCATGAAGCTTGGTTCAAGAGGAGGGCAAAATATATGGCTTTTATGAAGAAGGATCGAGCTTTTCTACCTAAATTTCTCCTCTTTTCTTCTTCATCCCTCACGTTCTGAGCAGCAGCCACCCTACTCAAAACCCTAGAAAATTTTATCTTACTTTGGGACAAGATTCATGAAGCTTGGTTCAAGAGGAGGGCAAAATATATGGCTTTTATGAAGAAGGATCGAGCTTTTCTTCCACGTGTGACAAATCAAAATGTTTTCAAAAGGGGAGTTTCATATCCTCCAAACACATCCTCATTTTGCTTTATTTTTATTGGATTTTAAAACCTATTGTATATGTAAAGATCACCCCCTTAAATATTATAACGTAAAATTTTAAAAATTTTGATTTAAAAGTTATGAAAATAAAGCAAACACGAAGTACGAGTCACACGTCGATATACGTGCATGATCATGAGAGTGCACGTTTTAGGTTTGAGCATATGCAAGCTTTTAGTAGTGTGTGGTCTAATATTTTATGTTGTCAAGATAGAGAGTGATGATTGTTTCAGTTTACGATAGTTGTTGATGTTTGAGTGCGTTAGTATGTGCACCGCAATGAGAACACGATCAACTACACTCCATGATGCATCATTGTTTCGGTGGTTTAGTGCGTTAGTCCATGCACCGCAATGAGAATGCGGTCGACTACACTCTGAGTGCGTTAGTCCGTGCTCTACAATGAGAACACGATCGACTGCACTCAATAGTACATTATTGTTTCGGGGGTTGAGTGCGTTAGTCCGTGCACTACAATGAGTGCGGTCGACTACACTCTGAGTGTGTTAGTCCATGCACCGCAATGAGAACGTGGTTAACTACACTCCATAATGCATCATTATTTTGGTGGTTGAGTGTGCATGTCCGTGCACCACATGAAATTACGAGCGATTGTACTCTGAGTGCGTTTGTCTGTTAGCCACATGATACTGTAGACGACTACACACTACATTTTTAGTACACCTTGGACTCAGACGAGTACTATTTTTGAATGGAGTCTAACATTTGATATTGTTATGTGGCGGTGTATAATTTGACGAGGTTTTTATAGAATTGTACTTTTGTTTCCGTGCCACCTACCCTAAGGGTTGGGTGAAACACTATGATATGACATATACGACTTGTTTTTGGATGAGATGTTGATTGTGTATTTTTCTTTGTTGATTAATTGTTTATAGGATTTGGACTTGATATTTAGCGATCCAGAATTTGAGATACATGGTATATATATGAGGGTTTCCTTGTTTGGATTATTTTGCTTAATGTACTCATCTCGTGTTGTGGATTTCCAAATCTTAACTCCTCTTAGTTCAAGATATATGATTTATGTATTTATATATGTTATGATTAGTATTTTTTATACACCTAACCCCTTCTCTATGGTGGCAGTGGAGATGTTCTCGCTAGCAATTTGACACTCGTTGTTTCCATTTATTTCAGGCAGCGTGTCAGGGGTTTGGAGAGCCACAGGTTAATGAGGACTGAGTATAAAGTTTCATCTTTTATATGTAGCTAGTTGGTGCTCCACGATGGACTTTTTAGGATTTTAGTTTTCCTTTTAGAGATGTATTTCATTTGGAGGCTGAGTGCCTTTATACTATTCTATTGATTCTTTTTGTTTTAGAGACTCCTTACTCTTATTTTAGTTTATCAAATGTGCTCTCTTTTCTCCTGTTGGAACATATTAATACTGTTGGAAGTCATTTATTTACATTGTATTTCGTATATTTTCATCTTTGTTATATTTGCTTGTACCCTCTCTATTACACATTTTGTTTCTGTTAGAGTGATAGTAATTTTGATAGTGAAACATGTTTATGCATATTAGAGGGTGCATGACAGGTTTGACATCTTTGGGTTCACCTTGGACTGCAGCAATGTGTGAAACCAGGAGCATCACAAATTTGCCGAAGAACAGGAAAATCAAGAAGAAGGAGAAAGGCATTCTAAGTTGTTAAACGAGGCTATTCCTGATGTTTCTAATTTTAGCATACACCTAGTGGATAGTGAATGAACTTTTGTTCACAACTTCAGAATATCTGATCATGTAGCATCAAAGCTCACACCAGATGATAACAAATGACTCTCTAATTTTTGCAATCAGAAATTCCATCAGTAAGTTCCATACTTCCATCATTCATGTTATCATACATGTTTGGGGAGAAAATTGGTTTCTTCATTGAGGTACTCATTACAACTTCAGTCGTTATAATGAAAATATAAGAAAAAGATAGTATTTTTATAAGACTTTTACACAATAAAAATACAATTCTTGTCAAACAGCGCAGAGATCGTTTATCGGTCTTCTGCTTGCATGGGATCTTGCACTGTGACGGGGACGTTGATATCCGTAGACCACTAAACAATCAGATCAGATCTGGAGCTTCGTCGATTCACAAAAGAATCAAGAAGCTGAAGCGCTTATCTTGGCAACAGCGAGAAAATTGCTCTTCTTAAGATCACCGCAACGGGATAATCTTAAGGGACGAACCAGGCTGCAGATCTGACGAACTCCTCTTCTTTATGCTGAAGAATCCGCTAAAGTCTTCTCCTCCTCTCTAAAATTTGTGACTCTTTAGTCCTCAATCCGGCAGGGCTTCCCCAATGCTCGAGAATTCCAGATCTTGAAAAATGAAGGCCTTGGGGCTGTATTTATAGGTTTCAGGAGCTCTGTGTTCTTATAAGAATGGTTGATTCCCTCTTATCTTCAGTTGAAACCACTTAACCACATTATCAGATCAGTTGGAACAAACCTAGGTGATTAACAATAGAAAAACCATCGAAAACAACCAAAATCAGTGTTTTTTGTATTGCAGACACTTCTGAGTGTCTTGGCCAAGCCAAGACACTTGAGAGTGTCTCGGCTTAGCTGAGACACTCAAGAGTGTTTCGG
>NC_033795.1:30365691-30424415 GCF_001876935.1 Asparagus officinalis
CATATAAGTGTCTCGGCCAAGCCAAGACACCACGGGGTGTCTCGGTTTGGCTTTTTCTGGTTTTGGCGCGTCGAGTTTGTTTACACCGTAAATTCGTTGTCCGGACTCGGAATTACATGGTTCAATATGCGTTGGAAAGCCGAAGAGGAGATCTATAGGCTCTTATGATTGATTCATATGTGGAGTAAATAGGACACGAGGGGTGCTCCGCCTTTCGTAAATAACGCGGGGCTCCCGATCAGCTCTTGATCCCGTTATTCCGAAGTTTCGTTGCTTCGTATGGTCCGTCGACTCACTTCATGTGTTTGTCTATGTCAAATGAGGTCTTGTGACTCGGATAGTGACATTCATCATCTTCTCTCTATCTCGATCTATGTGCGGGGACCTATAGGTAATTTTTGACGCCTACAAATACCCCCTCCAAAGTGTTTCAGTCTCATTTCTTTTATAGATGAGCCTGAAATACTTTGGATATGATCGGTCTAACCTTCAGATTGGTGTAAAAGGACCTGTTGTTAGCTTTGATTCTTGACTCATTCGAGTTTTAATCTATTCGGTGTTTTAAAGAATAGCTGAAGTTCTCTCAGCGCTGCGTTTATCGTCTGGCCGTCGTCGAAATCTTGAATCAAAATCGGTGAGTTGATTTTGGCTCGTATCGTCGAGTTAACTTTGAACTGACTATCTCCATCACGATATATTGACTCATATTGACTTTCATCGCAACGCGTTGATTGGCATTGACCTAGGATTACGCGTTGACTGGCGTTGACCTAGGGTTTCGAATCGCCCGACGTTGACTTTTTCATCACAACGCGTTGACTGGCGTTGACCTAGGGTTACGCATTGACTAACATTTACCTAAAGTTTTAAATCATCCAACGTTAACTTTCTTATTGCAACACGTTGACTGGCGTTGACCTAGGGTTACGTGTTGACTGGCGTTGACCTAGGGTTACGCGTTGACTGTTGTTGACATAGGGTTTCGGATCGTCCGACATTGACACAGTTTACACTCATACATTTGCTGGAGTATACACAGTTTAAGCTCTTAAGGTATTGAAGCATGGCGGTCCTAACAGTTAGGGCTGCAGGACCAACTGTTAAAGCTGATTCGTCTGCAGATATGGATCTTATCCCGAATTCGTTGGATGCTCAAATCACGAGACCAACTAATAAAGCTAATGCATCAATGACTCGTATTTATAGAATTTTTGGCAAATTCTTAGCCATCAACGGGTTTGATTAGCCTTTACCGACTACCGTTTGAGTTGGGCTAGCATGTGAATTGTTTAAGTCCGTTCCGTATGTGACATTGTGCTAAAAGAGTTAACTCTTTTAGTGCTGCGATATTGAATACGTAGACTTCTTCTTTCTCACAGGAATAGACTACCCGGAAGCATGTATCAGATGCAGACTTAGGATTTTTAGTAAATTCTCTGCCATCAACGGATTTGATGTGCCTTTACCGATTACCGTTTGAATCGGGCTTGCACACAGATTGTTTAAGTCTGTTCTGCATGTAACGTTATGCTAAAAGAGTTAACTCTTTTAGTGCTATAATATTGAATACGTAGACTTCGTCTTTCTTACGGGAATAGACTACCCGGCAACGTGTGTTAGGAGTTGACTTATCCCTTCTTAGGATTCGGGATAACAGTCCCCAGACTCGGATTCTGGTATCTTTTTCACTCGGCGAAAGACTAAACCGGCAACGCGTGTTAGGTATTGACTTATCTTTATTTAGGAGTTGAGATAAAGTTCCCCGTGCGTGTAAAGCACGGATTATGGTGTTATTAGTAACAACCTACCACAATATCGAATATGTGGGCTTTTGTCCTTTTTTATGGTCAAGGGCTAACCGACAACACGTGTTAGGTGCTGACTTATCCCTACTTAGGCTTCGGGATAAATTTCCCCAGATTTGGATTCTGGTGTCTTCTTCAATCGGTGAAAGACTAAATCGGCAATGCGTGTAAGGCGCTGACTTATCCCTACTTAGGATTTGGGATAAAATTTCCCAGACTTGGATTCTGGTGTGAAAAAATGGGAGAGAAAGAATTTTATATTCTATCTCCCAAAACCAAAGAGGAAGAATTTTATATTCTATCTTTAGTTGCCAAGGAAACTCGAAGTAGGATCTCCATCCTAAGAATCCGAAAAAGTGAAACTAGGAGTGGGATATCCACTCCAAGAATCAGAAAGATTCAAGCAACCTTAACTTTTATAGGATTGGTTGCTTAATCTAGGAAAAGAATTCCTCATTTATTGATGTGAAATTCCGATTTCGGTCCTAACATTTATAGGTTTGGTCGAATAGGAAAAGGTGAAAGTCTTTCGTTTATCAAAAGGAGCATTCTGGTTTTGGTCCTAACTATCTGCATGTTCGACCAAGTGAGGTTGGAGGAAACCCTAACTTTTATAGATTTGATTGATCAAATTGAAAGTGGACCTCTCGTTCATGGAAGGAATCGAGAGGGGATTTTGGTTGTGGTCCTAACTGTTTAAAGGTTTGACCAAGATGAGAATTTGAGACAACCCTAACTGTTTAAAGGTTTGATCGTTAATTTTTGGACCTCTTGTTCATGGAAGGACTTGAGAGAGGATTTTGGTTGTGGTCCTAACTGTTTAAAGGTTTGACAAAGATGGGAACTTGAGACGACCCTAACTGTTTAATGGTTTGATCGTTCAATTTTTGGACCTGTCGTTCATTGAAGGAATCAAGAGGGGATTTTGGTTGTGGTCCTAAAGGTTTGACCAAGTGGAGAGTTTTGAGACAAACCTAACTTTTATAGGTCTGATCGCTCAATTTGTGGACCTCTCGTTCATTGAAGGAATCGAGAGGGAATTTTAGTTGTGGTCCTAACTATTTAAAGGTTTGACCAAGCGGGGAGTTTTGAGACAATCCTAACTTTTATGGGTTTGATCGCTCAATTTGTGGACCTCTTGTTTATGGAAGGAATCGAGAGGGGATTTTGGTTATAGTCCTAACTATTTAAAGGTTTGACAAAGTAGACAGTGGGAGTAGGAGTACAAATCACAGTAGGAGTATTGACTTTCACAAGTCGCTCAGAGGGGGTTCCTGGTGTTAAATGACAAATACATAACACGGAGGGGTTTGATAATAGTCAATGATCACGAGATTAAAATCCTGAATACAATGTCCGGACTCTAACAATGAGAATGTTGAGTGCACAGACATAGCGGGAGTTTGAGTGGAAGTTTCTCATACATCACCTTCTTGTAGTGACCGGATTATCCCTATGAATACACTATATAGAATTCTCTCGGGAACTTCCTGTTACATGAATTATCAACCCCCAGCTTTCTTCGCGAAACTGGGTCTAACATTATACTCAGTTGCATGACCGGGTTTTGCTTAAGAATACCAGGTATGGCACTCTCCAGGAACTTTCCATGAGAGAAAGGAAACAGTTTAGACTCATATACCTATTAGAGTGTCAGAGAGTAGTTTAACCTCTTATACCGGTTAGAGAATTGAGAAGCAGTTTATACTCATATACTTTTCGGAGTGGTGCACCGTCATTCGGCTTATTCTAGCTTTATGGTGCCAGAGTCGATTAGAGCTTGAATCTTGTTCTTTAGGATGAAACAAATCTCAGTAGAATGGAGAATCCTCCTGTGATACGCACAGTAGTTTGGGTCCGTAATCCTCTTAGCTCCCTCCTGATCTTTAATAGGTGGTAGCTCAATCTCACCATTATTCAGGAGGTACTCAAAAATATCCAGAACATCCTCATCCTTAAAAAAGTACTCTTTTTGGAGTCTCGGATCTAGGGTCCTTTGCTGTTTTTGAGGTTGTTGTTGTGACATCTGATAATTATCACCGGCAACCACAGGCATTGACTGCTGGCTTCTTTCGGTCTTCTTCCTTCTGAGGAAGCGTTCGGCTTGTTCGCCGTGCACCTTCAAGTCTTTCCAAGTGTTAGACGGTGCGACTCCCATAACTTTCAATATATTAATAGATAGTTTGTTATGACATGTTTGGAGGATGAAGTCCTCCATGATCGGATCTCGGTAGTTCATCACCGTATTCCGAAAACATTTAATGAAGTCATCAACTGTCTCTTCATCTTCCTGTTTCTCCTCAAAGAGTGTCTTGATGGATATCTCGGTATCATCGTCAATGAAGTTACTGAGGAATGATATCGTCCCAGCTGTTAATGCTTCCAGGCTTGAGACGGCGATACCAATCGAAGGCAGGCCCGCGATGGGTGCGGACGAATGACTGGTCCATCAAGGCTTTATTGCCAAAGATCATGCCCAAGTGGGACTTGAAGTAGATTAGATGCTGAGTGGACGAGCCCTTTCCGTCAAACGGTGTGAAGTTTGTCAGGTTGAACTTCGCCGGATACGGGATCGAATCCCACTCTCTCGGGTAAAGACACGGAATGCCAGTCTTCTTTACCTCTCAAGCAGATATTAGAGCGTTAATTTTTCTCTCGAGATCTTTCATCTTCTCGTCCTTGTCTGTATCATGTTTTGGACGATTTCCAAGAGGAACAATGTGGTCACCCCTGGTATTATTATCTTTGGCGGAACTACCCCCCAGCATTGTTATCTGTAGGGGGTGCATTTAAACCACCCCTAGTATTTTTAGGGGGTGCGTCGGCCATGATGATTTCATCCACTTCTGGATCGCTGTCAACTGCGGCGTTCTGGGTGCGGCGGCTGGATGCACCAAGTTGATTGGACAGAGCCTGCATCTGTAGGTCATGCTCTTCCTTCATCTGTATCATTGCTATTTCTAATTCGAACTTGAAGTTCTCTTTTTGCTTAGCCAAAGTATCCTCGATGATCCTTGTCATTTGCTCCGCGTTGATCATGAACACCTCACGAGATTGTCCTATGTTGGACACCGTATTATCAGAAGCGATGGCAGAGTTCGCATCTGATGCTTCATCATTAGAGGATAATCCGCTATTCATCCTCTGATAGTCCATACACCTAGTAGTTCCTGTGCGTAACCAAGTTATACGTTGGGATACGTCCGAAAAATAACGAGAACTAAAACTTCGCGTTGACTTCCCTTCATCAGCCATATTGATAGTGACCTCTGGGAGTTCGTCGTCTCGCGCAGCTGATCATTTTCTATGGAAATGCCTTAGCTTGGTTAACGACGCTTCATATGGAAGCCTTTGGAATACCGAGACCCTCTGTGGAGCAGTTTTGGGGCAGCTACATGCTAATAATACTGACCTGATAATTTTAGTACACGGACAGTAAAAATCCACTTTCCGGGTACCTCTCTTTCGAGATTTATTCGTACCCCCGGCCCGATAGTACAACTCATCGACGTTGCGGTCAGAGTAACCTATCGGCTATTTACATGAATTCTCAGGTATAACACGTTTGTCTGCTTGACGTGTTTTCTTTTGAGTAAACAACGCCTTGTTGGCGTCTACATGAGTCACTCATTTGGAATCACACTTTTCTGAGGATGAAACCTTAACGGGCTCCTGGCCTTCTGTACGCACCCCCAAGTGGGCGGTTACAGGAATTAACTTGTTAGGTGGTCACGTACGACCCCTAGTCTGGATGTTTGCTCGGGGTTCCTTCAATGGTCCTAAGCGTTCCTTAACAGACGCCATGCCTCGATCTTCGAGTAGAGAACCGAGGTGATTTTTCAATGGAATTCTAACTCTGGAGAGGTCCATACCACCATAGGGTTCTACCGGAGGTGTGGGAGCAGAAGGAGCGGGATCCGAAGTTGACGAAGGCTGAGGAGCAACGTCGCCTGCTTTTGCCTTAGGCGTTGATTTAGCCTTTGGCATCCATGTTTGTTTGGATCTCGGTGATCTCTTAACCGCCTCTTCCTTTTGCATTTCTTGTGCTTTTCACACTAGGTTCTGGGCATACGCAAGAAGTGCGCGACGCTTATGAATGCGCTCCTTAAGAGTAGAACGGTTTCATTTGACACGAACCCATTCATTAGTAGATGGTTAGGAGGAAGTTCCCGAAGCTTGCTGCTGGAACACTTGGCACCTTCTGAGTTTAAGATCCGCATTATAGTAGATCCCGTAACCAGGCTTCAAAGCCTTGGCAAATTGGCGCGCGAGATATTGACGGCGCCTTTGGTGAGCCCTCTTCGTCAGCACTGGTGCACTTTTAACGTGCAACTCTTTGACTTTCGAGGAGTTGTCACGAACGTTGGATCTGGTTTCTTTGGAGGCCGGAGAGGGGTCTTCCACTCCATTCGGGTTCAGATCATCAGCCTTGGTCTTCGGATCTGAAGGCATGTTCATCGTGGTAGTGATTTTCCTGCATTTGCAAGAATAAGATCTAGAGGAGGAGGAAATATATTCCTTGAATTTTTGCTGGTCGAATTTGTATTCGACCTCTTCGAACACCGGGATCTTGATCGTTGGCTGCGGCATGATAGCTTCGGCAGCGAAGCTGTTGGCTCCCACTATGGTCGCCAACTTGTTTAGGAAGAAAATTGGTTTCTTCATTAAGATACTCATTACAACTTCAGTCATTACAATGAAAATACAAAAAAACAATAGTCTTTTTATAAGACTTTTACACAATGAAAATACAATTCTCATCAAACAGCGCAGAGATCGTTTATCGGTCTTCTGCTTGCGTGGGATCTTGGTCTGTAACGGGGACGTTGATATCCATTGACCACCAAACGATCAGATCAAATCCAGAGCTTCGTCGATTCGCGAAGGAATCAATAAGTCGAAGCGCATATCTCGGCAACAGCGAGATAATTGCTTTTCTTAAGATCACCATAATAGGGTAATCTTAAGGACGAACCGGGCTGTAGATCTGACGAACTCCTCTTCTTTATACCGAAGAATCCGCTGAAGTCTCCTCCTCCTCTCTGAAATTCGTGGCTCTTCAGTCCTCAATCCGGCAGGGCTTTGCTAATGCTCGAGAATTCCAGATCTTGAAAAATGAAGGCCTTGGGGCTGTATTTATAGGCTTCAGGAGCCCTGTGTTTCGATAAGATCGTGTGTTTGGATAAGAACAGTTGATTCCCTCTTATCTTCAGTTGAAACTACCTAACCACATTATCAGATCAGTTGAAACAAATTCAGGTGGTTAAAGATCAAAAAATCGCCGAAAACAACCAAAATCAACGTTTTTTGTATTGCGGACACTTCTGAGTGTCTTGGCCAAGCCAAGACACTTGAGAGTATCTCGGCCAAGCCGAGACACCGAAAACAACCAAAATCAACGTTTTTTGTATTGCGGACACTTCTGAGTGTCTTGGCCAAGCGAGACACTTGGAAGTGTCTTGGCTTGGGCAAGACACTTATAAGTGTCTTGGCCAAGCTAAGACACCACGGGGTGTCTCGGTTTAGCTTTTTCTGGTTTTGGCACGTCGAGTTTGTTTTCACTGTAAATTAGTCGTCCGGACTCGGAATTACGTGGTTCAATATGCGTTGGAAAGCTGACGAGAAGATCTACAGGCTCCCATGGTTGAATCATATGTGGAGTAAATAGGACACGAGGGTAATCCGCCTTTCGTAAACGACGCGGGGCTCCCGATCAGCTCTTATTCCCGTTATTCAGAAGTTTCGTTGCTTCGTATGGTCCGTCGACTTACTTCATGTGTTTGTCATCGTCAAATGAGCTCCTATGACTCGGATAGCGATGTTCATCATCTTCTCTCTATTTCGAGCCATGTGTGGGGACCTATAGGTAATTTTTTACGCCTATAATACACATTACTTGTGAACTTTTAACCATACTTGTTAGTGTTTGTGTATAACTATTAATATTATGTTGTGTATGTTAACTTAAGAGCATATGTGTTAACTTTCGTTTGTACAAGTCAACTTATGTTGCAAATTGTTAACATTTTGCTCTTTCATGTTAATTTTCATTGGTACATGTCAACTTTTATTACAAACTGTTAACATTTGCTCTTTCATATTAACTTTCATTAGTACATATGAACCTTTATTGCTAACTGTTAACATTTTCTCTTTCATGTTAATCTTTGTTTGTACATGTCAATTATTATTAACAACTGTTAACTTTTGTTTCTTACTATTATATTTTAGGAGGTTTATTATTGTCAATACTTCGAACAATAGTATTCATGCTGTGGAGCTTCTGTATTTGCTTCAAGGAGGCCATCTTGATGACCATACTAGTTTAATATGTTATATATATGCATAGCTTACTTTTATGTTTTATTGTTATGTGTGGTAACCTTCATTCTTGCATGGTAATTTTGTAGGTCACAGAAGCCTTGATAGATACAATAAGTGCATTTTTAAAGAGACCAAAAAATACCTCACTTAGTAAGAAATATAGAGTCGTATTAACTTACTTTTTTGTAAGCACTAAATTAAACCCCTAACTATCTTCACATCTTGTTAATAATTGACTAACATTATCTTATTTGCAATACAACATAGTCTTTATGCCAAGACTCTTGATTTTTCATATCTGTACACTTCATTTATACAAAAGCATATTCCTATAAGCAAGAGTATACTCCTTATCCCCCTTGTGCTAGGACCACTTGCATGTTGCCGAAGTCAGGTTGGATGAGGACGTTGTTAAGCACTATAGCTCATCTGATCATAGTGCTTACATTGAATTAGTGAATAAATTAATCAATTTCATGGATCATATGAAGTCTAGATTTGATCCGCATAATGTTTGGAGGAAGTATAGATATGAAGCCATCCCTTGCGAGCAACAGTCTGGATTACTAATATTTTACAAGTTTAATCTTTTCCATTTTATCTAATAACATATATCTAACTAGCTTGCTATTCTATATAATGTAGTTTTGATTGTGGGATTTATGTTCCCCTGTACACGAGGGCCATACTCCTTGGTGTTGATACAAAGCAAATAACTACTCCCAACGATAGCTGAGCTTCTTATAGAAGGATGAGGACAGAAGAATCAAGCAGAGCCATTAGATCAGGATAGAGAGAAAGTTGTTTCAAAAATTGATTGATTAGTCTTACAAACTTACATATGTTAATGCTTGAATACAAAATTTGAATAGTCTTATTATTCCTAGCTGAAGTATTATTCACAATTGATTGAATACACAAACCGTATTGCTCTACCAAAAGTGTTATTACTTGTAACAATCCATATTAGTCAATAATATTGGATAGGTTTTTCTCATCGAAAGACTTCGTACATTTGTTGTTGATATCACATCTAATTAACATGTATCTCCAAGAGTTAACAGATTTCCACGAATGTTAACAGGAAAGCCTAAAAGTTAACAGTTTAAGCTAAAAGTTAACATAATATCGAGATAGTTAACAAGCAACCAAATAGACAACTTTAGTGAAACAAGTACATTATACTAAAATTCTTACATTATTACAGCTGATATTGCTTGAATACACAATGTGATTAGTCTTACATTCTCACATATTACAAAAGTATTCCACAATGTGCTACAAAAGTATTCACAACCTACATTTCTCTATTAAAAGTATTGTACTAATAAGCAATCCGCACTAATCACCAATTGGCTCATTGCAAGTAGCTCGATTGTGACCCTCAGCTTTGTATCGAGAACATTTCACTACACATTTGTAAATGGCTCTGTTGTTTATACTTCTAGTTCTATTTCTTCCCTTTCTTTTAGTAGTAATTGGTGGCAATATATCGATTTCATCTCTTGGCACACTTTGCTCCTCATAATCTGAAATGGAAAAAAGGACTTGGTCATAGCTCTTTTTAAATGCTTCTACGGACATAAACCAATCACGATATTGGTATACATCTTTCTTCATATAAATAATAACTGCACAAGCATGCTTACACGGAATACGTATTACGTCCCAAGCTCGGCAAGGACATGTTTTCTTCTCCAAATCAACATGTGTAGTTCTATGTGATTGCACTTCAAATATTATATCTCTGGATTGTTTAACATCCAAAGTACATCCCTTTTTAATATTTTCTTTAAGAACCTGCTTAGCTTTAGTCCAAAGATAACCATTCCATTTTTTAGCCATTATGCGTCTATTGTTCATGCGAACCATAACTTGTTTATTATATGCTCCACCATTTGTAGTACACGTAATATTCGAGCTTCACGTATCCGCTTGTTAAAGGACTCCGCCACATTGGAGGTTACATGACCATATCTTCAAACATCAAAACAATAACTTGTATAAGTATAGTTCTTAAAGTATATAAAAACATTAACATATAGCTATAAAACCTAATAGTTAATAATGAAAGTTAACATATAACACTGAAATGTCAAACATACAAAGGTAAGTTAACATCTACCACTGATAATTAGCATCTATGCATGAAAGTTACAAAATATAATTGAACACTAACATTTACTGTAAAACATCATAATGATTTATGGTGGTACCTAATTCCAGGGAAGAATGCATTTGCTCACCGATCTAGAGAGTAATTAATTACAATGTCATATGTTGCTGGAGATATCTCATAAATATCTTTCATAAAATCATTTCATTCTGATTTAGTATATTTATAACATGCAGATTGGAGCAAATTTCCCTAAGCTTGTGTGTCCTTTGACTTCATTCCCAAATCCTTTAGTTTTTTTCTAAAATTTTCGACCAGATGTAAAACACCCCTTGAGTGAATTGCTTCAAAAAAATGTTCTTTCACAGCTTCTCTAATTTCCTTGTTGGCATAAAAAATTATTACCAATTGGTGGGGAGGATTGTATGGGTTTGACCTTTCATACATTATGTACCATAAACTTTGTAGGAACTACATCTAATTAACTACATGTTCCTGATCGCATATGCAATAAGCTACTGGAAATATCCCTTAGTCACCGTCGTATGCAATGATGCTAAGGAGCATGTCTCTATATCTGTCTTTCAAAAAGGTCACATCCAAAAATAATAGGGGTCTATATCCATTTAAGAGACTAATGATGTAAGCAGCTTAATATATGAATAGTCTTATAAACTTTCCTTCATTCTGTTCGATACAAATGTAGCTTCTTGGATTTATTTCCTTTACCACGTGCTCATACCTATACATCAATGTCATCATATTTCAGGTCAATATAATACATTGGAGGAAATATGAAATAATTTTTTAAAGTTAACATCTAACCGTGAAAGTTGATAGTTATCTATGAAACATAACATCCAACTATGAAAGTTAACATATATCAATGAAACATAACACCCAATGTGTAAGGTTAATATATTGGACAATAAATCAACAACTGAAATTGTACTATAAGCATCTTCTACAAAAAAAATTATATATTCAATAACAAATTTGTAAAGTTTACCATCTTAGTTGATCGTAAGACTCATAACTATCACCATACAACTCCTATTGTACTCTTTCTTTGCCTCACCATAACTTACTATATTCAATTCTTAATCTATACCGAGTGAGAAACTCCTTTTGCCCATCAACTGGATGGATTTCAGGCTGAACCTTTAACACAGGTTGCAATTAGGCTGCTATGAATTTGCAAGATGCCCATGATTGTCCTGACAAGTTAGTATGTTGTCCACAATTGTGTTCATTCATAAACCTCTTGATTTCAATTCTATATTCATTTTTAGCAGGAGAGGCAAATAGTATCCAAGGGTATCCATATGTTTTCTTATATCGACAAGAAACTCGGATATGTTTGGGTTCATTCTTTGCAAATTCAAAATCAAACGTTTTTGTAATAGAATAGTATTGTAAAGCTAGTCACAATTCGTTTACACTATCAAATTGTTGGCCCCTTTCAGTTAATGCTTGTGGCACCATTGAGGAATGATGGAAGTGTTGTTGAGAATATCATTAGATCCTATTACACATTCTCACCAGACGGGCAATCATTTCGGATCTTCTCTGAATTAAAAGTATTTCCTGGAGAAGGATTACTATATACAACATTCAAACAGGTATCACTGCTACACAAATTAATGAATCAGTGAGATATAAAATTCAACTATAATATTATCTTTTGATATTTTAAATTAACAACTTGTTTTATAAGTTAATAGGTAACTTTGAACGATAACTGACTAGAAGAAATGTTAATTGGTTTTGGTAAAACTTAACGTAGAGTTGTGAAAGTTAACATACTGTAGCAAAAGTTAACAGACTAGAAGGAAAGTTAACATGTTCAGTTAAAAGTTAACATGTTATTGTGATAGTTAACAAAAAATCCTAAAAGTTAACATGTTCTAGTGAAAGTTAACTGATAGCTATGAAAATTGACAAACAACTAGAAAAGTTATCATGTAACCATTAAAGTTAACAATTATGATTCGTCTATGCTTTGAAACTTGAAATCACAAAGCGTACATCATACAAAGTCTAATTTTAAAAAGAGTTTATTAATTACTTACATTTTAGTTAAAACTTTCTGATTTTTTTAGAAGTAAAACCCTTTATATTAACAACAGCTTGCATAGGAATCTCCATATAACCAATATTTCAATTATGCTCCACCATACACTTCAAATCCTCTTCATTATCAACTAAAAAACTCAGATTTGGGTGTCTCTCAGATTTATATATCAATGGTAACTCATCTTGATGTACTTTTAGTCTTTCATACACATCAAATTTTAGTTCATAAAAGCTTGTTGTAGAACTTAGTATTGAGAATATAGCTTTCTCGCCTAATGATACCATGCAAATAAAGTCTTTGGTGGCCATAGGGGGTTGTTGAAAGTTATGAGGGTAGTTATGAGGAGTAATTAGGGAAATTTTTATGACATAAGGGGTTGTTGAATGTTGAAGAACTAAACCCTAATATCATAAATGAGAGAGTGAGAGATTAAACAATAAGATAGGGAACATATGATGACTTAGAGGAGTAATGGAGGGATGTCATGCCTTTTCCACTCCATTATTGACGTTGCCTCACATTAACTGCAATGTCCTCTTCCACCAGCTACTTTGGGTTACCATGGTGGCTTCATAGTTGAGAAGAGGGTATTTTTGGAAGACCATCTCAAATACAACCCATACATGTATAATAATGAGCTTTTGTGGCTGGTCCATACTATTTTTGGTCTTTTGAGGTTAAAGCATATGAGAAAAACTTCATGGTACTAGGCCACATGAGGTTTCTTGTTTTGGGGCCTTGACACATCTTTTTGTTGATCTTTTCCGATTATATGTACATAATTTGGATTTCTTAATTTTTTTTTAATTTTTTGAATTTTTCTTGATTTTTAAGGGCTGTTTTTATATTTTTTTTCTTTTGATTTTTATATAAAAAACAAAACAAAAAAATTTCTTTCTTTTTTTGTTTTCCTTGAAAAATATAAAAACTTTGGATATGCCTATGTATATGCTTTTATAAGATTGATTCAAATAATATTATCTTTTGGTATATAGACTTGATTATATCACACATGTTCACATATAGTTTACAAATCTATTAATATAAGTATTTATGCATGCAATGATGAAAATATGACTACTTGACGCATTGTTTCTCGAGATATTTCATGTTATATTTTCACACACCTAGTTTTATACTTATCAAGTTTAGTAATGTGAAATGGGGGGAAAAACTTTTTATATTTTGTCTATAAGATATTTTTGGAATATAACAAGAGTTTTTGAGCTTGTTCTTTTTCGATAATGCATAAATCTATTCTTTACATGTACAAATGTGCATTTATGCTTAAATATATGAAACAAAAGGCCATATTCATTAAAAGATGATCAAAGGTCCACACTCTTATGAAATTAACAAAAAATTGAGTGTTTATTTGTTAAAAGATAGTCAAAAACCCACACTTGTGTATTATTTTTGAGAAAGTCTCAAATGGTAGCCATCTTGTACTGAATACTTTTATATTTATAAATGGTGTGAATCTCCCGTCAAACATTATCGTTCTTTCTCTTAAATTCCATACAGTTGAGGTGATAGGGCGATACTTTAGTCCTTAGTTTCTAAGGTTGAGATAGTTAAAGTTTTATTATTTCTCATTTTTCTCTTTGATATTTATGAATTTGTCTAATGAAATAGTATGATTTTTTTACTATTAATTTCATAAACTTTTTAATGACATTTAATCTTTTTATGTGTGATTTTTATGTGATTTCTCTTGTATTCAAGTATTTTGTGATTATATTTTAATCCATTATGCTATTTTCATATGAATAGGTGTGTATTTCTCTACCTTACACCTTTAAATAATTTTTTATTTGTTAAAAGATAGTCAAAGACCCACACTGGTGTATTATTTTAATTTTTTTGAAAACTCTCGATACCTTGCTTCAGGGGACTTTTGACAATACTTGTGTTTGATTACACTTTTCATGGATGTATGAATGTAGGGAGAGCATTCTATATATGTTCTTTTTACATGAAAGTGTATTTGTGCTTCTTGTCATTGTATATAAATCTCAAATATGCATATATTCAGGTATTTCAAATTTTAAGTTTGTAATTAACAAAAGGGGAGAGATTGATAGGATGTAGTCCGTACAATAGCCCATGTTTGAGTAATAACTAACTTTTATTTAATAATAATATTTGTTTAAGATGATATAGTTCAGGTGAATACAGGTATAAGACGTATACGAGCCAAAATGACACGAAAATCAGGACAAACTCTAATTTTAATTATCAAACCATTGATAGGTGTCAGGAACCCATCGATGGGGAAGAGGTTGTTAATGGTTTGCAGGAACAAATTGTATATTTTTAAGAATAGGATTTTAACCCATCAATGGCTTATATGCACCCATCGGTGGTGCTCAAAAACACATTGATGGTCGTGAGTAACCATTGATGGTGATGACGACAAATTAATGATTTAATCACAACTATTCATTTATCCCTTTCATCTCCGACTTCCACTATGATTAGGGAATATCTTTCCTAATTAATTAGAGGTTACATAAGATTGAAAGAGCTAAATTAAAGGGGAAAGCTTGAATAGAATTCTAGGGTTTTGATTGAAGAAGGTAGAATTCGAGTTTTGAACCCTTGGAGCCTCAACAAACTCTTTCTCATCTTGCTTATCATCTTTGGATCATCTCAGTGAGGAGAATTATTCTTGATTTCGTTATTTACACTATTCCTCATCAATCTTCACTTTGATTCATCAAATGATGTTTAGTTAATTAAAAAAGGTGGTAAGATCTTTCTTATTTTCTATGCCTAAACTGTGTTTGTTGGTTTGTTTCAAACTTATTTTTACGGTATACTCAAGGTGGTAGTAATTGAGGATAGCTACTAGCTTGTGCTATGTGTTACCCAATGTGGAGAGTCAGGTTAGACTACTAGTTTGAGGTAGATTTCAACTGTGGTCTTTGTAAATATATTAAATTAGGTTGTCATTCAGGAGAACTCTTGGCATAGTGATGAAGCTCTTTCGTGAGAAGAAGAAGTAGATGTAGGCTTTTATCTGAACCACTGTAAATTCTTGCGTGTCCTTGGTTGATTATTTTTTCTTTTATTTTATTTATTCCGCTGCATATTCTATGTTTTTTAGAGAAAAATGGTAGCTACGCTTTTCAACCCCACACACTTACATCTTAGATCCAACAATATATTCATAAATTTGGAGTTATGACATAGTGTCATCACCTTCATTCATAAAAGACCTATTCTAATTTTAATATCAAAATGAACACACTACCTCGGGAAGCTAGCAAACCAAAAAAATGACTACAATAATATATTAGATTATAAAATTACTTCATAACAATTTTTATGCAACATAATTTTGAAAACATTTTTAACGAATAGCACGAAGTTCTTTTGATAGCACTTCCTCTTACAATAAACGTGAACATATGCATTTATAAGGGCTCGTTTGGCAAGCATGATAAACTTATTTTAATGGGCAAAAAATGAGTCCATGTGCTTGGCAACAGTTTGGCAAATTAAAAAGGTAGAATAAACTAGTTTTCTTGAGACTAAATTTTGCTCTGCAACTAAACTAGAAATGAGCCAAGTCGCCCTTGGTCCAAAAGAGAACTAGGTTAGAACAACTCAAATATGTTCTAGTCTAAAAATTAGACAAACTAAATTTAAACTAGAACTAGTTCAATAAAGTCTAGTATAAACTATCTTTGGCCAAGTAGAATTAGTTCAAAAGTGAAGTAGTTTATTTCCAAAGTTGCCAAATAGAACAATATATATCTTGAGTTAGCACATATGTTTCTGATCACACCGTAAAAATTTGTACTAATGAAATTCTCATGTGAGAAAGTCTTTTCTCTTGTTGTCTAGTAAAAGGTAATAATATTTTTCTAGTTGTTTTACTAAATCAAAATATTGCATATACAATTAAAAAATAATCAAAAAATTTGGGTCAAGGACTCAAATAATATAAATCAAGGTGAGTAAGCCCTTAAATTATTGTAGACGGTTTAAATATATGTCTACCCAGGGCCGCGTTTAGCTTGGATTTAAGAAGTAAACGCCTAAGGGCTAAACTCTTCGAATGGGACTAAAATCGTGCCCACAATAAGTTGTAGTGAAGGTTGCTTAACAAAACATGTGAACCTCACTACATTGCCCATCTTGACTCGACCCGACCAAGTGAAGAAAGGGTCGACCCTCAAACACCTATAGCGAGCCTCGCCACGTAACTCATCTCGACTCGACTCGACCAAGTCAAGAGTAGGTTAACTCCCAATTTACGACCTAGGCCGAGTCAAAAGGTGCTATTAGTTGTCAAATTATGAGTTGAATTCTGTGCTAAATTCAAACTCATAAACAAAGTTCGTCAATCAATAAACTTCGCTCACAACAACCCAAGTGGGCCATGTCACCCACAGTTTTGAAGAAGGTTCACTCACGTCTAAATGAGCCTTGCCAAAATGTTTTCATCAAGCTTTGCCAAATCAGCAAACCCTCCAAAAAGTCGTTTGAAAGCTACTTTCAAAAGGACAATCGCTCCCCACTATCTCCTATTTTGATGGCCACTTAATCCATAATTAAAGACTATTAAATTTTTCTTTTTGCCTATAAAATGAGAGATGATTGCTCATTTTGAGAGACCAAATTTGATCATAGAGAGACCAACACACACGCATAAAGAGATTATTAATCTCGCACTTACTATTCTATTAAGTAGTGCTAACAGAAGACTTAGATATCTTCCAAGAAACTAAGTTCTCATCAACAGCAAAATACTCATCGCCTTAGTCGGTGCGTCAATGAAATACAAGATTGACGTTCCATCAACATACAAAAAAGAACACCCGGGCAATATAAAATTTTTCTTAGTTTTATTGTAAGTCTTTTATTTGTAATTTGTGTCAATTACAATTTTAAAGACCCAAAACAAAATGGCGACTCTGTTGGGGGTAACTTTCTCCTCCAACGAGAAAATCGTGTAACACATTGACACTAAGCCAATCTAGTCCTTTGCTGAATCATTGGTCATTGAATTTGACCAAACAAAATTTAAGGAATTCATTTTTACAAACTAATCTTCATTAACGGTTACTGTACACAGTTGTCGTAAAAATTATCACGGTGCGAATCTCGGGTCTAAACTGACTCCCGCGTGTGTAAAGACGATCTTCGCTAAAGATAGTTTGAGCTTTAACTAAAAGCCAAACGAACTTCACCCAGAGCAAAGAAAACTCCACCATCATCTTGACCGAAAGTGAAGACATTACTATATCTTTTGATCATAGACATTAGTCCACAACTCCTTTAGGAGTTCGATTAAAAGCATCTCACGATGCTCGCTATGCTTCCTCAATAGAAGCTAAGAATAGAGGTAATCCCTCATCTAAATTATCACAAGGAAATAACATCATCAATGGTGATTTGTCTAAATTCGCTAAACAAAAGCATGACCAATGTCACTGTAAGTGATGTTCGTACGCCAACGGCTAAAGACAAGAAATTGGCTCTTAAAAGTGCCCTCAACTTGGAACTACTGTTGACTTGAGAAAGTTCATATCTTTGAAAAGAGCTCTCCAATGTCTGCATTGTGTGACCCTCAAAGAAGTTGTCACAATCACAGCAGTTCAACAGAACTTCCAATGCAAAGCAATTCTTTAAAAGGAATCGATTTTCAACCATCTTGGTCATGGTTTTGAGCCTTCAAAGGTTCATACTAAAAGACGACAACGTACTCGAAAGGGTAAATCCTATGAATTCACTATCAACATGATTAATGTAACCTTTATGGATTAAGAAGAAGATACAGATAGCTCATCTGACCTATTGTACTCTCCTGATATCAGAGGCATATTGCCGAAGGCTAATGGTGTGTATTATCACACTAGATTAAGATAGAGTAGCTATTCCTTTTGACTACTCCTCACTCCAAATATGGACATTGTTGACTCTCAAATGAACGAACCCACTTCTAGTGATGCTAATTTTGTCATAGCATCAAATGCAACTCCTAGTTCAAGTCATGAATGACAATGGGAATAAAATGTAACGGATAGAGAAGATCTTATTGCTCAAATGGCATCTCAAAATTAAGATTCAGGTGAGCGAATTGAACGTTTGAAAAAGATGTTTAAACAACTCTTATCAGCATCTCGACATCACCCAAGCTCTTCAAAGGGAAAGAAACAAGTCAACGAGTCCTCCCCTGAAGAAGATTAAGTGCATCAAGATGATGTAGATTTTGACCATTTAGGATTTGAAACGTCAGCACCTCCAAAGTTAATCAAGGAAGCACAGGCCCTGGAGGACATCTGAATATAGATCAACGTTCTTTCTCAACGAAGTAAAAGTTGGAATTACCCGACCTTATCCCATCGAGTGGGACATGGTTCCTTATCTGATGAAATTTGAGCCACAAACATTATATACATTTGATAACAAAGGTTCTCCAAACCAACATATCTACTACTTTCACTAACAAACTGGGAATGTAGTGAGTAACAATGCCATTAAGGAGCAACTTTTAATTGGCACCCTCCAGGGTAGCCTTCCATTAGTTTTAGAATTTGCCCAAGGGTTCAATCAAATCATTAGCAAATCTAGAATCAAAGTTCCTCTCACAATTCCACTAGGAATAATTTGATGTTACCATGGCCAAACTCCACTCTGAAAAGAAAAAGAAAAATGAAATGGTTAGGGAATTCATCGAGAGATACCACAATTTTGTTATTGAGATATACCTCTGCCGATGTTAAATCAAACTAGTCAGCACAATTTTGTAGGATGGATAAAGCTCACATGGATGTTGTTACAACCCACACATAGAAGGATTTGATGGAACAAGCTGAGATAGCAGAAAAATCAACAGTGCTATTTAACAAATTTGGGTCCCGCACCAACTTCAAGGGTAGCAAATGTAAACAAGAGCAGACCTTCTGATCGAAAGCCAAAGAGACTTTCGTGGTTGAGATCCAAAATCCTAGTACTCAGAAGAGGGAACCAATGAAGAATATTCCACATAGCTACTCATTCAAAGGTGACCATATAATAGCCATCTTCCATGTTCTCAACAAGGGTAATCGGTTAAAACATCCTAAAGCTCAACGCCCTGAAGAAGTTGGAAAGACAGACGACTCTAATTACTGTATTTATCACAGAAAATGTTGGGACACCCAACGAAGAACCACTACATCCTTAAGAATAAAATCTAGACTTTTGCCTGAGAAAAAAGTCACTGCAGATGTGGTAACTCTCCAATTTAGCTCCGTGCTAGAAATCTAAGCAAAAGAAAGTGTTGTTCCCATTCCTACTGTAAGGATAAAAGTTGTCAATTATGACCAATAAAACTAACAAAGCCAAGGTTTAGTCCCTCTCACTATAGCAAGAGGAGAAATGATATGGGTACATCTCGATCTTTTCCAAGATGAGCATTGAACTCTTTAGAAGTCCAGGACCAAGCGCAAGATGAAGTCTTGTAAGGACATCTCTACAATCATTAGAGAGGAATCTCTACAAGTCTCTATAGTCACATATTCAATGGAAGAGAAAATTAGCATGCCGGGGACAAGGTCTAACCATGATTATTTAAAGAATTATGATCAGCCAGGACCCTCCAAACAGCAAAAACTGACCAAGCATAAGGAGACCCTGTTCAACAAAGCATTGCAGCATCCCTCAAATGATCCCAAAGCCCCATTTCAATATGATACCATAGCACAATTAGCCAATTCCTAGCTATTATAATCTTATTCAAACTTTTATATTTGCCTAAGGAAACGAGGGAACCTTTAAAAGAAGCATTGAATGACTGTGAGGCGTTCCTTGCCCACATGATTGAGCCTCCTTAGGATGAAGATCGTAAGCAGTATAATCAATGCCAATGGTAGGCACCACATTGTATCACTTTCACTCTGGAAGATATACTCATCAAAGTTCTAATGACAACTGATCCATTCACTATAATGGGTATATAAGGTCA
The DNA here is from genome assembly GCF_001876935.1 of Asparagus officinalis. Classification (NCBI taxonomy): domain Eukaryota; kingdom Viridiplantae; phylum Streptophyta; class Magnoliopsida; order Asparagales; family Asparagaceae; genus Asparagus; species Asparagus officinalis. The sequence continues at coordinate 30,385,974 of NC_033795.1, forward strand.
GCAAAGGTCGAGAGGATTCACATCGATCTAGGGTCTACATTGAGCATAATTCCGCAGAGACTCTTCAGCTTTCTAGGTATTTCCCTTCAAAAGCTCTCAAGGAATTTCGTCACCATATTCGGCTTCAACTCTAGCAGTAGCCTATCTCTTGGGAAGAACCGGCTTAAATGTCAGATTGGTGGTTTAAAGATGAATGTGACTTGTTATGTCATCGATGTCAAAACATTCTACAACCTTCTCTTTGAACGACCATGGCTCCACTCCAACATATTCATGCCCTCAACACTTCATCATTGCTTCAAATATATTGATGGATAAGGGGTTCAACAAAGAGTTGAAGCTAAAAAACATCCTTTAAGGTAGTACGTAATTACTTTACTGACTCTCCCTTGTACAATAAAAATCATACAATTGAGATTGTCCTTCTCAATGATGAAGGTAGTGGTAACGAAGCATACATCAAGCCAGATCTCAATAATGATCTAATCTAAAAAATAGATCCACTTGTAATTACCCTAGAGGACATATTTATTGACCAGTCCACCGAAGATCAGGATGACTAGATCTTTAATAAAAAAGAGCTTGCTTACGACTACTCTTTAGATTCTAAGTCTGAAAACTCAAGAGTCGAAACTCTAATGTCTTGGTTAGCTTTAGAACCAATATTGTCCATACCAATAAGCGAGTCGTACGCATCACATAAGCAGCTAGGTAATTCAAAAGATGCCACTTTTATAGTCCAACCTAAAAGAGGCATCCTAAATCCGATTATCTTTGGAAAAGTTGAGTTGCAACCTTACTTTTGAGGCTCAAATAAAGAAGGTAACGGAGTACCAAAATTCTCCTATTACAGCCAACAATCTCAGTACATAATGGTAAAAATAGGATAAGTCTCACTATGAAACATAACTTGAATTTCAATCAAGGACTAAGAGTTCCTCTAATCCCTTTTACACCAGAAGGGGAGATTTTTTATTATAATAATCGAACCAAATGAGGAGTCACAAATAGGACCAGCACCTGATGACTTTTTAAGTAGTTCTTCAAATACATCCAATTGGGATTCTAACATCAGCCTTGGTGCCCTGCTTGCTGAATTCACGACTAACTTGGTGTCGTATAATCTAACTATGGATCTTTACGAATCTGAAGTGTTTAATGGTTTTGAAGATGATTCATGGGCAAGACATCTTGAAAAGCAGTGGGAGTCACGCTATGAAGTCAGTGAATCACCCACAGGAGATAATGTGGTTCAAAACAACATAGGAGACGAAGTCAATCCTAAGCCTAACTTCATCAACGAAAGTTTATGATCCGTTGAAAAGGAAGAAGTCAAAACTCTCTTTCGAGAGTACATTGATGTGTTATAGTATTGTTGAGTTCATGATTATTATTATAGTTGCATTTATATTTAATGCTGGAATATGTGTATTAACACTTAACTCCTAATTATTCGGAATTCATGGTATATACATGGGGGTTCCTTATTTGGATTTTTCGCACAACGTACTAGTTCCGCTTAATTAGGGGTTAAGTAGGAGTAAAGGCATTCTAGATTGTTAAGTATAAATATTGCTTGTGTTTCATTTTAGGAGATTAATGGTACGAGATGTGTATGTGAGAGTTTCCTTGTCTAGATTGTCCCCTCAACATGCTTTTCTCGTATTATTAATCTCTAAGATATGATTACGGAATTTCGAGGATGATATTCTTCTAGGGGGGTGAATGTAAAACCCTATAAATTTGAATATATTGTGAAAAATAGTATTAAATGATTTTTATCATGTTTGATAGTATTCTAGGATGAATGAGTATGATTGTAATTGATTTGAGATTGATTAAGTACATATATACATGTTTAATAGAGTGAACATGCATGAACACAAGAAATTAGTCGGCAGAATACACCTCTGGTCGGTCGACTGATGGTAAGCAATCAATTGACCGATAGTCACTTAGCAGTTGCCTGATGGCAAGCCATCGATCGACTAACGGGTGCACAGTCCGTGCAATTTAGGTTTCGGGGTAGTTTCATTTCGGTTTGGCCCGTATGTGTATATAAGTATATATATAGGATATATCTCCTGTTTTCCTTCATCTTTCACGTGAATAAACAACCACCCTCTCCCCTCAAAACCCTAGAACCTACTTTGGTAAATTTTGAAGAGCTTTGAGAAGCAAAATCAAGAGGAGGACGAGATCATGGGCTTTTGTCGAAGGAGGAACGTGTCTCTTACGTGTTTGAGGAGTTCAACACGACATTGAGGCGAGTCTCATCTCCTTAATGTAGTTTTGTTGGATTTTAAAACCTATTTATGATTAAGGATCACACCTTTATTTTGTATTCTATAAAGATTTGATCATTCTATTTTAATAAGTTATAAAACTGATTCCTTGATTTGATTTCAAATTCTGAGATTGAATCTAGCATGATCTTTTTGTTGAAATTAATTGTGCTAGGGTTTTAAGAGTTTCCTCAAACTTGATAATTATGTTTCATGTAGACAATTGAACCCTAATCACACTAAACAAGTTTGAATATATGAGTTTTATTTAAAAAATATTGAATTTTATGTATTATATATGAAAACCTGTAACATAAACCCATCACAAGTTTTTTCTCTGGTCGGTTGACCGATCAAAGAAATCAGTTGACCAATCAGTTCTCAGGGAGTTGGATTTTACCTCTAGTCGGTCGACTAACCATAGGCATCAGTCAATCGATCAGAGTTGTTTTTGGTGTGCACGTTGCCCCGGTCGACCAAGGGGATATTTTGGTAGACCGATAGGAGTTGTTTTGCATATATTGGTTCCTTATGCATGTTTGATCGTGGACATGAAGTACGAGTCATGCGTTGATACACGTGCATAGTTTACGGGAGTACATGTATTAGGTTGAGTTCGCATGAGCTATTGGAGGTGCGTAATTTATATTTTGAGTTTGTCATGTTAGAAGATAACATATATTGCATTTTATGATTGTTTGGATGCTTGAGTGGGTTAGTTGGTATACCACAATGAGACCATGGTAGACTAAACTCAAGGTGGCTAGTTGGTTTACTGCAGTGAGACTGCAGTAGACTTCATTCCGTTAGGCATCATTATTTTCCAAAATAGGGTGATATGCCTATTTCCGCAGCGCGATTGAGTAAGGTAGGTGATGCCATAGGATTTTGTGAGTGCCTTACTAAGTATTATTATTTTTTGATAGAGAATCACATAGATTTTATTCATGCTCCCATGTTATTTACCCGAGAGTAGGGTATAAAAATGAGGTTGTCATACACGACATATTCCATGCTAGCTTCACTTTACCGGATGTTTATTCTTATGACTGCGCCACCTACCTGTGAGTAGTGTGAGATATTTGTACATGACTTGTGTTGAATGAGGTTTGGAAATTGTATTGCTTTTATTTACTCTTTTATTCATTGGATTTTGAAGTTGGTATTTAGCGATTCTAAATTTGAGATACGAAGTATATATATGAGGGTTTCCTAATTTAGATTATTTCGCTCGACGTACCCATTCTTGTGTTGTGGATTTCTATATATCAATTTCCACTTAGTTCAGGATAGATGATTTATATATTTATATGTATTAACCTGTATCTTTATACTCCTAACCCTCTTCCCCCTGGGGCGGTGGAGATGTTCTTGCTAGCTCTTTAACGCTTGTTGTTTCCCCTATTTTTAAGCAGCGAGTCAGGCGTCCAGAGAGTCGTAGGATGGAGTTTCTACTTAGTTTTCGTCATTTATTATTAGTAGTTATTTATGCTCCACGGTATTTATTATTTGTTTTTCAGACATTAGAGTTATATTTCATTTTGAAAGGCTGAGTGCCTTAGTACTATTTTAGTTGACTCGTATGTATTGAGATATTTCATATTTATTCTAGTTTCTTAGTCGTACTCTCTTCTACATAGTTTGAACATGATTTTGACTATTTTTAGATATATTTTCTCTATATCATTTTCATTTCATTATTCTACATGTTTTGTACCTGCACTTCTTTTGTTGATTTTACTAGAAAGATATTACTATGATGGTAAAACGTATCTTTGTACAGTATGGGTGCATGACAGGTTTGATATCTTTGGGTTCATCTTGGACTGTAGCCTTGTATGAAACCTAGCTACTAATGATCTAGTCTAAGCTTTTAATAAAATCATCATCAAATTTCTAAAGAAGTTCGTCTCCTCTAACAAATGATATTAGGATGAGGAACTTGGAGATAATTTATGGGCTAATCAAATAACAGTCAGCACTCCCACTGGCTCTACATCTTTCTCCTTGGTTTATGGATGTGAAGCCATAATCCCTCTAAAAATTTAGATGTCGTCATTAAGAATTGCTACTACCGAGAAGATGACAACTGAAGAATATCACAAAAAGTGTCTCTAAGAACTTAAAGCGCTAGATGAATTGGGACTCTAAGCTTAACAACGAATCGAGATCTACCAGTCATGAACCTTAAGAGCCTTCAATAGGAGAGTCAAAGAATGATCCTTCAAAGAAGGCGACCTGATCTTAGTTTTTCATTGACCCATAGTCATGACACACAAGACTAAAGGGAAATTCTAACCCAAATCGGAAGTCCTGTTTGTAGTAGAGGCAGTCTACTAAAATGGAGCATACTGATTAATTGAAAAAATAGCAATAGGCTCATGGTGCCAATTAATGAGAGTTTCTCAAGAAATATTACCCTTTGTCCTAGCCATTTTCATCTCCTGATAGAGATTTTGGTCATGTTTAAGCTTCCACCTCTGATCATAATAATTAATCAGCTTGATTGAAAATTCTAATCCAAATCCCCAGCTAGTCATCAAGCAACATCACACCTCTACTTGACTCTAAATATTTTACCACCATTATGTTTACAATACACCTCTGAATGGTTTCCACTCTAGTGATATGATCAGTTAACATTACACCTCTGTCTGACCATTTCGTCAATCGATTAACATTAGACCTCTGTCGAATCATACTTTTAGATTCGACCGGTTAACATTACACCTTTATGGACATGCTCTTGCTGAAAATCGATTAGTTAATATTACACTTCCATCGATTTTCTATCATTAAGTTAACACTGCACTTGCAAATGGTAGTTGCACTTTGAACTCCTTTAAGACCGACAAGTTAACATTGCACCTCTATCAACCATCTCATTTGATACGTTAACATTGCACCTCCATCAAATACCCTAATACTATCATGTTAACATTATACCTTTGAACAGTGCTAACTCGATCAAAATTGATATGTTAACACTACATCTCTATTCTTTTGATTCTATCATTTTTTTTTCTCCACAGCAAGGATATTAGTATGATACATTAACATTACACCTCTAACGTACACCTATCAAAAGGGGCAAAAGTTCTTTTATTTCTTTACAAAGCCAATCAGTTACAAAGATCTTCAAAGTAAAAATGGATAAAAAGCGTATATTTCTATGAAACACTCAGCTATCTTAGAATCCCTAGCCTCATGAGCATTCTTTTGGGCCCTTTCCCTCAAAGTTCTGATATGGGAGCTACTTAGGTTCTAATAGCCACCAGCCTCTTCGTCTCAGCCTCAAGCTACACGACCTTGAGATCTAACTCCTTAGTCAACTCGGTTGACTTATGTTCTGACTCCTCTTTCTGATGAAGAGCTACTTCCAATCGTGCCTGAGCTGTAGCTATGGCTCCCTTAGCCTCTTTGATGGTACCTTCTTTCTCCTGAATGGCGTTCTGAAGCTTTGCTTAATTTGCCGTCAACCAACACAAGGCTATCATTAAATCCTTGAAGCTTCATCTTCATATGCTCCATTTCTTTACAAGCAGACTATTTGACCTCACGGTGTTTCGCTGAGAGCTGAAGGAAATGAAGCTCAGGAATATTGTCAATATCAAACAAATAAAGACATTGCAACTCCTAAAATTTTAGCTCAACTTCGTCAATCACCGCCTTGAATTTTTCAATACGTTCAGCAACTATGACCGACGTGAAAAGACCAAGTTGATTCCTCAACAAGATAAAAGTACAAGCTGATAAGCCTTTCCGCATAGCCAAGGTCGATTCATTACTTTGTTTGAACAACATCACCAAACTCTCAATTAGGATTTGGATCTCCAAATCAATCAAATCATTAGAATCGGGAGATTGGGAGATCTCCACATGACTTGAGGGACCCGCTCCTGTAGAAATCACCAACGCATCCATGATTGTTGAAATAGCAATTGGTAAGACTTGAATTTGTCCACAGCCCGATAGGAGGTATGGCACGAGTGTGACCAACATACTAGAAACATCTGCAGTTAAAGGAGCCACAGATGTCACCTCAGTAGATGAGATTATAGTTCTCACAACTAATGTCATAGTCATTAGCACATTTATAGGCACAACTTCAACGCCTGTAGACGTGATTTCTGGCTCATCACAAGCAACCATCTCCATTATCAGTTTTTTACCAGAATGAGGCTCAGAATTTGGTGGCACTACCCTCCCAAAGCCTACTAGAACTGGGAAGACCGATGTATCATCGTCTTTATCAGAAGACTCAGAAACCACTAGTCTATGCCATGCTACGTAAACAGGTGCCGGTGTAGGATCGACTGTCATATCGATAGCTTGATCAGCCCTTAGATCTTGCTCCTTGTAGTAGGAAATCTCCTCGTAGTGGATCTCTAAGTCTTTAAGTGGGCTTGATAAAATCGGAGTCTTCTTGAGACACAAGGTAAGATATCCACCCGGGGGTACTATAAAATTCTACTACTTCCTCTTACTCAAGATTGCTAGAATTTAGTAAGAGGAGAGCTCTCTTTTATTCTCTTATGGAAAAAAACCACTTAACCAATTTTTTATTAGCCTTTCCATAAGAAAGAGAGCTCATATTTATAGAGTGAAATGTGTTCATGACATGAATGACTCATCCTATGAGTCATGCAATGAATCATCAAATATCAATGATTAATCTAGTGAATCATGTAATAAATCATCTTATGAACCATTACATTTCAAAACCATGTGCTAATAAACCATGTGCTCAAACCATACCACTAAATGACTCATCTCATGACTCATTATATATGGTATGTGTATTTCATAAATGAGAATACCTAATCAATATTGTATTTCATAAATACGATATTTAGTAATTTTCCAATCATTGATTAATAAGTCATCATATGACCAAAAAGTCAATGAGTTGATCAAAAGTCAACTGTTGACCAAAAAGTCAACTAGTTGACTAAAAGTTAACTTTATAGGGAAAATACTAGAATTCATTTCCTAAGCACATAGCATTTCGATTTTATCGATATACATAATCGTTTATGTGTATCCGGTAAAATCATATATGCGTATCAATCATACGCATCACTTTATAAATTGTGTTTCATAGGATTCAAGTATGCGCTTGGTGTGACTCTAGGGCCCAACTTAAGATCTTGGCAGTGGATCATATCCATAAGTATAACAAAGGTGCTAGCTACACATGAAGACTACTCGGGTATAAGTTATGATAAATGTCTGCAAGATGCTTACACAATTTTATCAGGACCACTCAATGATAATGCCGTACAGTCCGGTCTCTTCGTCAAACCATGTCAAACTATTAAGCCTAGGGTATGGAAAACTGTCAAACCCTAATTGCTCAACTAATGTTTGTAGATATTAAACTCATAACCTATAAGATCAAACTGACACTCAGTTTATCTTATTTACCTCGGCCAAAGATTTCCAGGCTATAGTTATATCAAACAATCTTATGACATCAACCCCTATACTGGGAGAGACGAATCCCTTCTTGGCATCTCAATATCTACTTATGTCTCGGGATGTACCCAACAAGAACCGTTATGCACAATTCAATAAGAACTGTGGTTAGGTAAAAGTCTAAATACATCTTTACTGACATATAAGATATTGCACTCATGCCTCAGGTCAAGAGACTACTATGTACTATATCACTTGAGAACTTCTATTTGACAGTTAAGTATAATTACCAACTAGATGTTCTCAGTGAGTCGTTCAGTCAACTCATTAACTAAGGAGTCACCTGTATACTATATCTTGATGGCTCACATCAATGATCTAAGAGATGGATCATCGTCCTTCCAAAGAAGAAATAAAGTATACACTAGTCTTACCAAAGTGATGATGTCCCATTTCAACACTTCATCGACTAGGAACATTTTAGAATATACGATAGCAACAAATCAGATCTCTTCATTACGATCATATCCAAAATGTCTGATAGTCTAGTATCATTCTAAGGACTTTATCTGTATTTAAAAAATACCAGATAAATATGACCAAAATAGCATACTATTATTTAGAATAAGGATGTTATATTCATATAGATCTTTTTATAATATACAATTATTGCCTGTAGGGCACCTATATCTAACAAACTCCCACTTGCACTAATGCCAATCATTGCAGTATCTAATACCCAATAGCTCAACAAGTATTTCAAAATGTATGCGAGCAATTAACTTTGTGAATGGATCTGCTATATTATCTTTTGAGTATACTCTTTCAATTTTGATCTCTTAGAGAACCACTATCTCCCTGATCAAGTGATACTTCCTTAGAATGTGTCTGGACTTATTGTGAGACCGGTGTTCCTTGAGAGCTATCGCAGCATTACAATCACAGTATACAAGTACTGAATCTATAATGGTGGGAAACAATTTCCAGCTCTAAAAGGAACTTCCTCATCCAGATAGCTTATTTGGCTGTATCATTTGCCACAATGTATTTGGCTCACTATGTCTTTCTTAGAACTTTTCCACCCGACATTCCTCTGGATAAAAACATATCCTGATATAGATTTACTATCAATACCGCTCTGAAAGCTTGATTCGGAAAAAGCCTCCACTTTGGAGGTCACTTTTACCATATATCAAAAATAACTCTTTAGTCATACTAAAGCATATTCTTGACTGCTTTCCAGTGCTCTTCTCTATGATTTGATTGGCATCTACATACCAAAGTGGATGTACAAGCGATATCTAATCTAATACATAACATGACATTCATGATCGATCCTACTGCTAAGGCACAAGGAATAAGACTCATGAATTTCCTCTCTTCATTAGTCTGGAAAGACTCTTTTTAGAGAGGGAGATTCCATTTGAAACATTTTCTTGGAATTCTCCATGCTAAACTGCTTTAGCACTATGTCGATGTATCTAGATTGGAATAATCCTAACATCCTTTTAGATCTATCTCTATAGATCTGAATACCTAGAATACAAGATGCTACACCCATATCAATCATGAAAAAACTTTTGATAGTAATATTTTAACCGCTTGTAATGACAGTATGTCATTATAAATTAAGAGTATATCGTCTTCATACTAAATAAGAAACGATACAATACTCTCAATTATGAAACCAAACTCTTTGATAGCATCATCAAAACAGATGTTCCATCCCCGTGATGCTTGCTTTAGTCCATAAATGGCTTTAAGCAACCTACATGCTTTTCCACTGCTCCCACTGACTACAAAATCCCTCTGGTGGAGTCATATATATGCACTCTTCTGAATCACCATTTAGAAATGCAGTTTTGATGTCCATTTGCCAGATCTCGTAGTCATAGTGAGTAGCTATAGTAAGTAGGATCCGAATAGATTTTAGCATAGCTACTAGAGAAAAGGCTTTATCGTAGTCCAAACCAGGTCTTTGATGAAAACCTTTAGCTACCAGTCTAGCTTTAAAAGTCTCTACTTTCCCATCTACACCCAACTTTTTCTTAAACAACCATTTGTAACCTATGGGTATCACCTCTTTAGGAGCATTGTCTAAGATCCATACTTTGTTGGTGTACATAGAGTCTATTTCAGATTTTATTGCATCATGCCAAGCAACAGAGTCCCTACTCTGAGATGCTTGCTGATAACTCAAAGGTTCGTCATCATCTATGACGTGATCTAACATGCTACCTTTAATGAGAAAATCATATTGTCTCTTAGGTGCATGAGATCGTCTTGGATATCTACGGAATGGTTGAAGTTCTTCTGGTATAACTGAATTTTCTGGTTCTAATAAATTATCAATATTAATTTGTATCTCTAAAATTTCTTTCAATCCTATCACACTCCCACTAATTTCTTTTTCAAGAAATTCCTTCTCTAAGAAGGTGGTATGCTGATAAACAATAATTTATTGTTCATCTATGTGGTAGAATAGATATCCTAGGATATCATACAAATTTACACAATACTGAGCGTGCCTTTAACCTTTTTGGGATCTTGCTTCACAAGCATAACATCCCAAATCTTAATATAATTAAGATGTGGTTTTATCCCACTCTATATCTCATATGGAGTTTTAGGCACTAAATTAGTAGGAACCCTATTCAGTAAGTATGCCACTGTTTGAAACGCATATGCCCAGATGAAAAAAAATGTATCTGTGTTTACTCATCATGGAATATACCATATCTAATATGATATAATTCCTAGTGTTACCTGAGAGAGAATCACATTCTCCTTTAAAGAACCCTAAGAATTCTGAGCTTAACTTTCTTGCTCTAGTCGCCTCTTGCCATCGTAGACATAGGAGCATATACATCACTATGTATCAGTCCTAAGAGTTCTACAACCCTTGCTCCATTTTTCATAAATAAAGTCTTTGGTCATATTTCCTTTAAGACAAGACTTGCAAGTAACATAAGTCTCAAAATAAAAATGGATCTAAAACATCCATGTTTATGTAATTCGCCAAGTCTTTCTTAATTAATATGACCAAGTCTACAATGCCTTAAGAAAGTGACATTCAAAACCGAAGGCTTTCTTTTATAAGTGTGATGAGTGTTTAGAATTGTGTTTTGATTTAAAAATATAGATGCCATTACCCAATGTTCCATAAGCAATCAACTTTTGATTAAATATGATATTCATAACATTGTTCACCAACTTGAATATATATCCATCTTTATCTAATATAGATATGGATATTATATTGCACATCATAGTTGGTACAAAATAGCATCTACTCAAAATCAAAATATTTCTATAACTTCTTAATCTCTGCAAAAAATTATAGATGTGAGATCCTAATCTGGTATCTAATACCTTAGATATAGGATTTATAGAAAAACAATTCTTAGTTACAAGCACACTTGAAGATGAAGCAACAACTTGCTCCTTCTTTATGAGTGAGGCTTAGAATTCTGGGTAGTTCCTTTTTTAGTGTCCTGACTTGTGACAATAAAGCATCCTGCTATCGTCATTTTCACCTTCCCTTTGTCTTTCTTGACAGCCTTCTTAACATCTTTCCTTGGTATAGAAGTAATCTTCATTTCATTTCTCTTGGCAACCACTTTGTTAGATGAGAAAGAAGATTGCCCTATAGCCAAGGTTGGTGTTTGTCCCGTTAAGAACTTTCCTTCTGACTTAACAAATTAAGCAGGGCTGGAAGAGTGGGCTCCAAATTCGTCATCAAGAACTCTGTGATGAATTGGGAGTAGGCTGGTGTCAAGGACTACAGAATGATATATGTATATTTATCTACATCTAGGTCGATGTTCGAAAGTTCAAGCTCAATAACATAAGCGATCAGTTTTGAGGACATGGTCCCAACAAAAGATCCCATAGTCATTTATGTCTAGAACAAATTCTACGACTCCGCATACAACATTTGTCGAGGTTTGCTCACCATACAGTCCTACTGTATTACGAAATATGGATCTAACATCCATATTCTCACATTGTCTCTAATGGACTAGATCCGTAGAGGTAATAGTGAGGCAATATGAGCAAGTGAACAATCTCAATCTCATTATATGCGGATTTCAGTGTCCGCAACAGAGGGTTCTGGGCTAGAGTATTTCGGTGTTTGTGAGAACATATGCTACTTTTGTCATAAGTTAGGTCAATGATTACATTTCTCAACCAATCTATGAAATTAGGATCAGTTAACTTGTTCTGTTCTGATATGATTTTTAAGCCAGACATAATGGCCTGAAAGAGAGAGAAAAAATTATTTTAGCAGATGTTCAATACATAAAATAGATTTGGTTCATTTTTATCTAAGTTATGCCTCCCACTATTTTTCGAGTCCCTCAAAACCTTATAAGAGGTGATCGGAAAACAACCCTTTGTTTTTAAGTGGGATCAAGATCTAATTATCATTGAATGCATCAACCTTAACGTATGCTAACAAATTGATACACTCAATAATTGGTAGACAACTTTTGTCTTTTACACTCTTGTAATTCTTGATATGATCTTACCCCTAGTCTTTTATAACCTTGACGTATACCAACAAATCACAAAATGCTAGTCATGTTTAGACCCATCATTTCTTGATTGGCTTAAATTTAACTTATACAAACTCTTGATGTATGCAAATAAAGTCGCATAACCAACTTAAGCTATCCTTATATCTAATATACAAATGAATACTATTTAGCCATAGAATAGTTATGCCTTGACGTATGCCAACAAACATAGTATTTATAAAACTTAATAGTATTCAACTGAAATGATGGAGGGCTACGGACGATTTCACAAATCTTTTACCGTAATCAAACTTGATATAGTTAAAAGATGCTCTATATTTATACTTATAATAATTAAACTAGCCAGGTAAGCATCAGATTAGTGGGAGGGTTCCCAGCTATTCACCAGGAATATCCATCAGACCTTAATTAAGTAACCACCGCTCTTTAAGACTATAGCGCGAAAGATTGGGCATCACCCCTAATCTTAAGTTGGGCATCACTCCATGAGCTATATCTCATAATTACTTTCCTTGACACTAGTTATAAGTTCGTTCTAAATACATCTCTTTTAACTGCTTTACGTTTATTTATCTTTCACACTAACGCTATGTTAATGTCGGTCTCACCACTCTATGGTCAATAAACTCTTATTGTCATGTCTCACAAAGTTTAAAAAATGAGTTTTTATAATAAAAACTATTCTCTAGTGAGATAGAGATATAAACTTTGCAGAATATAGCACCCAATTGTATTTACATCTACAATTTGGACACAACCAACATATGTAAAAGCAATATTGAATGGTAGTGGACAAGTACAGGAATAAAATACAACTACACTAATTATATTTTGGTAAGCAATTTGCAACTCCTTACATTGCTAGCTCCCTTGCAAATCCTGTATTATTACATTCACATATACATAGGATGTGCAAGCCCCATTTATAATGGAAAAACCATCTCGTAGGATGGGTAATAATATTACATTGAATGTAAATTAAAAGTTATAAATGAAATAACTAAACTAAATAACCATACCCCCCACACCCGAACAAGGGCCTATACCCGTAGGCGTAGCCCATGCTCGGGGAGGGAAGAGGTCAAAAATAATATTATATTTCTAGCTATATTACATCAATACAATAAATGTAAGAGAATTGTTGTCCACTACCATCCATAAACATAACATCCACGCAAGATGATATAAAACATATAACTTAATCAACATTAAGAAATATGCATCTATCTAGTTATGCAACAAATTGGAAAATTAGATAACATAGGGATTATCCTAACTCAAATAGGACTATCATGCTTCTAACATATAATTATACTAGTTGTAAATAAGTGTTTTGCAATTTATACAAGTGTTGTTACTCCTAAAAACATATGAACCAAAAATCACATTTTTGAATCAACAACTAGTATAATTAATTACAAAACAACTTGAATAAATTAACTAGTTTCATTAAAACATCTTTTAATTAAACTAGCAATTAGAAGCAAGAACAAAGTCCTCTATGAGTTAGATATGCATGTTAAGATTTAATTAGATGGAACCATGGCTCTGATACCATGAAGGAAATTCATGCTAAATACATGCAAAATACTCAACGGAAGACTATATGTATAATTATGCTAAGCATGTAGACAGCATGAAATACATAATAGGATCATCCTAATTAAATCTAACATAATCCCTATATTGAAGAGAGCATTCAAGAGTTAGAAAGTCATACTTTCGAAGTGTGATTCGATGGAAGATCGAACAACCTTTAGCTCTTGCTCCTTATAGTAGGAAATCTCCCCATAGTGGATCTCCAAGTCTTCAAGTGGGCTTGATAAAATCGGAGTCTTCTTGAGACACAAGGTAAGATATCCACCCGGGGATACTATAAAATCCTACTACTTCCTCTTACTCAAGATTGCTAGAATTTAGTAAGAGGATAGTTCTCTTTTATTCTCTTATGGAAAAAAAAATCACTTAACCAATTTTTCATTAGCCTGTCCAAAGAAAGAGAGCTCATATTTATAGAGTGAAATGTGTTCATGACATGAATGACTCATCCTATGAGTCATGCAATGAATCATTAAATATCAATGATTAATCTAGTGTGTCATGCAATGAATCATCTTATGAATCATTACATTTCAAAACCATATGCTAATAAACCATGTGCTCAAACCATACTACTAAATGACTTATCTCATGACTCATTATACATGGTATGTGTATTTCATAAATAAGAATACCAAATCAATATTGTATTTCATAAATACGATATTTAATAATTTTCCAATCATTGATTAATAAGTCATCATATGACCAAAAAGTCAATGAGTTGACCAAAAGTCAACCATTGACCAAAAGTCAACTGTTGACCAAAAAGTCAACTAGTTGACTAAAAGTTAACTTTATAGAAAAAATACTAGAATTCATTTCCTAAGCACATAGCATTCCGATTTTATCGATATACATAATCGTTTATGTGTATCCGGTAAAATCATATATGCGTATCAATCATACGCATCACTCTATAAATTGTGTTTCATATGATTCAAGTACGCGCTTGGTGTGACTCTAGGGCCCAACTTAAGAACTCGGTATTGGATCATATCCACAAGTACAACAGAGGTGCTAGCTACACATGATGACTACCCGGGTACAAGTTGTGATAAATGTCTACAAGATGCTTACACAATTTTATCAGGACCACTCAGTGATAATGCTGTACAGTCCTGTCTCTTCGTCAAACCATGTCAAACTATTAAGCCTAGGGTATGGAAAACTGTCAAACCTTAATTGCTCAATTAGTGTTTGTAGATATTAAACTCATAACCTATAAGATCAAACTGACACTCAGTTTATCTTATGTACCTCGGCCAAGGATTTCCAGGTTATAGTTATATCATACAATCTTATGACATTAACCCCATATACTGGGAGAGACGAATCCCATATTAGCATCTTAATATCTACTTATGCCTCGGGATGTACCCAACAAGAACCGTTATGCACAACTCGAAAAGAACTGTGGTTAGGTAAAAGTCTAAGTACACCTATACTGACATGTAAGATATTATACTCATGCCTCAGGTCAATTGACTACTTGTACTATATCACTTGAGAACTACTATTTGACAGTTAAGTATAATTACCAACTAGATGTTCTCAGTGAGTCGTTCAGTCAACTCATTAACTAAGGAGTCACCTGTATACTATATCTTGATGGCTCACATCAATGATCTAAGAGATGGATCATTGTTCTTCCAAAGAAGAAATAAAGTATACACTAGTCTTACCAAAGTGATGATGTCCCATTTCAACACTTCATCGACTATGAACATTTTAGAATATACGTTAGCGACAAATCAGATCTCTTCATTACGATCATATCCGAAATATCTGATAGTCTAGTATCATTCTAAGGACTTTATCTGTATTTAAAAAATACCAGATAAATCTGACCAAAATAGCATACTATTATTTAGAATAAGGATGTTATATTCATATAGGTCCTGTTACAATATACAATTATTGCCTCCAGGGCACCTATATCTAACACTGAGACACCGTCAAAATTAGTCACATGCTTAAAATTACCACTAGTAGGAAGAGATCCACCCATGATCTCCAAACCAGGATCATCATCTGCTAAAGTGATAAGATGAAGAGTCAATTACCGAAGTAAAGAAAACACACAAGATTGGCCAGAGAAAAATATACCTAGAATATAAGAAGAGCCCTCAATATCACCATCAAAGCATGTGTTGTCAGGCTCAGTAAGATAAGTGTCGGTGTCAGGCTCGTAATCCACCTTCTCCTCATCATTGGATCCTCTTGATCGAGAAGAATGAGTTCTTTACCTGCATACAAGAAGCTCACATTTGCCAAATGCACCCCGAACAGATTAATACAATCACATGAGTAGAACTCACCTAAAGTTTCAACTCTAGGTTCCTGCATAGGGATTGTAGGAGACTCCTTTTTGATCCCTGAAGAGCCTCCTGGTACAGACACTGGCACTGAAGGTGCCAAACATTACTTCTTTAAAGGTTGTTAAGGGGTGTGAACTTGCAATGGCCGCTACCCCCTATTTCCTCTACCTCTGTCAGGTGCTCATTAGAGAACCGCATATTCCTATGGTTCTTAGATGCTAACACCTATCGATCTTTGAGAAGTGGATGCCCATGTAGTTCCTCCCAATCCTCATCATCTGACACATCTTCAGTCAGAAAATCTTTAAGTCCAAGAGCCCTACTTTTTGACCCCTTTTTGAGATGCTCCATGTATTTTCAGGTGATCCATGACAAACCAGTCTTTTTCATGTAAAAGTCGGGATTGGAAGTAGTCACCCTGCTATACCATTTTTAGAACCCCCAATGCTATATAGTAGTTAGGTCTGTGATGGGAAAACGAGAATCTGGTCCTTGTAGTCCTGGCAACAAAATGGTAACAAGTACGAGCCCCATCTACCAAGCTTCCCATGCGTAGCAATCCTGGATTCAGATTCTCGATGTAAAGCTGGTCACAACCAAATCAGTGAGAAAATTGGCAAGGCAAATAGAGCTTAGCATAACATTCAATCTCGTTCAGCCTAACAATGAAGTGATCTTGTCTGATATTTACCATCAAGTTGAAACACCCGCAAGGTAAGTAAGTGAAACCTTTGCTGATTGTGGCATCTGCAAACTCATCCCTGAGGTTTATATCATCAGTTTGAAAAAACAACAGTAGAGGCGGTAATGATCTTTAATCTGAAGAAGTCTACTAACCCCTGTGGGATATTTGGTCATCCACTTCGAACGTTCATAGCTCTAGAGCAATGAAAAAACCTCTACTCTTCTTGTAGCAGCTGACATGAACGAAGAGTAGTGTAAAGTAAACCATGTCACCAGATATGCATATAGTAGTTCCACTCTAGGATTTGGGACCTAATCCATTAGGCAACCATCTTCCTGCTTCAGGTGTTCAGTAGTCAATTATCTCAGTTCATGATGGATACAACTAACCATTACTACAAGAATGTGCTCCTGAATTCTTGCTACCTTCTCTGTGGTCTATCTCACTAATTCCGGTCCAAGCAATAGGCTGTCCTCTGATTCTGCCTAACAAATAGGCGATATGCAAGGCATCCTGTACAATGCTTCATATGACGCCATCCTAATAATTGCTTGATAACTATTATTATAAGCATATTCAATTAATAGGATGTGGTCCTCCAAACTACCTTGAAAGTCTATGACACATGCCCCTAACATGTCCTCCAATACATGGTTAACTCTTTCCGTTTACCCATCTATCTACTAGTGGAAAACATTGGAGTATGACAATGTACTACCAAAGGAATTCTGAAAACTACTCCAGAAATGCGAAGTGAAAGCTGACCCTCGGTCTGATACATTTGTCTTTGGAACTCTGTGCCATCTCACGATCTCCTAGATAATTATCCTCGCGTAAGTCTCCATTGTATAGGTTGTCTTTACTGGTATAAAATATGCTAACATCATCAACGGATCAACTATCACCCAAATTGAATTGTTCCCCTTCTTCAATCTCGGCAATCCTATAATAAAGTCGATGGAAATATCTATCCATTTCCATTCTGGAATGGGTAAAGACTATAGGATTGCTGCTAGTCTCTATTGTTCTGCCTTCACTTACGGTAAGTAAAGTACTTAGCCACATATTCTGCAATCTCCCTGCGTATGCCGCTCCACCAAAAGTGTCTCTTCAAGTCCTTGTACATTTTTATTATGCCTGGATGTACTGTGTACCTGGTACGATACGCCTCATCGAATAAGTCCTTCTTCAGTTGTGAATTTCCCGATACCACCAGTCAGCCCTTCATTCGAAGTCCTCCAGCACTCTGTAGCTTGTCTAAAAATCACTGCAGATAGCTGATCCTCCATCAAATACCTATGATGGAAGTTATAATTTGGTGGTTTCTAGAAGGCTAGAATTTAAGTACTTTCACATAGATCGATGAAGGTTACAATATGACGACCTTCGCAACAACTGATGAAAGCTCTAATCAACAGCCTTCACAATCAACATCAAGTTACAATCTGACGACTCTTATATTTTTCAAGAGCCAAGAAGAAGATTACAAGATGATGATCATTGCAATGCTCTAGCAAAAAATACCACAAATTGATGGTCTCTTCACTTCAAAACGTAGAGGTCAAACCTACATTTATACATCAAAACGCAGAGGTTAGACTTGCTTTTCAACATCAAAACACGGAGGTTAAACCTGCGTTGTAACATCAAAAACGCAGAGGTCCTCCCTGCATTGCAACATCAAAAACGCAGAGGTCCTTCCCAGCATTGCAATATCAAAACGCAGGAGGTCCTCCCTACGTTACAACATCAAAACGCAGACTTCATTGTTGCGTTTTCAGCCCAAAACACGGAATCCAACTCTATATTTCTGATCCAAAAAGCGGTGCGGCCACTGCATTCAGAGCCAACTGGAAATATCCAACTCTGTGTTTTAGGTCTAAAACGCAAAGTTCGGGCCCAGAACACTATTTTCAGCGTTTGATTCGTTCAAACACGAGTTGAACGATTCTAAAAACTCTTTTCCCCTCACGATTTGAGGGATTTCCACCCCACTTAGGAGCGGATTAAGGGGGCGGTTGCACCCCATTCAACCCCATTATGGAGAGAATTAAAGGGGCGGTTACACCCATTAATCCTCTATAAATAGCTGGGAAATCACCTTAGTTCAGATTCTTGGGCTTGGCAGCTAAGAAGAGATCTTTGGCTAGCTTTTTAGGGGAATTACTAAAGAATTAAGATCGACAATTATCTCTTGGAGCATCTTCAGATCTTGGAAGGCCTAGAGCATCATCAGGAGCCATTCTTGAAGCTTTCCTACTTGGCTTATAAACCAATTTTCGGTTCAAATTAACACTGTTATAGAGTTTAAACTCGCTCTGAGTTCTTAAACTCGTTAAGAGTTATTTTCAAACTTGCGACGCAAGTTATCCTCGACATCAATCAAGAGGAATCAACCACGTTCCAGTGAAACAAGACGTTCGGATCATCAACGGAAAGCAAACTCGACGCGAGCATTCGAGATTAGCATTCCATCACTATCGTAAAGAACCCAGAATTAAACAAAGGGGAGAATTTACATCAATTCTCTTCTCTTTTGTAATTGGAAATTCAAATTATAATCATTTAGAGATTGAGAGAGTTGTAAATATTCTTTTTCTAAGCAGTTAGAAAAAATAAATCAAATTTAATACTTTTATTTTCTTATTATAAATTTTCCAACAAACAAAAGATGGCGACTCTGCTAGGGACTAGATTTTTCACCGATGAAGAAGTGGTGGCATAATTCGATACCAAGCTCGCAGGAACGACTATTGAAATTCTGATTATTGAGTAAGATTAAGCAAAGTATGAGGAGCTACTATCCTTCGGATCCCTTAGCCCCAAGGCTATGCGTAAAATCCGCAAAGTCTTCAAGGAGACTAAAGCTCCAGTTGTTGCTCCTATGACGAAGAAAGCCCTCTCCTTTAGCTAAGATTGCTAGAATAGCCCCTCCTCTAAAGGAGTGGGCTCAGCTTATGCCAAACACAGCCCTCAGTGGCGTGTTGTACAATCAAAATGCAGCCTTCAGGGGCACGTTCCACAAACTGAACGCAACTCTCAGGAGTTCATTCTATAACTGAAACACAACTCATAGGAGTGCGTTCTAGAACCAAAACGTAACTCTCAGGGGTGTGTTCTAAAACCAAAACATAGATCTCAAGACTACGTTTCATCAACAAAACGCAGACCTCAGGACTGTGTTTCACTAGTAAAACCTGGAGCTTAGGCATGCGTTCAGGTAACGAAATCTAATACAGAACCTGGTGTAAACTGCGAGACCCCCGAATACTCTGCGTAGCGTGGATAGATTAAGGGGTGGATATAAGAAGTCCATGGATTCAAGGCATTTCAAGAAGATCCATATTCATCAGGAGCCATTCCCATCTAATCATAGACTAGGTGTTCTAATTCAAACCTCGCGATTAATGAGTAACTCTTCTTGAGTTTTTGAAATAGATTTGAGAGAGTTCATATTGGGAGGAAGGCCGATACAACAATTTTCTTGTTCATGCCAATACAAACGACTGATTTGTGTGATTCTCTCTGGAAGAAAGTGATGCTTATGCGCAGTCAATTTGTTGATGTTCAACCGACCAACGAACGTTGCTTTGCTTAATAACCAACAATGTTCTCACAGGAAAAAGACTTTGGAGGATGAATACCTTAGAGTCACTTCTAACATGTTCGGCAGAGGGAGATCATCAGTCCCTAGCTCCGATGAGTCAGAGAAAGATCAGTCTCCTGGCTTGAAAGACCTCCTGAATAGGTCCAATGGTATTTATCAATATACTCGAACTCAAATGGGAGCCATTCCTCTGGTTAACTATCAAAGATTAGCTAGAGGAACCAATTCCGAGGATGAACACTCAGCCATTGCGGAGTCCTAATCATCAAGCTCTTTCGTTGGGCATGAGAGATTCGCCCACATGGTAGAAAATTCTAAAGATCTTTCAAAGACGGTTGCTAAGCAGGAGGCCATGCTTCGAGCATAGTAGGAAACTATTAATTAACTTCGGGATATGATGGCCAGATCATTACAAATAGAACCAATTTCCGGAAAAGCTGAGTCACAACCTCGACCGGAATCCTCCTTGAAAGGAGGATCATCTATATTGAAGGGGAAACAAAGAGTGAATGAGACTGCTGAGCAAGAAACTCATCATGAAGAATCATCCTCCGAAGAAGAAGATGAGAATGAGCAAAATCCTCAGTCGGCAAAAATCAAGGAATTAGAAGCCCGCCTCAATGCTATAGCCCACAGAAGCGAGCTCCAAAGTTTGAGGTCCCGACGCTACAAACTTTTGATGACACAGGATCACCAAACCAACATATCTATTATTTTGAGTCACAGACTGGGAATGTGATATCAAATGACGCCATACTAGCTCGCTTGTTCATTGGCACCCTCAAGGGAGTTGCCTTTGAATGGTTCAGGAAACTGCCTGTGGGATGTATCTGAAAGTGGGCGGATCTAGAGAGACTCTTCCTGTCAAGATTCTTTAAAGAGGATACAGAAGTCTTCATCCATACTCTTCTCATCACTAAGGAGAAGAAGAGGGAGTCCGTCAAAGCCTTCATAAAGAGGTTCTGAAGCTTGGCTCTTCGATGTTTGTCAGGTATGACACAGTCTACCTTAGTGGAGACCTGTTGACACAACTTGCAGACCAACCTTCTAGCACAAATGAGGGTTAAAGAATGCCATTGTTGGAGACAATTAATCTCTTAAGGTGAACATGCTCAAAAAATCGTTATCAGGGTCAATGTTGAAGGACAAAGAAAGAAGGATCAACCTGAGCAATAAGACCAAGTCCAATCTTCTCAGTCAGAAAGGGAAGATATTACGACCACTGAAGCCAATCCTCTTCAGTAGGATGGTGGGTCTACTAAAACTATTACGTTAACAATTACCTCTGATAGTAAAACTCGTCAGATAGTGGCCTACTAGGCATTGTGCCCTGTCTACCCCTTTTTTCCCCAAACACTTGTTCAAGACTTGGGGTTGGTTTATTTGTAATCCATTGCATTATAAGTAATAAATTTTTTGAGTTGTTATGTTTAATAGAATACCTCTGTCAACCACAAAATCTATCAAAACTATCACGTTAATGATTACCTCTGATAGTTCATTTTCTCAAAATTCTCCCACTATTCATCTTTAGTAGGATGGTGAGTCCACCAAAGCTATCATGTTAATAGTTACCTATGATAGCCAAACTCGTCAGATGGTGGCCTACCAGGTGATGTGACTCTATTCCGACTTGATGGATAGTGGCTCACAGGGTGATGTGCCATGTCTACCTTTTTTTTATTCCCCTGCTAAGTCTTAATCAAGACTGGGGTTGGTTACTTGGAATCCACTAGATCAAGATTAACGAATCTTTCACATTGTCGAGTTAATAGTACACTTCTAATGATTATCATCCCCACAGGAGTATGATTTCAGCTTGCATCACTCCCAATTTATCATGTTAACAATACACCTCTTACAATCCACTTATCAATCCTCTTCAATAGGATGATAGGTCCTTAAAATTTCTCAAATCACAATCTTCCCCAGCAAGATACTAAGTCTTCAAAATCTTGTTCTAATCACAAGTATAATTTCTATCACGTTAACATCACACCTTTGACAATCCACTTATTAATCCTCTTCAATAGGATGATAAGTCCTCAAAGTTTCTCCAATCGTAACAAATTCCTGTCACATTAACATCATACCTCTGACAATTCACTTATCAATCCTCTTCAATAGAATGATAAGTCCTCAAAGTTGCTTTGATCGTAATAAATTCCTGTCACATTAATATCACACCTTTGACAATCCACTTTTTAATCCTCTTCAATAGGATGATAAGTCCACAAAAATGCTCTGATCCCAACAAACTCCTGTCATGTTAATATCACACCTCTGACAATCCTCTTTAATAGGATGATAAGTCCACAAAGTTGCTCCGATCGTAACAAACTCCTATCATGTTAATATCACACCTTTGATAATCCACTTGTCAATCCTCTTCAATAGGATGATAAGTTTATAAAGTTACTCCGATCATAACAAACTCCTATCATGTTAACTAAACACCTCTGACAATCAACTTTTCGATTCTCTTCAATAGAACGATAGGTCCACAAATCCGTCATGTTAACATCATAACCCTGCCGACCAAATCAACTTATCAATCCTATTCAATAGGATGATATGTCTATAAATCTCAGTTATGTTAACATTATACCTCTAACAGTCAAACCCCCAATAAACTTGTTAATCCTTTTTCAATAAGAATAGGAAGTTTTCATTATAAATCCTCAGCTGATTAAATATTTTATGGAATTATCCTACTGATAATGAAGAAAATTTATAGATTTTACTCTAAGTAAAAATTCATGCCAAGATAATACTACACCTCTGGCACTTCTAACTTTCTTCACTACAACAAAAAAGCTAATCCGCGAGGAACAAGTTTGTCGTTAAAAGTCGAGATTTCCTCGCTGTAGTGTGTTGGCGAGGAAAAAACTTTGGTCATCATTTCCTCGCGGTAGGGTGGTCAAGAAAAGTTTCTACGAGGAATATTATAATTTCTCGCGAAATCCTTTTTGCGATGAATATATTCTTTTCTCGTTGTTACTCTTTAGCCTCGATATTTTTCCTCACCTAATCTCATACTTCTTTCATCGCTAAACTACAGTTTCCTCGCTAATGGTACATGAGTAATATTTAATTTATATATAATAAAAGTAATAAAAAAACTATTTTCGTCGTTGTAAGTATCTTTCAGCGAGGAAACTGTTCCTCACCAAAGGTAAATCTTTAACGAGGAAATTATTTTTCTTCATTATATGTATCTTTTTTTTGTGGAAACAGTTCCTCAGTAAAGGGACTCAAAGACGAGGAAATTTAAACTTATCGTTGTAGGTTGTACCCCATATTCCTCGCCAAAAAAATCCAATTATGAGAAAATTTACATTTGTCGATATAGGTTATATGGTCTATAGCGAAAAAAATTACTTTTGTCGTTATATGTTGTATCCCTATAGTGAGGAAATATTTTTTTGTCGACGTAAGCAGTATACTCCATAACGAGGAAATATTATTTTGACAACGTAAGCAGTATATACATATAATGAGGAAACTTTATTTCATCAATAATAATGCTATTACGAGAAAAACGCTCAAAATATAAATAATTGTCATCAATTGTCACCACAGTACATCAAAACAATTAAAATAAATAAAGCAAGCAAGTTTTTACCATAAGTAACAATGCTAGTCTAAAGCAATAACAAATGCAACACGATCAAAGAAACATTTCTCCAAGTTTAAGTTCACTAAGAATACTAAGCTGATGGATGTTGCTTGGAAAAATTAGCCATAAACTCCTCAAACTTTTTGGCTTGCTCCTCCAATCTTTGGATTACTTCATTTTGCGCATCGATCTTTTGTTGTTGAGTTCCTACAAGTTGTTGGGTCTCTTGAAGCTGTTCTTGCAACTTTTTATTCTTTTCAGACATTTCACCCATCGAAGAACGAGAGAACCTTAATGGTGGTAGTCTAGGGCCAAACCCACAACCCTTAATGTAGCCTGATTTGATTTTGAGAACTTTTGCACAAATTTCCTCATCTGTCATTGCTCGAGTTCCATCAGGTTGAGTGGTATCTGCGCGCATCTCTATCATTTGATCCTATAAGTAAAAAAATATATCCAGTTCAATCATATGCAACTTCATAATTACAACCTAATCAATATAATCTTCTTTAGAACAGTAATATCAGTTTCACCTATATTCTTAAAATATTATAGAAGCATGCATCATTGACACGTTCACTAGTAAAAAATCAAGCATCCTAGACGGAATTTTCTGTCTAGGATAGCTTGATTTTCGTCTAGGATAGTTATTCTATAAAATTACCAAGCTGGTGTACACTTAGTTGAGAACTATAACTCTTGCATTGAGAGAACTGTAGCTTTGAGTTCTGAAGCCTTATAAGAGGTATAATGTTCCAGAGTACTATTCTGCTTTTCGAAAAAAAGTAATAAATGCCTTAGCCAAGTTGAGAATAAGCCATCAAGCAAACTTTTGAGAGTTCATTGATAGAAAGGATATCAGTAGGCACTCACCCATGGATGGTCAGACTGCTCCAATGTACATCTCGCAAGAAACACAGCAGATGCAGCTATGACTGAAGGAAGAAACTTTATGAAGCTATACTCAACCAATGTTAGATTTGCTAAGTAATTGGCCAGATGACTCAGGGCTTGGGGGGAAACCTGCATTAACAAAAAATAATTCACTTAAACCAAAGCTGGTACTATTTAAAGTATGGTTAGTCTAAACAGAACCATGCTGCATAACTTTAATTGTAGAAGTAC
Source organism: Asparagus officinalis (assembly GCF_001876935.1). Taxonomy (NCBI): domain Eukaryota; kingdom Viridiplantae; phylum Streptophyta; class Magnoliopsida; order Asparagales; family Asparagaceae; genus Asparagus; species Asparagus officinalis. The sequence continues at coordinate 30,411,174 of NC_033795.1, forward strand.
CTACCTTGTATGATGTATGTGCTGCTCGAATATATCTCTACAGAGAAATTATAAGAACATGTCAAAGATGAAATTTAAACAAATCTGATATAGGGGTAAACCAAGGTGAGAAGGAATTACCTTAGAAATGTTTTTACAGTGGGCACAGAGATGTGAAAGCTCAAAAGGTTCAGTACTTGAATTTCCATTTTTAGCACCTGTTATTCAGTAAGGATGCCTATGTCAGATCCATCCGTGAACAAACTCTGAATTTCCATTTTTAGCACCTGTTATTCAGTAAGGATGCCTATGTCAGATCCATCCGTGAACAAACTCCCTACATAACTCTGTGATCTAATATACAAAAAGGCACATTGAAAAATGTGACGAGAAAATGAGCATACCTCTTCTTTGGTGTTGTGTTGTCTGTAATAAAGCAAAATTCTTCTATACAAACACAAATTTCTTCGTATGTTCTGTGTAACACACAACACAGATCCGAAAGTTCTATTAGCTAAAGCCATATGCTAGAGGAAATCAAGTGCCAATTTAAGCATAACAAGTCCACATAACTTTAGCATATAAATAAATCTATGAAAATCCCTACTTTACTATATGAACAGGAGGTTGAACGAAATCCAGTGATGATTAACCTCAGGTCTTTGTGATACATCATGGTACCATGAAACAATCCCCACACAAGTTTCATTTAGACATTAATAATCAAACATAGTATGAAGATAGTTTGCCCAGAAGATACTTTAAATGATGGATATTTAAATAAATAGAATAACATTATCAAATACTACACAACTAAAAAAACATTGACATACTAAATGCAGACGATCATGTTAATGGTCATAATCTTATTCAAATATATAAAGGAACATTAACACTAACACATAAAACAGAAAACTTACGATGCAATTAACATGCAACTAATGCCCAATAGTTGCAATCTCTGCCTTTCAATATAATTTTGAGAGAGGAAACGATCGATGATATTAACAGTGAGATGCAGTGTGTCTGGAACAAGCTTGTATTCATCAGAAACCTGAAAGAGGAACCAAGTCATTGACATTAATATAAGGAGCACACACTCAACTAAAGACAAAAGAAGGCAATGCAAAACTAAGTAGAATTTGAATATAAACGAAAATTGAATGATAAATTAGCAAATATTAATATTCAAATGAAAAATGCGACTTTTACAAACATGTTGTTACTCATTCATACAGATAAGTTGTGTGGATCGACCGACATATGGATCTGAGACATGGTTCCACATGTCAAACAATTCATATATTTTCACACCAGTTTTCTTGGATTATATGTCCATCGGAGACCAATCAAAACTTTGTTGTGAGATTGTCTATTTCTCCCAAATTTCAACACTCCCAGCTGATGCTTGATTTGCTGCACGATTGCTTCCAAAAGTCTTTCGGTTCGATTCTCTAGCAATTCTTGAACCGAACTGTATGTTAGAAATAGCAAGTTCGTTAAATCTTCACAAAATTCGGGATTAATTTTGAAATATGAAAATTTACAATAAATGCAATGTGTATTCTTTGATATACGGTGAGAGTAAACTTCGCACCTGAATGGCTCTTTTGGGTAGAAGAGATGTTCCTTCAATGCCAAGCAATCTTGCAACATGTCACACGATATATAGAAATTTAACCAAATATCCAAAAGATTTTGTTTATGCTTCCCTTTGAATATTCAAGTATATTTCAAAGCCAAACGTTTGCTCAGTATACATAGCATCACATGGCAGTTTGAAATCTAAGATAGGTCGTATTTTGGTACACTTTCCTCCCTCAAAATTTTTTTATCACCTCTTCCAGCAGGTTCGTCGAGTTCAACAATCTCCCACAAGGGAAGTTCCAGTAGAGATTTAATTACATCCTCATCCAGAAATGGAAATCTAGCCTACAATAGATAAAAACAGGAAAGGAAAAATATAATCACTAAAACTTTTGAAAAGTAATTTGTGAAAAAGAAAACAAAAGCATAAAAGCGGTTTACGGGGTCTATACCTTCTTTCCATGGTCAGAGATGCACCTGTCATCTCTGCCCAAATTCCTTTTCCAAATTCTCTGTATATCCAATGGTATATGGATATCAAATATCCATATCTATCCTACTAGAGACAAATGCGAGCATACCTACGAATGTTTACATCCATTTGCTCCCTTCCACATGATTATCGATGTGGTGCAGCCACCTATAAAACCAAACACTGACTTGAGGTACAACGCAAGTTTCGACTAAGTTTGGTAAGGATGCTAAATGCAAGGAGAGTGTCGTACTACCCTCAATTGAAATAAGCATATCGCGAGAAAGAGCAGTGGTAGAAATAAGCATGCTCAAGTGAAAGCAGGATCAGAAAGAGCAAACCACTTGAAAGACCTTGTCCTGAGCATTACAACATTAACAACTACAAGTCCTTTTTTAATGACCTCAATCCATGTTCATTTAGGCTTATGCCCAGACTTTGTTGATCGTTCTATATAGCAATTGTTGGTCTTTATTACACATGCCAATGAGTTCTTGTCATTTCAACCTTCAATCAGCTCCAAACTTCAGGCATAAACATTGGTATTTATCCATCTTTAGCATTATCATATCTTCTATATTACACTTTGAAATATTGTTTAAGTTGTCCGACATTCCTTAAGCATGATTAGTTGTTCTTAAAAAAATTCTTAAGCATGAAGTAGTCAACATTCTTCACGCATAAGGCCTAATACTCTCTCATCTTAGCATTCTCATTTCATCTATACTACACTTTGAAAATTGTATTCATTTCCCCCTGTCTAGATTCAAGAAATGATGATACGATACCAAGACGTCACCGACAAACAACTGGCAATAAATTCCCTAAACTAGGGTGTCAGTTCATGCGCTATGGACACAATTATCAATAAAAAATGAATCAAGGAACAAAAAGAATAGATTCGACGAATACCAATGGCGAGCAGCGTCGGTTTCTGAGAGGCCGGATCCTCAGGAATCGGCTTCTTCGTCGTTGAATGTGAAGATACACAGGATCGCCAGTCTTCTCGTAATTTGAAGCGACGTAATCCTTGCCAAAAGCGAGGTAAGAGCCTCATATCGACAAACATACCCCCCCCCCTATGCGAATCACGATCTCTGCAAACAGACGTAAACTAGGGTTTACGGATTAGGCGTTTCGCTTGAAAAATCAGGACGGGATGGGAGGTACCGGGGGTGTCGAAGGAGCATGTAGCACTCGTGCTGTAGATTCGGTTCGTGGGTTCGGGAATTCGAGCCTCGTAAGAAGATGAGTCCGAAGGAGCTCCATTTATGTGTGAGAGAGAGAGAGAGAGAGAAACGGAGAGTTAGAAAAGAAATTAGGGGCGGGGGGGGATCGTTCCACTTTTCGATTTTGGGCGGAAATTTGGGGGGGGGGTTGGAATTTTGATTTTGGGGGGAAATTTTGGTGTTTTTATTTTTTTTATATGGGTCATAGTATCTTAGACGGAAATTTCTATCTAGGATGTATCCTAGACAAAAATTTCTGTCTAGGATACCAGGCCATTTTAAAAAGATAAAAAAAGAACCGTCTAGGATAATATCCTAGACGGTTCTTTTTTTAAAATTTTTTTTAAATGACCGAGTATCATAGACAGAAATTTCCATCTAGAATGTTTTATCCTAAACGTGCGGAATATTCTAGACGGAAAATTTTTGTCTAGTTTAATAGCAAACTAGACGAAAAATTTTTCGTCTAGAATACACGATTTTCTACTAGTGATATAATTTATTTATAGATAATCAGTAAAGGGTTGCTGACGGGCATATGGGCCTAGGAAAGGAAGGCATTTTTTCATGCCAATGTATTTAAATGCAAGTACATTTACTTCCACTACTGCCAATGTATTTAAATGCAAGTAATTTATAGAAAAATTTATGTTATCCCAATAGGATTGAAATTTCCAATGAAGTCCGGGAGTTTGTAGAGAGTCCATATCAGTATTCGGTAAATGATTCATTTTTCCAACATACAACCCAGGTTGGGCAAGTTACACAAACATTGCATGGAATCAGGAAAACCACTCCGAAACTCAAAACTTCACTCCCTCTTTGACCCAACATTTTCCTAGGGAAAACACAGTTCCTTTCAATTCTCATCCACAATTTCAACAACCCAATCTGTCACATCAAAATCAGTCTCCTCATCATCAAGTTGTAACTCACACTCCTCTTGATACAGATCATGATGAACGTCTCAATTTTTTGGAAAAAGGTTTTGAAATCATTATTAAGGCCTCCACACTAGCCACGGATATGTTAACTCAAACATCCTACACGATGAACTCCTTTATGCAATCAACCGAACTCATACTTAACTCTAACACTCAAGCCCTAGCTAGATTAGAAACCCATATTGATCAACTAGCTAGTGCCATAAGTGAAGTAGAGGAAGGAGAAATTCTGAGTCAACCCGTGGTCAATCCTAAGGACACTCAAATGAATGCACTACAGTCAGGAAAACAGGTCGATAATCAGGAAAGAACACCTTTAAGCCAAATTCTTGTTCCAATTCATTCTTCCCCTGATAATTCAATTCAGGAAAGACCGAGGGAAGAAGAAGAAGAGTCAGATCTAAGTTTTGAGGAAATTTTCGGTGAGGAGCTAAAAATATTAGGAGAAGCAGATCGGATTTGTCAAAATAAAGAAATTATGTTGGACAATTGCTGTTTTGAACTGAATTTTGAAAAACTCTTTCTTGATGAACTTAGATTCTTGGAGAATAATCAACAACCAAATATTCAGAACTTCACAGAAGAATTGGTTGTTAGAAAACAAAACTTCACAGTACAAGAGTCTAAGTTCATTAAGAAATGCAAAATACATGACACCAATAATACCCACCTTACCTTGTTGCAAGAATTACTAAACACCCCGAAATACCATATTATTGATTATATCATGCTGAATTTTTTTAAAATCCGGGGAAGAATTTTCAACAGTAAGGTAGGATTCAATGTAGAACAGGAACTCTTCATGTTGAATATTTTATTCTACATTGTTTATTTTGTTTATTTCAGAATAATAAAAAGAATTTATTCTTCTCTCATGTGAGAGTTTCTTGTTCAGTTTTCAAAAAAAAAATAAGAAAAATAAAAAAATAAGAAAAAAAAGAGAGAAAAGAAAAAAAAAGGAAAAGAATAAAATTTTGATTTCATCCTCCTCAGACCAAAGGAAAAAAAAAGGAAAAGAATAAAATTTTGATTTCATCCTCCTCAGACCAAAGGTAATTGCAGATTTTTATCAGCGGACCAAATGTAAGTGCTTCACTTCTTATCTGCTTTACTTTATGCATCATAGAGTTTGCATTGAGGACAATGCAAAATTTATGTGTGGGGGTGGGAATTAGTTTTTTTTTCTTTATTTTACAATTTTAGTGCATTTTTGTCATTTTTTTTTCTTTCTTTTCCTTAAAAAAAATTATAAAAATATCGTCACTTGCCAAATTGATAGAGTTATGTAATAATTGATTTATTTGATACATTTGAAATTTTCTAATCCCTAGTTGGTTATTTACTTAAGTTCATCTTTTATGATAACTCTAAATAAATTTCTTAAGAAATGATTTTCAAAGTAGTATACTTTACTTAAGCCTTAACTTGGACTTTTATTTAAAATAATGAAATTTTTGCATGCTTAGCTTAAAGTTGAAAATAATTTTTCAAAATGTCTTGATTTACATATTTTTCAAATACATATACAAAAAAAAAATTGCAAAAGAAGAGTGCGAAAAATGGGCACCAAAAAGAAAAAAAATAATACTCTTGAATTCTAGGTGATTCTATCTTATAAAGCCTAAGCTGACCGAGTAATTAAGCCCAAGGAGTATTTCTATACTTAATGACCTAAGCCCATTTGGGTTGGGATCCATTGGCCCAAAACTCGTTAAATGGTCACTTAGAAAGCCAAAGTAGAAAAAAAAAATCACCAAGGAAGAAAGAGTTAAAAAAAAACTAATAAATGTTTTGGAAAATATTTTAAATCAAGCAACTTAAAAATTATTTAAAACAAAGAGTTAGCATGTTCTTTTCAAAACTTTTAAATTAAATTTCTAAGTTTGGCTTGGTTTTGTATTGCTACAATGAGAAGATTTTATTAAAAATATACCTTAGAGTTATATATAAAAATGTTTTCTTGAGTTTTAACTTGGCAAGTTGACCGAATTTTGTGGGTATATTCACTGCAAACCCTCACGAGACTACAACTCGTCCACTAGGGTAACCTAGGGGTTTAAAGGCTTGTTGTATACGCTAAATACAACCGCGATTTCTGCGAAAGTGCGTTAGGATTTTCTTTTTATTTTCTTTGCTAGAGGACTAGCAAAAGTTTAGGTGTGGGGGTATTTGATAATCACATTTTATTACAATTTTATACCCTCATTATCTATTTTATATGAATAAATATACCACTAATAATTGCTTTTATCTGTTAATTGCAGGTTAATGATGAATAAATCTCAAACTCCAATCTCTCAACAAAAAGCCCTTGATTTAATGAAGAAATGAAGCCCATGAAGCCAATGAATTCTTTCAAATATTTAATGAAAAAAATAAATCAAAGCCCAATGGAAATTCAAGAGAAAATGCCAAGCCCAAAAGTCCAAGCAAAAGCCCAAAACACAAGCCCAAAAGCAAAATACAAGAGTTCTGCGGATAGCAACAGGAGAAGAGCAGGCATCGATGCCTGCATCGATGGGGGCATCGATGCCCGCATCGATGCCCGTATCGATGCCAGCATCGATACCCCTATCGATGCTGGTATCGATACGCTGGGCAGTTTGTTACGAATCAAAGGCTGAAAATTGATGTTTTTGGATAAGATTTCAATCCAATGGCTCTCATTCACTGATGTTTACTATAAATAGGGGTAGAGAGTGAGGGGTTAGAGGTGTGAAAATTTTGTAAACTCCTTTTGGAGAGGAGGGCTACTCTTAATTGAGAAGGCCTTCCAAAAATTGTAACTTTAGTTGCAATTAATAATAATAATTTTTTCACCACTTTAAATATTTCTTCTCTTTGTTGGATGATGAAGATGGAGATGAAGAATTATTTAGAGGTTTGCATTTTCTTTCCTTTTTCTCTTTTATTTCCTTTTTATTGCTTATTAGTGTAGATTTATTTCTATGCTTGTAGTTTAGATTTTATTTTCTTGTTAAATAGCCAAGAGGCTAGAACCCTCTTGCCTTAGATTTATTTCATGCTTATAGAATAGATTTAATTTCTTGCATTTAATTCTTGCATTTTTATTTTGTAGTTAGATTTTGCACTTTATTTTGTAGTTACATTTTAATTTCTTATACTATTCACCTTGAGGCTAGAACCCTCTTGGGTTTAGTTTTTCTTTTTGTTTATTTTTATTTTGTTTGATTCGCCTTTAGGCTAGAACCCTCTAGGGAATCACTCTTTTCTAAGAAGTGGGTTCAATTGTAGATTACCCATATCTATAATTGAATCCACCATCTTTAATTTCTTGCATTTTCTTTTATTCTTGAATTTATTTTCTTTATTCTTGATTTTTATTTTCCTTTTCCTTCTTGCCTTATTGATCATATTCATTCTTTGTCACATCCACTCTCACTTATATCTCGTGCCGATTTACACATTATCACTTCCACTCTCTCTATCTCTCCACAATCACATTCACTTATCACTCCTACTTGTCACACACACAACATAAGAACCGATTTTAACCTTCATGAAATCCATCACATCTCTCGAGGCCGTCGAGGGCTTCGGATTGTTGCTGGCGGTGGCGGTCAGGGTCGGAGAGGGATTTGAGGGGATGGAGACGACGAAGATGATGAAGACGAGAGGCAGATTCTTGTATATTAAGAGGAGGGATTTGAGAGATTGGGGTTTAAGGGCGCGGGGATTTTAGAGTTTGGGAAAAAATTTTGAGGGGAAGGGGAATTTTTTTGGGGGGACTCGGGTTTAGTAAGCAAGAGAACGGAGAAATAGATATGTTAACACACACACACACACACACACACACACACACACACACACACACACACACACACACACACACACACATACGATTCTCCATTGATATTGAAGCATGGTCACCATATACCTTAAACATTATGCCATATAGGAATAAGATATTTCATTACACGTTTGGTTAAATCTATTTCCAGAAGTCAAGATTATCTATTAACGTAATCTAATTTCAGAAGTCTGAAATAAATGTATATTCAAAAATCACAAATTGTTTAAATCTTATCAGATTTGTGAGCAATCCTTTATCATTAGGATCCCTTTGAACCGGAATAAATATTAATTGGTTGTTAATCTTCATGTGAATTGTGCCTACAAAAAGGAACCATCAACCAGACAAACCAAATCCTTATTTCTATCCATACTGGAGCTTTACTAGACAACCCGCTCTTTTCTTTGAGTACCCACCTACTTTATACCCAAATTCACACCAAAATTTTCGCTAACGAATAATGAGGATATTATTATTTCCTTGCTGATTGGTTTTTAACAAGGAAATGATTTCTCGCAAAACAAAATCTTTTAGTGAGGAAGCCTTAAATTTGTAGCCATTGAAGTTGGCGGGTTTTGCATATTTTTCCGCCAAACTAATAATGAGAAAACTATTATTTTCTCACTAATTGATTCTTTTAACGAGGAAAGGGTTCCTCGTAAAACGAAAAACTTAGTGAGGAAACCTTCAATTTATCGTCAATGAATTTGGTGGGTGTTGCATATTTTCCCGCCAAATTAACAATGAGGAAACTATAATTTCCTTGCTAATAGGTTCTTTTTGACGACAAAACGGTTCCTCATAAAACAAAAACTTTTAGCGATGAAGCCTTAAATTTGTTGCTACTGAAATTGGCGGGGTTTGCACATTTTTTCGCCAAACTAATAATGAGGAAACTATTATTTCCTCGCTAATTGTTTTTTTAACGAGGAAACAGTTCCTCGTAAAACAAAAATTTTAGTGAGGAAACCTTTAATTTGTTGTCAATAAATTTGACGGGTGTTGCAAATTTTTTCGCCAAATTAATAGTGAGGAAACTATAATTTCCTTGCTAATAGGTTCTTTTTAACGAGGAAACGCTTCCTCGTAAAAATAAAAACTTTTAGCGAGGAAGCTTTAAATTTGTCACCATTGAAGTTGGCGGGTTTTATTTTTTCCCGCCAAACTAATAATGAGGAAACTATTATTTCCTCGCTAATTGATTCTTTTGATGAGGAAACGGTTCCTCGCAGATTATGGATCTTCAGCGAGGAAATCATACATTGTCGCTGTTATATTTGGCGGGTTTTCCTCTATTTTCCATCAAAAGAACAACGATGAAATGATTATTTCCTCGTTAAATGTGCATTTCGCGATGAAAAAGTTCATTACCAAAATCTCATATTTCCTCGCTAATAAAATAACTAGTTAGGAGACCAAGTCATGATCATCTTTAGTGAGGAACTAAAATTTTCATCGTAGAAGGTGGTCTACTGTGAGGAAAATATATTCCTCGTAGAAGACCTACTGATATTTACCGAGGAAACAATATTTTCCTCATCGAAAGTGATATTTGTTGAGGAAAATAATTTCCTCGTAAAAAAATTGGTCGCTAAATGACCTGTCTGTTGTAGTGCTTTCAGTGTTTCGCATAAAAACATGACACAGGAAGAAACGGCAGCAAAGCCTACGTATTTATTATCGTAGTAGGTTGTTATTAATAATGTCGAAATCCATGTCTGACACGCATGAGGGACTTTATCTCGATCCCTAAATAGAGATAAGTCTGCATCTAACACATATTGTCGGTTAGTCTTTTCCCGTAAAAAGAACAAAAACCCACGTATTCAACATCGTGTCAGGTTGTTATTAATAGCGCCGAAATCCATACCTTATACGCGGGGGGACTTTGTCTTAATCCCTAAATAGAGATAAGTCTACGCCTAACACGCGTTGCTAGTTAGTCTTTTTTCATAAAAATGACAAAGTCTATGTATTCGTTATCATAGCATTAAGTCTAAAGAGAGTTCATTCTTTTAGCACAACGTTACATGTGGAACAGATTTAAACAATCCACATGCTAGCAAGACTCAAACGGTAGTCGGTAAAAGCTTATTAAATCTGTTAATGGCTGAGGGTCTGCCAAAAATCCTATGAAGGTTTCGGGTCCATCAGCTGAGTGGATGTGAACCGTGATGTGGTGTTTGAGAGCTTCTGCTGATGAGTAGCTTGTACCATTGCTATAGTTTGTCTTCGAAGCTCATCCTCATACAGGTCCAACATAGCAAATCCCTTCAACTAAGGTGCCTTCAAAGCAAGTGCAGAGAACAACTCCTTTATGATAAGGAATCAACAACTCCAAGATCAGAGTTGAAATACAAAGTATTCCGAAAATTCATCCCAGTCAACTGTGAACTTTCGAAAACTTTGGAGGGGGTTATGTAGGTTGTCTAAAAATTATTACAGATAGATGATCCCCTATCAAACACCAATGATGGAAGTTACAATTTGACGGATTTCAGAAGGCTACAATTTGAAGACTTTCATGTAGATCGATGAAGGTTGCAATCTGATGACCTTCGTAACAACTGATGAAAGCTCTAATCAACAGCCTTCAAAATCAACATCAGGAGTTATAATCTGACGATTCTCATATTTTCAAAGAGCTAAGAAGAAGATTACAAGATGATAATCTTTGTAACACTCTAGCAAAAGATACCACAAATTGATGGTCACTTCACATCAAAACGTAGAGGTCAGACCTACATTTCAACATCAAAACACAAAGGTCAGACCTGTGTTGCAACATCAAAAACACAGAGGTCCTTCCTGCGTTGCAACATCAAAAACGTAAAGGTCTTCCTTGCGTTGTAACATCAAAATACAGAGGTCCTCCCTGCGTTACAACATCCAAACGCAGACTTCATTGCTGCGTTTTAAGCTCAAAATGCAGAACTCAACTCTGCATTCCAGATCCAAAAAGCGGTGCAGCCACTGTGTTTTGAGCTAACTGGAAATGCCTAACTCTGCATTTTAGGTCTAAAACATAGAGTTCGGGCCTAGAAACCTATTTTCAGTGTTTGACTCGTTCAAAAACGAGTTGAACGGTCCCAAAAACCGTTTTCTCCCCACGATTTGAGGGATTTTTGCCCCACTTAGGAGCGGAATAAGGGGGTGGTTACGCCCTATTTAACCCTATTATGGAGAGAATTAAGGGGGGCGGTTACACCCCTTAATTTTCTATAAATAGCTGGGAAATTAGCTTACTTCGGATCCTTCGGCTTGGCAGCAAAGAAGAGATCTTTGGCTGGCTTTTTGGAGGAATTGATGTAGAATTAAGATCGACAATTATCTCTTGGAGCATCTTCGGATCTTGGAAGGCCTGGAGCATTATCATGAGCCATTCTTGGAGCTTTCCTACTTGGTTTATAAACCGATTTTTGGTTCAAATTAACTCTGTTATAGAGTTTAAACTCGCTCTGAGTTCTTAAACTCGTTAAGAGTTATTTTCAAACTTTCCACACAAGTTATCCTCAACATCAATCAAGAGGAATCAACCATATTCTAGTAAAACAAGACATTCGGATCGTCAACAGAAAGCAAACTCGACACGAGCATTCAAGGTAGGCATTCCATCACTACCGTGAAGATCCCATAATTAAACAAATGGGAGAATTTACATCAATTCTCTTTTCTTTTGTAATCGGAAATTTAAATTGTAATCAATTAGAGATTGAGAGAGTTATAATCATTCTTTTTCTAAGTAGTTAGAAAGAATAAATCAAATTTAATTCTTTTATTTTCTTATTACAAATTTTCCATCAAACACACTCCAATGGTCAAATCAGCCTTGGATTCTTAAGAAATCTCCCCATTTCTGGTTTGAATTCAAGAGTCCTCTAGCTGAGCTCTGACCACTCTATCACTCTAAGATGGTAGCAATGACAAAGCTCCTAAAAATGTGTTTCTCCCGCTGATCTCTGGCCTAAAGTCAAACTAGCTAAGGGTGTGAAGATCTCAATACAACTAGCACCCCAAAGCTAAAATCCGATGCCGACGCTTCCTATTCAATACGTCCGCTACCACGTTCGCCTTCCCTGGATGGTACTGAATCACAAACTCATAATCCGTGATAAACTCAACCCATCGTTGATGTCTCTGATTTAGCTCTTTCTGAGAGAAGCGGTGCTTCAAACTCTGATAATCTATAAATAGGTTGAACTGTAGTCTATACAGATAATGTCTCCTTATCTTCAGTCCAAAGACCACTGCTGCTAGTTCCAAGTCATAAGTGGGATAATTCTACTTATGCGTCCTCAGTTGCCATGAAATATATGCCACTACTCTTTGGGTCTACATCAAAACACCTCCTAGACCCGATAGCAATGCATCTATGTAGATGACAAAGGTCCTATCACTGCTCGTAGTAATCAATACCGGCGTTGTAGTCAACTTAGCCTTCAAAGTTTCAAAGGCCTCCTGGCACTCTGTGCCCTAAACAAACTGTACACCCTTCTTCGTAAGGTGTGTAAATGGCATCAAAACCTACAAGAAGTCCTGAATTAACTTCCTGTAATAGTATGTCAAATCCAACAAACTACGAATCTTCAAAACGGTCTTCGGTTACTCCCAATCAAGTACTACATCCACCTTCATTGGATCCACTACAATACCCTCCTCGCTGATGACTTGACCTAAAAATCTAACTTTAGAAAGCCATAACTCACACTTGCTGAACTTGGTGTATAACTGATTCTCCTAAAATGTTGGCAATGCTAATCAAAGATGTTGCTCATGCTCTACCTTCGATCACGAATAGATAGGAATGTCATTGATAAATACGATCATGGATTGGTCCAAGTATGGATGAAAAACCTGATTCATCAAATCCATAAATACCACGGGTGTATTGGTCAGCCCAAATGGCGTGAAAAGGAACTCGAAGGACCCGTATTGAGTCTGAAAGGCGGTTTTGGGAATATCCATCTCCCAAAATAGCAACTAATGATAGCCAGAACGAAGATCAATCTTTAAGAAATGTTGCACTCCCCCCCCGGCTGGTCAAACAAGTCTTCAATCTTCGGTAGTGGATACCTGTTTTGTATAGTGACATTGTTCAACTCACAATAATCTATACAAAAGAGTATATTGCCGTCCTTCTTCACAAAAAGGACTGGCGCTCCTCATGGAGAATGACTCCGGTGAATAAAACCCTAAGATAACAACTTATCTAGTTGA
>NC_033795.1:30424424-30445239 GCF_001876935.1 Asparagus officinalis
GCCCGACTGCAACTTGATGCAAAATTAAACCTCTCTCATAGGAGGTAACCTAGTTTTGTCCTAAAAGACATCCAGATAATCTGAGACAACTCTAATCTTGCTCAAATTAGTACCGTGATCCCGCATCATCACCTCCTCAACGCATACCAGAAATGACTCCGTAAACTAGTTGCTTCGTGAGGTCGCTACCACTAACTCAAACCCATCAAATGCTCACAAGCTGACTGTCTTCGCAAAACAGTTGATACTCATATGGTAGGAAGATAGCCAATCCATACCAAGGATAACATCAAACTCGGACATATGCAAGATGATCAAATCGATGATAAACTTGAACTCATCTAGACTGATGACACATCTCCTGCAAACACTCTCTAATAGGGATACCTCCCCTAAAGGAGTAGAGACGTATAACGGTACATTTAAGGAATGTGCTACTAGCTGAAGCCTATCCATAAAGGTATGGAAGATAAAAGAATGCAAATCTCCAAAATCAAACAAGATCCAAGCTGGAAAAGAATTCACTAAGAAAGTACCTTCCACTATGGCTCAGCTTGCACCGTGATCACGTAGTACGATTGCATAAACCCTGCTGGTGGTTGGTGACTGTTGTACTGCTAGCGGTGGGATATATGGGACTATCTATCACTCAGGAATCTCCTGGATAGCACGAATCAGACCTGTTGGCCCCTTAATCCTCGGAATGATAGGTGGTGTCTCTATCGTCTAAGGCTGCTAGTAGTGTCCTCTGTTGACCCTATAGTATTGATGATGATTTGTCAAACAATTTATAGCTAATATATTCTCTAGTTTTGTGTTTATGTTTCTCTTTACAGGTATTTCAACACACGTCAATCAAGCGTTAAAGATTCAAGTTCATATGTGTGGATTTACCTAGATATAAGTTTAGTTTACTTACATATATTGTATGATTAGATCTGAGCTCAATATATGTACACTTAACACGTTTTGACGATTTCTATCATATAAATGATTTTTCATCAAACGTTGTTACAATATCTTATATCTCATGTTTATAGCTCTTTCATAATTCATTATATACATATAATACATGCATAATATATATATACATATTTACAAGCCTTATGTTAATTTTCATGTTCACGAAAAATAGGTTTTCTGAACACTTTTCAAAAACAGGGAGTTTTCACAAACAAAAATTGATTTTCCAAAAATTCCTTTTCAAACATGCTTATTTCATCATTTAAAAACTTTCCCCAAAGTTTCACTATTTTTGGAATTAATTTGATATTTTTAATAAATTTTCAAAATAGCCCAAAAACCTATCATATGCAATATATCAGATTCCGGTCGGCCGGCGCGGTCGACCGCCAATGGTATTTTTCCTTGGTATGGCTTTTTTGTGCTCACGGTCGACCATGGTGGTCGACCATGAAAACATCCAGAGACTTTCGCGGTCGACCGCCGCGGTCGACCGCCAGCCTTAAAACCCTATACTCAGGATTTTTGTGCCTCGCGGTCGACCGCGAGAATTCCATGATCGACCGCTTTAAGTGTGTTTAAGAGCTGTTTAAAGTTGATTTCATCAATCTGTTTTCAAGAGAAGTTTTTCTACAACAAGAAGTAGCCTTCAAATCCTATTGGGATCATCATCTACTGTTCTTCTTATTTGAGAAGTCTTCTAAACTCTTATATAGCTTGTTATTTCATTTTCATTTCATTTAGCTATATTTATTGAGTTTCATTCACTGTTATCACACACACTTATTGAGCTTAATATTTTCATACCATATAGTGTAGGTTGTGGGGTGTGATTTAGTGAATGTGAGCTTCATTGTGTTCTCACTTGTTATTTGAGAACAAATCATTGTATTTAACTTTTATTTGTGAGAATCACTTGTAATACACTTGTACACCGAGAGAAGTGTGAAGCGAGACACGGGGTCGAATCTAATAGGAGTGGCATCGGTTGACGAACCTAGGGAGAGGTTGTAACCGAGCACTTGAGGAGGAGGACACGGGGTAGGTTCCTACACTTAGTGTGTAAAGTGTGATTACATAGTGTTTGTGTAGTGTGAGAGTTTTCAGTAATCTTGTAAACCGAGTGTGTAGAAGTTCCGGCTTCCAAACCGGATTGTGATAGTAGATATCTCCTCGAGGTGAGGAGCGGGGACGTAGGTCGTGGTGACCGAACCTCGTAAACATATCGTGTGTTTGTGTTTTGCTTAGCGTATATTCTTATTTGTGCTTATTCTTATTGTTCTTGTTCATATCTATCTCTTGCAAGAATAAATTGATCTACATAATTTTAATTGGAAATCAATTGGGATTAGATTAGCATAAGACCCTAATCACCCCCCTCCCCCCTCTAGGGTCTAACAATTGGTATCAGAGCTTGGTGCTCCTTGATTTAAGGACTAACCACCTTGAGTTAAAGATCTAAGTTATTGTATTTGTACTAATCTAATTTTGATTATATTGTGCTTCTTGCATTTCATCTTTATGGATATATATGATTCATCTTGTTTAGGATATGCTATTAATATTGCTCCTCGTTTGGATATTTTTCCCTATGCTCAATGGCGTATTAGATTCAAACTTTTTGTTCAATCTAAACAATTTGATTTATGAGAAATTATTGAGGATGCCTATGTTGTTCCCATTTTAAAAAAATCTAAATGATGTGAAAATGATAAAAGATTGTTTAACATGAATAAGCTTTTGTTAGAATATTTGATTAACGCTTTTCACTCATGGTTTTCTAACAAATTTTGCTAATTTTGATAGTGCTTACTCCTTATGGAAATTTATTGAAGCACATGAAGGGAAATTGGAGGCTATTCAACAAGCGTTGGAAAATCCCGCTTTGAGTTCTAAGGAAGCCTCATCTCCATGTACAATACCACTAGGTGATAACCTTAGTGAGGTATGCGATAACGATGATATTATTACTTTTGATAAACTTGCTCTTGAGTTTGAAAAATTACACAATTGCTATATTGATGTAAAGAGTAAGTATGTTAATATGAAATTCACTCATGAAACACTAGCCACTAAATTTAATTTTATTACAAATGAAAATATAATTCTTAAAGAATGCAATGAAAATTTAAAAATTGAAAATGCTAGTTGAGGCTTGGTAAAGATGTCCGCTAATTGAGATTTAGTATCAATATAAATAAGGGATACATCTTTCCGCTCTACATTGTCACGTAAGAAATGATGGCATACATCTATATACTTGGTTCTAGAATGCAAAACAAAATTTTTTGAAATATTGATAGCACTAGTATTATCACAAAAAAAAAATTCTTGAAAGTACAAATCGTAATCAACCAAATTTTGTTCCATCCATAAACGTTATACACAACACAAGCCGGCAGCAATATATTCTGCTTCTGTAGTAGACAAGGCAACACAATTTTGTTTCTTGGATGCCCAAGAGACAAGAGAGTTACCCAAAAATTGACATGTACCACTCGTACTCTTGCGATCTACCTTACAACCGGCAAAGTCGGCATCACAAAAACCATAAAGATCAAAAGAAGTGTTTTTTGGATAAAATAAACCAAGTTCTCAGGTGTCATTAATGTATTTGATAATCCTTTTAACCGCAACCAAATGAGATTTTTTAGGAGAGGCTTGAAAATGTGCACATGCACAAACACTAAACATGATATCCGGCCTACTAGCGGTGAGATAAAGGAGACTACCTATCATACCTCGATATATCTTTTGGTCTACCTTTTCACCACTATCATCTGCATCCAACTTGATGGTGGTGCTTATTGGAGTTGGGGCATGTTTTGTGCTTTCCATCCCGAAGTTTTTCACTAACTCCCTAGCCTATTTGCTTTGTGATACGAATATGCCATCATTGGATTGTTTAACTTGAAGGACGAGAAAGAAGGTGAGATCTCCCATCATACTCATCTCAAATTGATCTTACATTACTTTAGAGAAATCCTTGCACAAAGATTCATTAGTGGTACCAAAAATAATATCATCCATATAAATTTGAACTAGAATGAAATCATTTTTTCATTTTCTAACAAAAAGAGTATTATCAATTGTTCCTTTTATAAAACCATTTTCAATAAGAAAACTTGAGAGGTGAGTATACCATGCTTTAGGAGCTTGTTTTAACCCGTATAAAGCTTTTTGAACTCGTTACACATGATTTGGAAAAGATAAATTAATAAAGCCGGGGGGTTGCTTAACATAAACCTCTTCTTCTATAAAACTATTTATTTAGTCTATACCCTTCTCTTAATTGTATGCACTTTCATCAGTCGACTGGTCAGTCGACTGATGTCATCAGTCGACTGATTAGTCAACTGATAACCAATTTTCTGCCTGTATTAAAATTGAAATTGAGTTTCAAAAGCCCTAAAAAATAGTAAATAAATTCCAAAAAATGTGAAACTTTGTAAACAGTTTATAAACGTTTTGACAAACTCGTTTGAAAAGGAATTTTTTAAAAAGGTCCTCGTATTTGTGAAAGTCACTATTTTAGCAAACGTGTTAAAATATGAGTATTGAAAATGTGTATGTGTGTTATCCCAAGAGCTTCAAATGTAATCAACAAGATACTTGCCTACATTAAGTACTAGAGAGAAAATAAAATAGCAAATATACCTCACATATAAGTACATGGCTTGAGTCTTGATATTTTCTCTTGAGTTGATGAAGCTTATTATGCATATAGTGCTCTTGGAAAAGCTTTGCTTCATCATGTTGCCTCCACCTCCTTAGATATCGTCGTTGTAGCTCATATTCCATCCAATCCTCTATATAATGCTGCTAATGAATTATAATCTATAATATATCTCAATAAACAATTAGCACCAATAATGGTGTTTGTGAATCATCATAAAAAAAAGTCTAACACTCCGGTGGTCTGTGAATAGCTCAAACAGTACCCTATACAGGTAATGCTTCTACGTCTTCAGTGCGAAGACCACTGCTGCTAACTCCAAGTCATTTGTAGGATAGTTTTGTCCATGAGTGCTCAATATTCTTGAAATATAAGCTACTACTCTATGGGTCTATATCAAAACACCTCCTAGACCCGATAACAATGCATCCGTGTAACCGACAAAGGACTTATAACTTCTCGGGATGATCACCACTGGCGTTGTAGTTAACTTAGTCTCCAAAGTCTTAAGTACCTTCTGGCACTTTGGTCCCCAAATAAACTGTACACTCTTCTTCGTAAGACATGTTAGCAGCGTGGTAATCTTTGAGAAGTCCTGGATAAACTTCCTATAATAGCCGGCTAGACCCAAAATGCTACGAATCTCTATAATGGTCTTTGGTGTCTCCCAATCTAGTATTGCCTTTACCTTAGCTGGATCTACAGCTACGCCCTCCTTGCTGATAATATAGCCTAAAAATCTAACCTCGGATAGGCAAAAGTCACACTTGCTAAACTTAGCATACAACTGATGCTCCCGCAAAGTCTGCAATGCTAATCGAAGATGTTACTCGTGCTGTGCCTCAAATCTCGAATAGATAAGGATGTCATCGATGAATATGATCACGAACTAGCCAAATATGAATAGAAAATTTGGTTCATCAAATCCATGAATACCGTAGGTGCATTGGTCAGCCCAAATAGTATGACAAGAAATTCAAAAGACCCATATCGAGTCAGAAAGGCGGTTTTAGGAATATCCATCTTTCGAACTTGTAACTGATGATAGCCAGAACAAAGATTAATCTTTAAGAAATAGTGCGCTCCCTACAGCTGGTCGAATAAGTCATCTAGTGGATACCTATTCCGGATAGTGACCTTATTCAACTCAGGATAATCTACACATAAGCGCATACTACCGACATTCTTCTTCACGAAGAGAATCGATGCTCCCCACGGAGAATGACTCTGGCAAATGAAATCCTGAGAAAAAAGCTCATCCAGCTAAGTCTGTAGCTCCCTCATCTCGACAGGTGCCATATAATAGGGTGCTCGATATATTGGTGATGTGTCTGTTTGCAACACTATG
The DNA here is from genome assembly GCF_001876935.1 of Asparagus officinalis. Lineage (NCBI taxonomy): Eukaryota > Viridiplantae > Streptophyta > Magnoliopsida > Asparagales > Asparagaceae > Asparagus > Asparagus officinalis. The sequence goes on from NC_033795.1 coordinate 30,430,412, forward strand.
TAAAACTCTACCTCTCTCACAGGATTCAATCTTAGTATGTCCTGAAAGACATCTCGATACTATGAAATGACTCTAGTCTCGCATAAATCGGTACTCTGATCCCACAACATCACATCCTCGATGTATGCTAGAAATGACTCTACAAACGGGTTATGTTGTGAGGTTGCTACAATCTATTCAAACTGTTTGTTAGAAAATTTGCAATAATAAAATGAAAGAATTGAATTTGATTTATTCTCGCTAACTGCTTTGAAAAAGAATGTTTACAACTCTCTCCAACTTAATTATCATTTTGAATTTCCTGATTACAAAAGAGAAGAGAATTGATGTGAATTCTCTTCTTTGTTAAAATCTGGGTTCTTTGCAGTGGTGATGGAGTGCCTCCTCGAATGCTCGCGTCGAGTTTGCTCTTCGTTGATAATCCGAACAACTCGTTGGAACTGTTAACTTGCATGGCAAGTTTGAAGAGAACTCTTACGGAGTTTATGAACTCAGGATGAGTTTAAACTCTGTGAAAAGAGTTATCTTTTGAACAGAGAATTCAGTTAATTAGCCAAGTATGAAGATTCCTTGTTGCTGATAAATGCTCTAAGATCTTCTTGTTGCCAAGAATTTCTCTCTAGCCGATCTCTTAATTAGTTCAAAACTGATTTTCTCAACTAATTTCCGAACCAAAATCTGAACAAAATTCTGAACCCTTTACTCAATTGAGTAAGGTGGTTATTTATAGGGGGATAAGAGGTTATAACTGACCCCTTAATCCCTCCTAAGTAGGGTATAACTGCCCTAAAATCGTAGAAAACGGTTTTGTTACCGTTCAGCTCATGTTGAATGAGTCAAACAATGCCCAGTTTGGTATTCTAGATGTTAACTCCGCATCTCAGTATTAAGACACAGAGTTCAGCTTGGGCCAAAAACTAAACGCAGGGGTCGCCTGCATTTTGAAAGTTGAACGCAGAGATGAACTCTGTGTTTAGAAGTGGTTTTTGACTTGAAACCTCCTCTATTGGAGCATCTGCAATGATCGTCATTCTGTAATCCTTGCTTTAGCTATTTGGGGTGTGATAGCCGTCAGATTGTGGCTCTCATGGTTGATTATGAAGACCACTGAGTAGAGTTTTCATCAGTCGTTAGAAGGGTCATTGAATTGTAACTCCTCTCGATCTATATGAAAAATCCTCCATTTGTATCTTTCGTAAAAGTCATTTGATTGTAACTTTCATTGTCGAAAATATTGATTAAAGCTTGATAAGAATCAGCTATCTGTTGTGATTTTTAGATAACCTACAAAACCCCCTTCAAAGTTTTCAAAAGTTCACGGTTGACTGAGATGAATTTTCGGAATACTTTGGATCCCCCGGCTTTGTTGAATGGTTGTTCACTCCATCTGATCTAAAGACATTGTAAACTTGGTTGTCGGAATGTAGTGATTATGCTTTCTTAAACCAAACAAGGTAACTTTTGTGCCTTGATGACAAAGAACTTAGTTAAACAAGCTTACGCCCAAGTTATCGTTGTTAAACCAAACAAGGTAACTTTTGTGCCTTGATAACAATGAACTTAGTCAAACAAGCTAAAGCGCAAGTCATCTCAGTTAATGTAACAAGAACGATAGTGATAGAGAATTTGTTTGGATATTTGAGGTACTCCTTCAACTAATATGGAGGTGTATTCAATGTTAATAACACCAGTCAGAAGAATCTTGAAGGCATTGATGAACACTCAATGCGTAGCCACGGGAGTTAAGTAATAAGAGAGCCGATGATAGCGAACCCACCATAGAAACAACAGCTACAAACTTATTAACGAGGTCTTCTTTAGTGAAGTTGAGCATCTTTTGGCTTTGTTAATCTTGGTTGGAATGTTAAGCCAATTAGAATGATGAGTTTTGCGATAAATTGAGCTTGATGGTTTCAGCATTATTAATTATAACCTGCCTGTACTCATCCAAAAGGCTGCATAGTTTCTTGTAATAGGCTGGTTTCTTCTCGGCCTTTGTCACCTTGATGGTCAATGTTAGCTCCTCTTTATTTATTTGAAGCTATGTCATAGCCTGGGTCGTTGAAATGTTCGTTTTGTGCTGTTAAAATGCACTAGTGGACTTTGTGCTTGAGCATTAAGACGCAAGGTTGGACTCTACGTTCAGAAGTTCAACCAACTTTAACACGAATGCAGATATCTTGTTTGGTGGGATTCTGGCCTAGAATCTCATCCTTAATTGACAGTACACAATTGTCTATAAATAGACCACTGGGATCAAATCTAGAGTCATTCGACTCTATTAAATATTTCAATGAAAGATTTTCATTTTAAACTCTGGTGAACCCTATTCATCTTCTTCCTCAAGCGATATCAATGGCACCCATGAAGAAAACCGTCTCCCGACCCATCAAGCCTGCTGTCACAACGACTCGCAGGAGCCGCTTATGATGAGGACTACAAATGGGTGAGGAAGGTTGGAGACTGCCATCTCTTTCTGCCTAATATGGGGAGGATGTTTGTAATACCCCAACCCTTGAGAGGGTGATGTGATTAGTATTGATAGATTTGATTGGAATACTCATACCACCAAGATGCATCTTCTTTTCGGGACCCCAACTCTTAGAAACTCCATGGAGGCGTATAAAACTGCTTATAGGTCTCTTAACAAAGCTCGGCACGGTGATTCAACAAACCAACGAACCATCGGGCGACATATCCAAACACGATCATTGGACCACAACACCGAAGCCAAGTGACACGCGACAAAGCGGATTAACGAGGCGACGAGGTTAACGAACCGCACGCAAATAACGGAATAAATCCACTCGCGTGCGGAATCAAGCTAACGGTTCGGTGAGTCAACGAGTCATCCAACTGTATAACGGATTCGAACTCGAACAGCGAAGCAGATTTACTACCAAATCAGGATCCGGACTGCCAAATCAGAGTCCAGATCAACAATAAAACTCTGATAAACTGCGAAACCGGACAACGGACACAACGACGAACACCCAGCCAAAACCAAGCCACCCCAAGGTGGGTGGCTCGGTGGCCGGGCCACACTCAGATCTGGGCCCAGATCTGGGCCCAGATCCGCTTTCAGAGGCTATAAATAGAGGAGTAAGAGCTCATTTTCAAGGGGTTGGAATTTTGGAGCCGAAACTCTGCTGGATTGAGAACTCACCCTCGGATTTTCAACTTAGAAGACTCTAACTTTCAGATCTGGTTCTTGGTGATCATCCACGCCAAATAAGGCATGAGTTCGAGAGAGATCAGATCTGAGATCTACACGGTTTTCCGCCGGATCAAAACTTGGTTTTTGATCCCGAGAAGGCTATTATTTCCTTGGTGAAATAGTACCCCCGACTGTTATTTCCTTCGTGAAATAGCACCTATCACATCGTGTAGATCCGACCGGGTCAAGATCGTACGGTGGTCCACGGATTAACCCCGGCGCAGGCAAAGAACCCACAGAAGCGAGAGACCGCAAAACAGGATCTCGCGATTCGTTCGACATAAAAGGAAAGTTGTAATTTTCATTTTCTTTTGATTTTGTTGTAACCGGATCTAATAAAAAGACCGGATCTTTTGTAATCGAAAAACTATTACTTGGGAAAGCAATGACATCAAAGAACACAATTTTTCCCGTGAACAATTTGGCGACTATAGTGGGAGCCACCGATCTCGCTGCCGAGATCGTTGCGTCGAAGCCGCGGATCTCAATCCCGGTCGAGGAGAAGGTCGAGTATGAATTCGACCAGCAAAAGTTCAAGGAGTATCTGTCATCCTCGTCCGGATCCACCTCCCCTCGCAAGTCCAAGAAGTTCTCCTTTAGGAGAAAAGTTCGTTGGTATGAAGAAGTGCAAAATACCAACGAAGATCTCACCCCAACTGACGCCAAAGTTGTGTCGGGTGAAGTTCCGCTGACCTCCAACCAGGTCAACCCTGTTCTCGCCGATGCCTCCACCGTTGAGGGTATTGTGACTCTCTCGAAGAGAGCCCGCCAGAGGCGACGTCAACATCTGGCGTGGCAACTCGCAAAGGCAATGGAGTCCACTGACAGAATCCGCTATCACGCGGATCTGAAGAACAGGAGAGGCAAACAGCTTCAACCACCGATGAATGGCAGCTCTTCTAAGCCGCCAACGAACGAATGGGTCCGTGTCAAACAGAATCGTTCGACACTCGAAGAGCGCATTCACAAGTGTCGCGCAATATCAGCGCAGGCACGGGCTCGAGTCCAAGAAGGCCGTAGAAGACTGCAGAAGGAAGTGGCCAAGAAGCCGCCACCAACCCGCCAAGTATGGAGGCCAAAGTCTGAAGCGACGATTCAGGGTAAGGCACAATCGTTGCAGCCTTCAACGCAAATCCAGCCTCCGGCGAACCAAACGAAGTCGCCGGTAATTCCCATAGCTACTCCGGGAGATCCCGCGGAATCATCTCGAAGAAGAAGATCAGTTTTGGAGTGCCTCGGTCCAATTCCCGATGAAAGAATCAAAGCTCCAGTTCAAGAACGTTTGGGCCCGATGAAGAAGCCCAGAACGACTCAACCTGCTGGGGGTCGCCGTCACCTCCAACATGACAAAGAAATCAGGGTAGCTAGGCGCACCAATTTGCGCATTGAAGTTCAGGAGCCCGCTAAGAACTCACGCCCACAAAGGCATATTTCGAGGCGCGTGACTTTTGAAAGCCCAATGAAGGCAGTCCGCCCTCAGAAGAAAACATTGTCGTCTGATGGCGATAGCGTTATACCTGAGAGGTCGTGCCAATACACGATAGGTTACTCCGACCTTCAAGCGGACGAGTTGTAATATCGTGCTGGGGGTACGAGTAAAACCAGGAAAAGGAGTCCTCGAGAACAAGAAACTCAGTGCCCCTGTTCCAAATTCATTCGGGCAGTATTGTTTGAGTGTAACTGCATCAAGACAGTTCCTAAAAGAGTTTCGGCCTTCGAAAGGCTCAGTACCGAAATGCCAAAACCAAGGCCTAGGCGTTTCTGACGAAGAAGAACGGTGGTTGAAGACGGAGAATTTCCGAGGGTCACCACTAATATGACCAGCAAAGGGACATCGGCACGGGATAATCTCGAGTTGATTCTGAAAGCACCCCGGCGTATAACCCGTCTGCAGTCTGGAACCATCAAACGAGCAACTTATGGTAGGATTCGGACAAGATTACCTTCAGAAGACGAAGAATCAGATGCCGGCTCGGCGGTCGCATCAGATAATACAGTATCCAGTGAGGGACAACCCTACGAGGCACTTATAATAAGTGCGGAACAAGTGGCCAAGATGCTTGAAGAAACCATGGCTAAACAACAGGAGAGCTTCAGGTTCGAAATGCAGATGGCCATGCAGAATATGAGAGAAATGCATGACCAACAAATCCAAGCACTGACAAACCAGCAAGGCGAACCAAGTCGTCGTAACCATGTTAATCAGGAAGATGAGGATACAAATGCGAATGAAGCTCATAATGCCAATAATCCCCCCATCAATGCAGGGGGTGGTAACGAGAATGCTAGTGAAAACACAGGTGAAAGCTTGAAGATCAAATACCTTGAGAGAAAAATCAATACGTTGATTTCCGCTCAAGAGATGAAGAAGACGGGCATTCCTTGTCCATACCCAAGAGAATGGGAATCAATCCCTTATCCAGCAAAGTTCAATCTAATTAACTTCACGCCGTTTAATGGGATGGGTTCACCCACTCAGCATTTGATTTACTTCAAATCACACCTGGGGGTGATCTCTGGTAATGAGCCTCTGATGGTACGGTCCTTCGTTGGCACTCTCCGTGGAGCCACCTTCGATTGGTATCGCCGCCTCAAGCCAGGAAGCGTGAATAGCTGGGACGACATGGAGACTAAGTTCCTCACTAACTTCTTCGACGACGACACCGAGATATCCATCGGGTCGTTGCTTGATGAGAAACAAAAAGACGGGGAATTGGTTGACACCTTCGTCAAAAGGTTCCGGAACAAGGCGATGAATTGTCGGGACCCGATCACTGAGGAGTTCATTCTCCAGACTTGCCACAACAACCTTGCATTGGACGTGTTGGAAGCAATGGGGACAGCACCGTCCAAAACCTAGAAGGATTTGAAGGTCTGAGGAGAGCAAGCCGAGCGATTCCTAAGAAGGAAGAAGGCAGAGAGAGGCCAACAGGCGACGAATGCTCCACAGCAGAATTTCATCCCACGAGGGAAAGGTAAGGCACATGCTAATGCAGTTGATGCTAATCAAACTTTCCAATTGCAACCTCAGCAACAGCAGCAGCAACGAGCACCACAACAGTCGCAGTCGCAATGGCAACAACGGCCTCAGAAGCAGAAGTCTTCGGAGCCAAGATTTCCTAAAGTGTACTATTTTAAAGATGACGAAGTTCCCGGCATCTTTAAGTACCTGTTGGAAAATAACAAAATCCAGCTGCCGGCGATTATAGATCAAGAAGGGGCTAGCAAAGTGACGGATCCGAAGTATTGCGTATACCATAGAGAGGTCCATCACCCTACAAAGTCATGCTACCACCTCAAGGATAAAATCCAGGCGTTAATTGATATAGGTGTCATAACCCCGAAGCCGTCCAAGAATGTCGGAGCAAATGTAGTGTCAATCAGCTTTGGATCAGTGCCCACAACATGGTTTAAACTAGAACGCATCACCAAAGTTGGAATGAAGACAGTGAATGATGACCCATATGGGCAGCGCCAAAAAGGACTTGTGCCACACACAGCCCCAAACGGCGAAATCCTCTGGGTTCATCCCGACCTAATTGAAGACGATCAGTGGACGACTTACTTGACCAGAAAGGGTAAAGCTAAGTCCTGCAATGCTACCTCCGCGATCTTCGAAGAGGATGGTGATGAAGCTCCTACCTTCCCGCTCTCTGAAGAAGAACAAGAAGTCTTTGCCACTAGAAGCGGAAATGAGTATCACTTCAACTACCCATCACCTAGTGATCAGTTAGCTGAGCAGGGGGTAACTAAACGGGGACCAGCCAAAACTCTCACGGAGCTGGGTGTGATTACGACTCCTAGACCGGTTGAAGAAGCTCGATGACAGCCGGTTAATAAACAGAAAGAAAAGAGGCCCCAGGAGGTGCAGAATCCGAAGCAGTCTTGTTTCAATCGCCCGATTGGAAAAGATAAACCGGAAAGCTCGAACACTCCGCACGTCTTTGATATTATGGCTCAACTGGCTAACATTCCAGCACGGATAACATTGTATGAGTTGCTACAGTTGACTAAAGAAACCAGGGAAGCCTTGCAAGAAGCCTTGGCCAATTCAGAAGTGTTCCTTACTCGGATCAAGCCGGCACTTGAAGAGCCAGAACCGTTAATTCAACACTGCAATATAGCGGCTAAAAACCTTCCCTGCATTACCTTCACCAAAGAGGATATGCAGACAAAGAACTCAAACCATGATCGACCCCTATATTTCATTGGATACATTGGCTCCAGCAAAGTCAACCGAATCCAAGTGGATCCGGGTTCTGCTGTGAGTATTATGCCGCTTCGCTTGATGCATATCCTCAGCATTCCAGTTAGTAAGTTGGCGTCCACAAGCACTGTTATCTATGGATTCAATACTAGCGGGTCAAGACCCTTGGGTAAGATCCGGATAAAATGTCAAATGGGTGATTTGAAGACGGAAGTCATATGTTATGTGATCGATGACGAGACTTCATATAACTTACTATTGGGTCGACCTTGGATCCATAGTAACGTTATAATCCCCTCCACTCTCCATCAGTGTTTAAAATATGTCGACACTGATAATAAGGTTAGGACGGTGGTCGCGGATAAGCAACCATTCAAAGGGTATGAGAATTATTTCACTGATTCTCTCCTTTATGGTAACAAATCCGATACTGAATCATCGGCCCATGGCACGGACAGCGGAGAAGAAGCTGATACCGAAGCCGGATTTGATTACAATGGAGGTTATGTTTTAAACGACATTGTACCCTTTGTAATCAACCTTGACGATGAACAATCGTCAGAGGGCAGTTGTAACTGGCAACTTGCCAATAATGAAATAAATAACGATTTAGAGTACTCCCTGTCTCTTGATGCGCGCAAGCTCATGGAAAAGCAGGGATATGATTTCACACTCGGAGAAGGTTTATACTTCGATCGAGGTCCTCGTATTCTAGCCAAAGCGGCATATGTACCAAAAGGGAAACCGGACGATTATTATAAATACAGACGAGGGTTAGGGTATGAATCTTCTTCAGAAGACGAATGCTGCTGGTTAATCAATAACCAATCATCTGAGCAATACAAAGATAGAAATTCGTCAGATTCCTCGGAATGGGATTCAGATACAAGTCTGGGGGAAGCTTTCAAAGCCCTAATGGCAAACATGGCTACAGCTGATCCGTCCACAATGGAGAACGACGATCAAATGCCAACATGGGAAGACCCGTGGGTTCATCACCTGAACATGCAGTATGGTGATAGGTTCGAATAGAGGGAACCCCCCACTGAAGATAAAATAGTCCAAGTTAACATGGGTGATGAGGCCAACCCAAAGCCTATATTCATCAGCGATAGTCTTCCCTCAAATGAGAAGGAGGAATTAATTGCTCTCATTAGAGAATATATTGACGTCTTCACGTGGAACTATGAAGATATGCCAGGGCTCGACCCCAACGTGGTGATGCATCGCCTCGATATCAAGTCGGATGCCAAACCTGTCAAACAACAGCAAAGATGGTTTCGTCCGCAGATTATGGTAGCCATTGAGGCAGAGGTTAAGAAGTTGATCGAATCAGGATTTATCCGAGAAGAACAACATCCAGACTGGCTAGCCAAAATTGTTCCAGTGAAGAACGGTAAAATCAGGATTTGCATCGACTTCAGGGAGCTGAATACGGCATGTCCAAAAGATGACTTTCCTCTCCCGATCACGGATGTCATTATCGACAATACATGCAGATTTGAGAGAATGTCTTTTATTGATGGTTTTTCAGGATATAACCAAATCAAGATGCACCCAGATGACGAGAAGCATACAGCGTTCAGAACGCCTCTTGGTGTCTTTTGCTACACGGTGATGCCTTTCGGTCTAAAGAATGCAGGCGCCACGTACCAGCGAGCAATGACTAAGATTTTCCAAGAACATCTCAGGAAAACAGTCGAGTGCTATGTTGATGATTTGGTTGTAAAAAGCCGCAACAAAGAAGATCACATCAAGGACTTGAAGACGATGTTCGATCTCATGCGGAGTCATCAATTGAAGATGAACCCCACTAAATCCTTCCTTGGAATGTCCAGCGGAAAATTCCTTAGATTCGTCGTCACCACTAAAGATATACATATCGATCCCGATAAGGTGAAGGCGATACATAAACTGCAACCCCCTAGAAATCTAAGAGAGCTCGGTTGGTTGCAAGTGCGGTTAGCTTACATCCGGCGGTTCATCTCAAATCTTTCTGGGAAGTACCAGCCATTCTCTAAACTAAACAAGAAAGGGGTGTCATTTATCTGGGACGACGCTTGCCAAAAAGCATTCGAAGATATCAAAACATATCTGACGAATCCTCCTGTTCTCATTGCACCAAAATCAGGTAGACCGTTCTTGATTTATATCAAGGCGATGAACCACTCGATAAGTGCTTTACTAGCACAAGACGATGATAATGGTCACGAACAGGTAGTCTATTACCTAAGTCGGACCTTGGTAGGCGCTGAGTCTCAATATCCGATTATTGAGAAAGAATGCCTCACATTGGTATTCGCAGTGCAAAAGATGCGGCATTACCTGGTTGGACAGACGATTTACGTCATTTCTAACGTTAATCCAGTACGGGTATTTATGACGCAACCGGCCTCTATGAATTGGCGGTTAGCGAAGTAGGCCCTTCTCTTGTCCCAATATGATTTGCACTTCAAACAGCAGAAGTCGATCAAAGGACAAGCGGTTTGTGATCTTTTGGCGGCAAATCCGACCACAGATACGGCAGAAGTATATGATGACTTGCCGGATGAAACCCACGAGGTTAACACTACGTTGCACCAACAAGTATGGCAATTATATTTCGATGGTGCTTCGAGGGCAGTTAATAGGGCAATAACCCCCGGATGTTCTACAGTCTCCTCCGGAGTTGGAGTTATCTTAATTTCCCCGGGGAAGCATGTGATGCCTCGGGCTTATTCAATGACTAGTCCGTATTTCAATAACGTAGCCGAGTACAACGCGCTTCTCATTGGACTCAGTTTCGCCAAGGAGCTGGGGGTCGAATATCTTGAAGCTTTTGGGGATTCTCAATTGATAGTCAACCAAGTACGTGGAGAGTATGAAGTCAGGAACCAAGATCTGATCCCGTACTACCAGGAGGCCATCAAAATGACAGATTCTTTTGAAGAATTTTTTATTGAATACATCCCTCGTCTCCAGAAAGCTTACGCGGATGCACTGGTAGCACTAGCGGTATCACTTGCGCAGCCTCCCGAAACTGAACTATTAGTCACAGTAAGGACGCATCAACTCTGCATACCCATATACGATATGGATATTGAAGAGGAAGATGATAGAAACATAAGCACCAAGGAGGTGAATTCAACTCAAATTGGGTCCGCGTCCCGAGATTGGCGTTTTCCTATCATTGACTTCGTCCAATATGGTATTTTGCCAGAGGATGTAAAAGAAAGGGAATCAATCCGCCGAAGAGCACCAAGATTCTTCTATAATACCGAGACCCATACATTATACCGTAGAGGGTATGATGGTTTGTTACTCCGATACCTTTCAAACAAAGAAGCAGAAGAAGTTCTTAAGGAAGCACACGAAGGAGAATGTGGTGCGCATCAGCCCGGTCCCAAACTGTATGATCGCATCAGGAGAATGGGATATTTTTGGCCAACAATGGTTCGTGACATAATCGAATACGCCTGAGAGTGTCATGCTTGTCAAATACAATCTACTTCAAGTCTCACTTGGGGGTGATCTCTGGCAACGGACCCTTGATGGTTCGGTCATTCGTTGGCACCCTTCGCGGGCCTGCCTTCGATTGGTACCGCCGTCTCAAGCCCGGAAGCATCAACAGCTGGGAGGACTTGGAAAGCATGTTTCTCGCCCATTTCTTCGATGATGACACCGAGGTGTCGATCAGGACACTCTTTGACGAGAAACAAAAAGGCGGAGAGTCGGTGGATACCTTCATCAAACGCTTCCGCAATCAGGCAATGAACTGCAGGGATCCCGTCACGGAGGAATTCCTCTTGCAGATTTGTCAGAACAACTTGTCCATTAACATCTTGGACGTGATGGGAATAGAGCCGCTCAATACCTGGAAAGAGTTGAAGGCTCGAGGAGAACAAACTGAACGCTTCATCAGAAGGCGGAAGGCCGAGAGAAACCAGCCGATGGTTGATCCTCTGGATTCGGATCTCGTACCTCATGATAAAGGGGACGTACCTGCAACGGTCTTTGACGATAATCAAACGTCGCAACAGCAGTCCTGGGAACAACAGGCCATACGCACACCTACAGGAGCTACCCCATATTCGTTGGTATACGGATGTGAAGCTGTGTTACCATTGGAGATCCAAATTCCATCCCTTCGGATAACCCTCGCAACTGAGATGACGATAGAAGAACAACATCAAAAACGTCTCGAAGAACTCAAAAGGTTGGATGAAAAACGCTTGGAAGCTCAACAACACATTGAGTTTTATCAAGCCAGAATATCTACGGCTTTTAACAAAAGAGTCCGACAGAGAAGCTTCAAGGAAGGAGATCTGGTCCTCGCTGCTCGCCGACCGATAATCCTCAACTCTAAGAAGAAAGGTAAATTTGAATCCAAATGGGAAGGACCGTTTGTGATAGACACAGTCTACTCAAACGGCGCATATCGCCTGATTACTCAAGAGGGCGCCAGGCAATTAATGCCAATAAATGGGAAGTTCCTAAAAAAGTACTATCCCTAGTACATTCAGAATAACTCATTTACCGGGAAGTTCCTTGTAGAATATTATACTTAATATTCTAGAGAATAACCCAAAATCATTTTTACCACCAAAATCCCTCACTGATCAATTTCAATTGACAGTGAGTCCACCAAAAGTGTCTTTCTGGCCCTCTTGATTCTTTCCATGAACAAGAGGTCCACTTTCAGTTCAGAGTCCTCTTTCGATAAACGAAAGAACTCCTTCTTTTTCTCTTTGGTTAAGCCTTCTCATGGTTATAACCGAAGTTGAAATTTCACTTTGATAAACGAGGAACTCACCTTCAGTTTAGATAACCAATCCTATAAAAGGTAAGTTTATCTAGATTTTCCAGATTCTCGGAGTGGAGATCCCACTTCTAGTTTCTTTTGCACTAAAAATAGAATATAAAATTCTTCCTTTCTCTGGGGTATTCTATCCTGAAACCTAAGTAGGGATAAGTCTGCGCCTAACCCGCTCTGCTGGTTAGTTCTTAACCGTTAAAAAGAACACTCGTCCGCATATTCAACATTGCGGCAGGTTGTTATTAATAACACCAAAATCCATGCCTTACACGCATGGGGAATTTCATCCTGAATCCTAAGAAAGGATATGCCGACGCCTAACACGCGTCGCCGGTTTAGTCTTTTACCGATTGAAAAAGACACCAGAATACCAGTCTGGGGTATTTTATCCCGAAGCCTAAGTAGGGATAAGTCAGCGTCTAATACACGTTGTCGGGTAGCCTATTCCCGTAATAATGGCGAAGCCTATGTATTCAACGTCGTAGCAGCGAGTCTAAGGGAATTCATTCCGTTAGCACAACGTCACATGCGGAACGGATTTAGACAATCCGCATGCTAGCTCGACTCAAACGGTAATCGGTAAAGGCTAATCAAATCCGTTGAAAGCTAGGGGTTAGCCAAAAATCCTAAAGTCAACGCCTAACACGCGTTGCCGGGTAGCCTGTTCCCGTAACAATGGCGAAGTCTACGTATTCGAAGTCGTAGCATCAAGTCTAAGGGAGTTCATTCCTTTAGCACAATGTCACATGCGGAACGGACTTAAAACAATCCGCATGTAAGCCCGACTCAAACGGTAGTCGGTAAAGGCTAATCAAATCCGTTGAAGGCTGGGGGTTTGCCAAAAATCCTAAGTCAACATCTAATACACGTTGTTGTTTAGTCTTTTCACAGGAGAAAGATGAAGTCTACGTATTCAATATCGTAGCACTAAAAGGGTTAACTCTTTTAGCATAACGTCACATGCGAAACGGACTTAAACAATCCGCATGCTAGCCCGACTCAAACGGTAGTCGGTAAAGGCGCATCAAACCCGTTGATGGCTGAAGGTTTGCCAAAAATCCTATATATGCGAAAGTAACTGACGCACTAGCCTCATTAATTGATTTCGTGACTTAGACATCCAACAAATTCAGGATAAGATCCACACGTGCAGATGAATCAGCTTTAATAGTTGGTCCTGCAGCCCCATATTTAGGACCGCCATGCTCTAATACCTCAAGACCTTAAACTGTGTATACTCCAAAAAATGTCAAGCGATCCGAAACCCTAGGGTCAACGCCTATCAACGCGTAACCCTAGGTCAACATCAGTCAACGCGTTGCGATCAAAAAGTCAACGTACGATGTTCAAAACCCTAGGATCAACGCCGGTCAATGCGTAACCCTAGGTTAACGCGAGCAAAAAGTCAACACGAGTCAATATATATCATGACGGAGATAGTCAGTTCAAAGTCAATTCGATGACACGAGCCAAACTCAACTCATCAGTCTTAGATTTGAGACTTCGACGATGGCCAGACGATAAACGCGGCGCCGGAAGGATTTCAGCTATTCGTCAAAGCATCGAATAGACTGAAAATCGAAGGAGTCAGGAATTGAAGCTAACTGCAGGTCCTTTACACTGACCAGGAGACTGAAAATCGAAGGAGTCAGGAATTGAAGCTAACTGCAGGTCCTTTACACTGACCAGGCTAAACCAATCCTGAACCAGTCCTAAACCAGCCTTGAACCAGGCTGGTTCAGCTCATCCTTAATACTCCAATAAGGTATACGAGTATAAACTATTCCCTATTTTTGGTTGAGAAGTTTCTGGAGGATATTTTTCTAAAAAATATTCTTAAGGATAACTCAACAACACTACGCCGGACAACGCGTCGCAAATAAAGACTCCACGCTAACAATCGATGGTCAGTTCTATGTTGAACCAACAAACACGAGCTAAAGATCAGAAAATCAGGAATCGACTTCAAGTTCAAAATTCTGACAACGGTCAGACAATAAATGCAGCACCACCCTTGCAGACATTCGACAAAGCACCGAATAGCCTAAAGGATTGAAGGAATCAAGAATAGAAGCCATTCAAAAGTCCTGTCATACCGATTGGAGGTTGGGGCAATCATATCCATAGCATTCCAGACTCTTCTATAAAAGAACGAGGCTGAAATACTTTGGAGGGGGTATCTGTAGGCGTATAAAACTGCTTATAGGTCCCTTAACACAGTTCGGCACGGTGATTCAACAAACCAACGAACCATCGGGTGACATATCCAAACACGATCATTGGACCACAACACTGAAGCCAAGTGACACGCGACGAAGCGGAATAACGAGGCGACGAGGTTAACGAACCGCACGCAAACAACGGAATAAATCCACTCACGTGCGGAATCAAGCTAACGGTTCGGTGAGTCAACGAGTCATCCAACTGTATAACGGATTCGAACTCGAACACCGAAGCGGATTTACTGCCAAATCAGGATCCGGGCTGCCAAATCAGAGCTCAGATCAACGACGAAGCTCAGATAAACCGCAAAACCGGAAAACGGACACCACGGCAAACACCTGGAGGACTCGGCCGAAACCGAGCCACCTCTAGGTGGCTCGGCCAAA
>NC_033795.1:30445249-30452243 GCF_001876935.1 Asparagus officinalis
CCGGGGGGGGGGGCGGGGGGGCGGAGCCACACTCAGATCTGGGCCCAGATCTGGGCCCAGATCCGCTTTCAGAGGCTATAAATAGAGGAGTAAGAGCTCATTTTCAAGGGGTTGGAATTTTGGAGCCGAAACTCTGCTGGATTGAGAACTCACCCTCGGATTTTCAACTTAGAAGACTCGGACTTTCAGATCTGGTTCTTGGCGAACATCCACGCCAAATAAGGCAGGAGTTCGAGAGAGATCAGATCTGAGATCTACACGGTTTTCCTCCGGATCAAAACTTGGTTTTTGATCCCGAGAAGGCTATTATTTCCTTGGTGAAATAGTACCCCTGGCTATTATTTCCTTCATGAAATAACACCCGTCACATCGTGTAGATCCGACCGGATCAAGATCGCGCGATGGTCCACGGATTAACCCCGGCGCAGGCAAAGAACCCACAGAAGCGAGAGACCGCAAAACAGGATCTCGCGATTCGTTCGACATAAAAGGAAAGTTGTAATTTTCATTTTCTTTTGATATTGTTGTAACCGGATCTTATAAAAAGACCGGATCTTTTATAATCGAAAAACTATTACTTGAGAAAGCAATGACATCAAAGAACACAATTTTTCCCGCGAACACTCCAAAGTTAAGCGTGCTTGGCCTAGAAAAATTCTAGGATGGGTGACCCCCTGGGAAGTTTTTCAAGGAGCGCGTGAGTGAGGACAAAACGTGCTGAAAATACATGTGGTGGTTTGTGAGGCCAGTCCATCAGATCTAATAGCGTACCGACTCCGGGATTCCGGGGCGGGGCGTTACAAATGGTATCATAGCCAAGCCAACCGGAATTATGAGAGCTAAGTGCTATGCGGCGCAAAGTGCTACGTCGAGAGGGCGGGAGCCAACTCTTGAGGCCGTAGGAGCCACCTCTAGAATCTCACACGGATAGTACGGTCTTGGATGATATGATTTGGCACAACGAGGACGTTACGAGTTTAAGTGGGGGAGTTTGTAATACCCCAACCCTTGAGAGGGTGATGTGATTAGTATTAATAGATTTGATTGGAATACTCATACCACCAAGATGCATCTTCTTTTCGGGAACCTAATTCTTAGAAACTCCAAAGTTAAGCGTGCTTGGCCTGGAGAAATTCTAGGATGGGTGACCCACTGGGAAGTTTTCTAGGGAGCGCGTGAGTGAGGATAAAATATGCTGAAACGACATGTGGTGGTTTGTGAGGCCAGTCCATCAGATCTAATAGCGTACCGACTCCGGGATTCCGGGGCGGGGCGTTACAATGTTCCTAATGTCATATTTCTAATGTGCTTCAATTCCTCGTCATATGGATTATGATCTTAACAAAGAACAAGATAGAGTTGCTATCGGAACTTTAACGTTCCAGGTGTTCATACAGTGGGCTATAACAGGCAGGTGACGGCTTTAAGACCGGGTCTATTTACTAAAGAATACCTAGTTGGTGAGGTGGCCAGCCCGGCCAACACCTTTGTCAGAAGATTCATGGCTGTGAAAGGGGAATTCCTTACTCAAGTGTTTACAGCCCGGCCAACACCTTTGTCAGAAGATTCATGGCTGTGAAAGGGGAATTCCTTACTCAAGTGTTTAGATCTCCCGGTTGGGTTCATTCATCAGTGACGTGATGGTCGACCCGCATGACCAAGTTTGTTTTGGAGGAGTTGGATGCTCCTCTCACTCGAGCTGGCTTGAAAACTCCGGTGATGGCCACCAAATACGGGATTGCCCAAAGTTACTACCATTTCTTCTCCATCTTGGAACGATACTGTAAAACCCTAAAAATTTTAATATTTTATGATAAATAATAATAAATATATTATATATTTATAAATAACATATTATGATATTTGAGTATACTAGGAATTGGTTTGAGATCAATTCAATATATATATGTATACATATAAGAGCAAATGCACAATTCATGCTCGATGTATAAATCTGGAAATTTATGACTAGCGAAGAGATTTTATATTTTTCTTATAGATGTAGTTAGAATTTGGAAAAACTTAAAAGATAAAATTTGTAGGTATCTTCAAGATATTTCCAACAAATCTTAGATCACCTCATTCTGAGATTGGACGTGAAAGTTATGACCAAAATACCGAAGGTCATTTTCCTAGTAAGATTAGGTTTCCTGGTTTGGGTCAAACGGGTTTATTTTGGGTTTGCATATATATAAACATATGTTTTTATGAAAATTAACATCCTTACATTAGAGTTTCAAACCCTAGTAGCCCCTCTTCCTCTCTCTGAATTCCTAGCCCTAAAGTTGAGAATTTTGAGAGCTTTGTGAAGCAAATATCGAAACGAGGGCGAGATCATCAACGTGTAGCAAGGGGAAAACGGCTTGGTTGCACTTCTTTTTTGTTGCTGGTTATTTTAGAGGCTTAGAACAACATCTAAGGTAATATTATCTTCATCCAAACCCTTCCCAATAGTTAAATAACTAGTTAGATGTTTAATATGATGTTGAATATGTGTTTTCATGCTTGAATCTTAACATAATGTGATAAAAGTTAAATTTTTTGATGTTAAAATATAAACCAATGATAGATTGGTAATTTTTTTCTTGCTGTTTATGATAGTATCATAATCATGATCATTAGAGTTTTTCATAATTTCATTTATATATGAGAAATTTAAGAGATGTACTAAATAAATATTTTCTGCAAAAAACTGCAGCAATTGTATCATGTTTAACTGAGATTTCGAAATAGACAACAAACTCCAAATTTAACCAAACTAGTGCCAAATGAAAGATATATGTATCTACCTTCTAAAACAGAAGACTAATCTTAAAAATCATTTGTATAGAGAAATATAAGTTATATTTACTAACAATATGTCCTGCAGAAAAACGGATGCACATATATAATGTTTAACTAGAGATTTGGGATAACAAATGAACTCCAAACTGAACCAAACTTATGTCATTTGAAAGATGTGTGAATCTAGTTTTTAAAAAAGAAAACCATTTGTAAAAAAATAGTATTTCTAGAGAAAGATATACTTATTTTACTAACAGATGTCACGTCTGTTTTTCCTGCTCGATTTGTGGAGCTGTGTTGCGTCATTTTGAGGAGCATTCACGGAGTTTTGAGCCGCTTGATGTTACACGTTTAGTCATAAATATGTTATGTTATATATTTAAGAATCCCAAGGGGATTATGATGAATTTTGATTTGATCATATTTGAATTAGATATAGTTCATATACATGAATTTTGATTTGATCATATTATGATCATATTTCAGCAGTTCTTGATTTGGAATCCGCCGAAGAGGGAGATAGATATTCATAGATTTTTTGGGTTTAGCCGATCATTATTAGAAGTTTGTCTAGGACTTCTTGAAGATTTCGACACCACTTACACGCCTTACGAAGAAGGGTGTATACTTCATTTGGAGCATGGAGTACCAGAAGGCCTTTGATACCTTGAAGGCTAAATTATCTACAACGCCAGTTTTAACTATTCTGAGCAATGACAGGACATTTGTGGTCTACACAAATACATTATTGGCAGAGTTAGGAGATGTTTTGATACAGACTCAGAGAGTAGTAACATATGTCTCGCAGCAATTGAGAGTACATGAGCAGATCTATTTCCACTTATGACTTGGAGTTAGCAATAGTGGTATTTGCACTAAAGTTATGGGGACTTTACTTATATGAAGTACAGTTTGAATTATTCACAGACATCAGAGTCTTAAGTATCTTTTCTCTCAGAAAGAACTCAACTAGAGACAAAGGAGGTGAATTGAGTTTATCAAGGACTACGATTCCGCGATTCAGTATCATCTGGGGAAGGAAAATGTCGTAGCAGATGACTTGAGTAAGAAACGTCGACATCGGGTTTCGGCTTAGAGGTGCTCGTTGTATTGAGATATTCTCACCCTTAGCCAGTGTGATTTTAGACATGAGATTGGTAGAACCAGTGCATTGTAGGGAGCTGTGTCAGTGCAGCCAGCTTGGAGTGTCAAAGTTATCAGAACTTAGTTAGAAAACTATTGAATTCAGATCCAAAAGGAGGAAATTTCCAAAGAGCCTAAGACTGATTAGACCGTTGGAGCAAATGGAAGTCTACAGATGAAGGACAGGTTGGTTATGCCAACCAATGCAGAGCTTAAGAGGGAGTCACTAGATGAAGCACATCGTACTCGGTACACAGTGCATCCAGAGACCCCTAAGATGTAAAAGGACCTAAAGAGACACTCTTGGGTGAAGTGATATGTGTAGGAAGATTTCAGAGTATGTAGCTAAGTATCTTACCTGTCAGTGAGTAAAGGAGGAACATCAGAGACCGACAGAAACACATCAGCCTTTAACATTTCGGAGTAGAAGTGGGCGAACATTTCTATGGACTTTATTGTAGGGTTGTCGAAGTCGAAGAAAGAGAATGATTCGGTTTGGGGTGATAGTTGATAGACTGATAAAGTCAGCACATTTTATTCCAGGGAAGATATTTATTCAGGAGACTATTCAACTTTGTGGTGTTCCGGATACGACAATATCAAATTGAGACGGATTGTCAGACGGAAAGAGTAAATCAGATGTTGGAAAATAAGTTGCGGGCTTGTGTTATTTGACTTTCAAGGTAGCTGGGAGGATCATATTTCATTGATAGAGTTCGTTTAGAACAATAATTATCAAGTGAGAATCGGTATGACCCCGTATGAAGTATCGTACGGGAGGCCTTACAGATCACCTATATGTTGGGTAGAGCCGGAGAAAATTTTAATGCTTGGGCCAGAGCTTATGAGACAGATTACTGAGGAAGTAACATTGACCAGAGATCGGATTCGAGCCATTTAGAGTTGGCAAAAGAGCTATGCTAATAAGAGATGAAAACCCTTGGAATTTCAGATTGGAGATTCGGTTAAGCTGAAGGTATCGCATGTGAAAGGTGTTTAGCAATTCGGGAGACAGAAAAAGCTTACACCGAGATACATTAGACCGTATCAGATTTTGGAGAGCTTTGAAGCTGTGTCATACAGACTAGATCTTCCAGCATCGATGTCTAGTATACACAATGCATTTCATGTTTCTATGCTTAGGAAGCACTTTCTTGATGTAGAGCAGCAGCGAATGATGAACACACTGAAGATTTAGCTTTAGAATGATCTGACTACGATTGAAATACAAGTTTGTATGCTTACTAGAGAAGATAAGAAATTTAGAAATAAGATGTTTTCCCTTTGTGACAATTCAGCGAAACCGGAAAGGAGTTGAGGAGGTTTCTTGGGAGCGCGAGGAGGGTATACATCGCGACTACCCACACCTGTTTGATCTAGTAAATTAAATTTTTGTATGACTTGTTTATGGCTTATGGTTGCATGTATGGCGATGTTTATACTTAACACTAAAATGAGAGTATTACCACTTATCTCCTAAGTACTTGGAACATATGGTATATATATGAGGGGTTCCTTGTTTAGATTTTTCGCTCGATGTACTTGTTCCATTTAGTTAGGTGTTAAGTGGGGGTATTTATTCTTTAGATGGTTAAGTGTAGACATCGAAGATGATTTTCGGGAGCGCAAATAAGTTATGTCGCGCGACTTCCTGCACCTATCGAGGAAGTGAATTGATTTATGTGTGCGATTATTTGTGTGGTTATATTTAGAGTTAATGCTAGAATGAGGATATTTCCTCTTAATTCTTAATCTTTTGGAACACATGGTATATATATGGGAGGTTCCTTGTTTGGATTTTTTGCCCGACGTACTAGTTCCATTCGATTAAGGGTTGAGTGGAAATATAGTCATCCTGGATTGTTAAATATAAATATCTCTATATGCTTATCAAGAGTAAATATTCAGAGATGTTTATGTTTGTGGGTTAAATTAGACCCTCTACATGTTTTTCTAGTATTAATATTTGCTTAAGTATGATTTCTGAATTTCGAGGACGAAATTCTTTTAAGGGGGAAGAATGTAAAACCCAAAAAATTTAAATATTTTATGATAAATAATAATAAATATGTTATATATTTATAAATAACATATTATGATGTTTGAGTATGCTATGAATTGGTTTGAGATCAATTCACTGTATATATGTATATATATAAGAGCAAATGCACAATTCTTGCTCGATGTATAAATCTAAAAATTTATGACTAGTGGAGAGATTTTATATTTTTCTTATAGATGTAGTTGTAATTTGAAAAAACTTAAAAGATAAACGTTGTAGGTATCTTCAAGATATTTCCAAAAAATCTTAGATCTCCTCATTCTGAGATCAGACGTGAAAGTTATAACCAAAATACCGAAGGTTATTTTCGCGGGGAAAATCGTGTCTTTCTTTGTTGAATTCATTGTTCTCTTTTACAATAGTTTATCGGTTACAAAAGATCCGGTCTTTTTATAAGATCCGGTTACAATGAAAATCAAATAAAAGTAAAGAAAGATTACAACTTTATTTCCTTGTTTGTCGAACGAATCGCAAGATCCTGTTTTGCGGTCTCTTGCTTTGTGGGTTCTTTGCCTGCGCCGGGGTTGTTTGCCGTGGACCACCGCGCGATCTAGATCCGGTCGGATCTACGCAGTACGACGGGTATTATTCCACGAAGGAAATAATAGCCGGGAGGGATTGATTCACCAAGGAAACAATCGCTCAAGTCTCGGGATCTAAGACCAAGCCTAGATCCGGAGTTCGTACGCGTAGATCTGAGATCCGGTCCTCTCGAACTCCTGCCTTATTTGGCGTTGACGGTCGTCGAGCACCAGATCTGGATGAGCAAGTCGTTGAAGTCCTAAAGTTTGAATCTTGTTTGGATCTGAGTCTCCAATCCAGCAGGGCTTCGCCTCTCCAAAATTTCCAACCCCCAAAAATGAACCAAGGCCTAGCCTATTTATAGGCACTCAGATCTGTGCCTAGGCACAGATCTGGGCCGGCCACCTCAGGGTGGCTCGGCTCTGGGCCGAGCCACCTTGAGGTGGCTCGGCCACCGAGCCACCCCAAGGTGGCTCGGCCACC
>NC_033795.1:30460727-30464922 GCF_001876935.1 Asparagus officinalis
CGCCGGTCAACGCGTAACCTTAGGTCAACGCCAGTCAACGCGTTGCGACAAAAAGTCAACACACGATGATCTGAAACCCTAAGTCAACACAATGTGACGGAGGTAGTTCAAGGTCAACTCAATGACACGAGCCAAACTCAATTCATCAGCTGCAGACTCGAGACTCCGACGACGGCCAAGCGATAAACGCAGCGCCGGAAGAACTTCGGTTATTCGTCAAAGCATCGAATAGACCGAAAATCGAAGGAGCCAAGAGTTGAAGCTAACTACAGGTCCTTACGCCGGCTGAAGGCTAGACCAATCACATCCAAAGTATTCCAGCCTCTTCTATAAAAGAAACGAGTCCGGAACGCTTTGGAGGGGGTATCTGTAGGCATCGAAAATTGCCTATAGGTCTCCACGAACGGTTCAGTGTTAAAGAGCGACGATGAACGTCACTATCCGATCCACAGGAGTTCGATTGATGTCGATGAACGATTGAAGTGAATCGACGAACTACGTGAGCTGATAGGATTTCGGGATAACAAAGGCACGGGCTAATCGAGAGCCCCGCGACCACGGATAAACCCCAGCACAGGCAAAGAACCCACTAAAGCGAGCGACCGCAAAACAGGAGCTCGCGATTCGTTCGACACAAAAGGAGAAAGTTGTAATTTTCTTTATTTCTTGTGTTATTTGATTTTCGTTGTAACCGGATCTAAAAAAGACGTTTACAAAAGGAACAACGCCCTCCATATCTCGTTCATCCTACAGATAATCCAACCATCAGAGCGGGTAGAACTCTTCGTCAGGCTTCCAACGCACTTGGAATCACTCAAATCCGAGTTCGGACGAAGAATTTACGGCGAAAACAATCGAATGCACCTCAACGGACGTCTCAGGAATTCCAAAACACCCCCAGGGGTGTCTCGG
The DNA here is from genome assembly GCF_001876935.1 of Asparagus officinalis. Taxonomy (NCBI): domain Eukaryota; kingdom Viridiplantae; phylum Streptophyta; class Magnoliopsida; order Asparagales; family Asparagaceae; genus Asparagus; species Asparagus officinalis. The sequence goes on from NC_033795.1 coordinate 30,461,640, forward strand.
AAATTCCGAGACACCCCAGGGGTGTCTCGGATTTTCTGAGACACCCCAGGGGTGTCTAGGCTTTTCCTAGACACCCCAGGGGTGTCTAGGCACCCTAGGTGCTCCCATTGCCTATAAATAGCCACCCAATGCCTCATTTTTTCAAGATCTGGATTTTTGGAGAGTTGGCGAAGCCCTGCTGCAGTGAAGAGTGGTCGAGCGCTTCAACAGAGGAGAGGTCTTCATCAGATTCTTCATCACCCGTGTCCGTTCCTTAGTATTACCCTTCGCCAGTAATCCTAAGAAGAGCAAATATCTCGTTTTAGCCGAGATAGGCGCTTCAAGCTTCTAGATCTCCTCGCGACGGATATTGACGTCCCCGTCACAGGCAAAAGACCCACGCAAGCAGAAGACCGATAAACGATCTCTACGTTTGTTTTGACGAGAGTTGTAACCTTTTGTTTTCATTGTGTAAAGGTCTTATAAAAAAGACAATCTTTTTTTGATTTCATTGTAACGACTAAAGTTGTAATGAATACAGCAATGAATACAACAACTTTCGACGCAAACAAGCTGGCGACCACAGTGGGAGCCAACGGCCTCGCTGCCGAGGCCGTCGTGACGCAACCGGCATTCAAGATCCGGGTGAATGAAGAGATCGAATACGAGTTCGATCAGCAAAAGTTTGAAGAGTACCTCTCTTCCTCCTCCTCCAGATCCGCCTCTCCAAACAGGCGTAGGAAGACTTCATCTTCCAGAAATGCTCGCGGGACCTCCGGCTCTAAGATCCAAGATCCCGTCGCCATTGCTGCGCCCGTGCCCCGTGACATCCCGGCGGCATCCAAGGAGGTCGAGGCTGCAGATCCAGATCTCCCTCCCGCCACAAAGGCGACCGCTGAAGTTGCTCCAGCTCCGTCGAAGAGGGCGCGCTAAAGACGGCGCCAACGCCTTGCACGACAACTGGCCAAAGCCACAGAATCGATGGACGGGATCCGCTACAATGAAGATCTAAAGTCCAGACAGCGCCAAGAGCAACAACGGCGCATAACCAACTCCTCCTCCAAGGCAGAAACGAACGAATGGGTTCGTGTCACGAGGACTCGCTCAACCCTCGAAGAACGAATCAAGAAACGCCGCGCGTTGCTTGCGCATGCCCGAGCTCTCCTGCAGAAAGCAGAGGCGCCTAAGACAAGAGCGGACGATGTTGCTGTCCAACCTTCATCAAATCCAGATCCCGTTCCCCTTGCCCCCGCACCTCCGGCGGAGTCAGGTAAGAACACGGATCCTTCAAGATCCAGGGTTCCTTTGAAAGGTCGCATCGGTCCTTTACCCGGGAACCGAGGCAAAGCACCTGTCAAGGAGCGATTGGGTCCGTTGAAAGGTCCCCAAATGATGAACCCGACTGGGGGTCGTGCTAATCCCCCCAAGGAAGATAACAAAGGGAAAACCCCTATTGCCGACCGCATTGGGTTGCGTGTCGAAGTTCAAGAGCCCGTTAAGTTTTTACGCTCGCAAAAGCGTAGACTTGAACGAGCGACTCTTGAAAACGCTAATAAAGCGTCATATCCCCAGAGGAAAACATATTCGTCTGACGATGATGGTGTTATACCTGGGAAGTCATGCCAACACTCTATGGGTTGCTCCAGTTATCAAACTGATGAGTTGTACTATAGAGCTGGGGATACGAGTAAGTCTCGAAAGAGAGATGCTCGAGACACGGAACCTCACTGTCCGTGTGCCAACATCATCAGGGCGGTGCTATCGGAGTGCTGTTGTTCTAAAGCCCCAAGGAGAGTCTTGGTGTTCGAGAGAATTTCCACCGGAACGTCTGAGACCAAGCCTAGGCGTTTCCGACGAAGAAGAAGGATAGTCGAAGACGGAGAATTTCCGAAGGTCACCACTAATATGACCAGCAAAAAGGCATCGACATGGGATAATCCCGAGTCAATTCCGCTAGTACCCTGGTATTTAACTCATCTGCAGTCTGGAACCATTACACGAGGAACTTATAGTAGGGTTCGGACGAGATTACCGTCAGAAGACGAAGGATCAGATGCCTGCTCTGCGATTGAATCGGACAACACGGTATCCAGCGAGGGACAACCCCGCGAGGTACTCATGATAAGCGCCGAACAAGTAACCAAGATGCTTGAAGATGCCCTAGCTAGGCAGAAGGAAAGTTTCAAGTTCGAGATGGAGATGGCCATGCAGCAAATGAGAGAGATGCATGACCAGCAAATCGCGGCACTGACAACTCACCAAGGAGAACCCAGTCGTCGCAATAATCCGAATCAAGAGGAGAATGAACGGGAAGAAGATAATGTCAACATAACTATTCCTCCTGTCAAAGTGAGCGGAATAGGTGAAAAATCATCGGAGGTGGAATAATACTCGTCACGACGTCCGTGTTCGCGGGGAAATTCGTTGCTTTCTTCATTGATGTCATTGCTATCTTGAATAACAGTTTTTCGGTTACAGAAGATCCGGTCTTTTTTAGATCCGGTTACAATGAAAATTAAAAATAAAGAAAATTAAAAATTACAACTTTTTCTCCTTGTGAACAAATCGCGAGCTCCTGTTATTCGGTCACTCGCTTTGGTGGGTTGTTTGCCTGCGCCGGGGTTGTTTGCCGTGGACCACCGCGCGATCTAGATCCGAGCAGATCTACGCAGTATAACGGGTATTATTTCACGAAGGAAATAATAGCCGGGGGAGGATTGATTCACCAAGGAAACAATCGTCCAAGTCTCGGGATCTAAGACCAAGCTTAGATCCGGAGTGTAACAACGTAGATCTGAGATCTTGATCCCCTCGAACTCCTGCCTTTTTTGTGTGATGTGGGTGCTCGCCGAGAATCAGATCCAAACGTCCAAGTCTTCAAGCCTTCAAGAACTCCAAGATGAGGTCTCAATCCGACAGAGTTTCGGCTCTCCAAAAGTTCTTCCAAAAGTCCTCCAAAATGATGAATGACCTCGCCTATTTATAGGCAACCAGATCTGTGCATTTGGCACAGATCTGGGCGGCCACCTCAGGGTGGCTCGGCCTTGGCCGAGCCACTCCGGGCTTTGCGTCCGTCGTTCGGTTGTTTCGGTCCTTGTATCCGCTTCGTCTGTGATTCGGTTATGCGGTTGATTGGTCTGACATCTATTTGTTGACTTGATTCCTGATTTGGAAGTCTGGATCCCGATTAGGCAGTAAATCTGTTTTGGTGTCTGAGTTCGAATCCGTTATATAATTGGATAACTCGTTGACTCTCTGGACCGTTGGTTTGATTCTGCACGCGAGTGGATTCATTCCGTCGTTC
>NC_033795.1:30465922-30486878 GCF_001876935.1 Asparagus officinalis
CAATATCCATATCGTATATGGGTATGCAGAGTTGATGCGTCCTTACTGTGACTAACAGCTCAGTTTCGGAAGGCTGCGCAAGTGAAATCGCTAGTGCTGCCAGTGCATCCGCATAAGCGTTCTGGAGACGGGGGATATATTCAATGAAGAATTCTTTAAAAGATTCTGCCATTTTGATGGCCTCTTGGTGGTACGGGATTAGGTCTTGGTTCCTGACTTCATACTCTCCACGGACTTGGTTGACTATTAATTGAGAATCCCCAAAAGCTTCAAGATATTCGACCCCTAGCTCCTTGGCGAAACTGAGTCCAATGAGAAGCGCGTTGTATTCGGCTACGTTATTGGAGCACGGACTAGTCAATGAATAAGCTCGAGGCATCACATGCTTCGCCGGGGAGATTAAGACAACTCTAACCCCGGAGGAAACTGTAGAACCTCCCGGGGTTATTACCCTATTAACTGCCCTCGAAGCACCATCGAAATATAATTGCCATACTTGTTGGTGCGACGTAATGTTAACCTCGTGGGTTTCATCCGGCAAATCATCATATACTTCTGCCGTATCTGTGGTCGGGTTTGCCGCCAAAAGATCGCAAATCGCTTGTCCTTTGATCCACTTCTGTTGCTTGAAGTGCAAATCATATTGGGACAAGAGAAGAGCCCATTTCGCTAACCGCCAATTCATAGAGGCTGGTTGCGTCATAAACACCCGTACTGGATTAACATTGGAAATGACGTAAATCGTCTGTCCAACCAAGTAATGCCGCATCTTTTGCATCACGAATACCAATGCGAGGCATTCTTTCTCAATCATCGGATATCGAGACTCAGCGCCTATCAAGGTCCGACTTAGGTAATAAACTGCCTGTTCGTGACCGTTATCGTCGTCTTGTGCTAGTAAAGCACTTATCGAGTGGTTCATCGCCTTGATGTAAATCAAGAACGGTTTACCCGATTTCGGTGCAACGAGAACAGGAGGATTCGTCAGATACGTTTTGATATATTCGAATGCTTTTTGGCAGGCATCGTCCCAAATGAATGACACCCCTTTCTTGTTTAGCTTAGAAAATGGTTGGCACTTCCCAGAAAGGTTTGAGATGAACCGCCGGATGTAAGCTAGCCGCCCTTGCAATCCTCTGAGCTCTCTCAAATTTCTAGGAGGTTGCAGTTCGTGTATCGCCTTCACTTTGTCAGGATCGATATGTATACCTTTAGTGGTGACGACGAATCCAAGGAATTTTCCGCTAGACATTCCAAGGAAGGATTTAGTAGGGTTCATCTTCAATTGATGACTTCGCATGAGATCGAACATCGTCTTCAAGTCCTTGATGTGATCTTCTTTGTTGCGGCTTTTTACAACCAAATCATCAACGTAGCACTCGACTGTTTTCCTGAGATGTTCTTGGAAAATCTTAGTCATTGCTCGTTGGTATGTGGCGCCCGCATTCTTTAGACTGAAAGGCATCACCGTGTAGCATAAGCGTTCTGGAGACGAGGGATATATTCGATGAAGAATTCTTCGAAAGATTCTGCCATTTTGATGGCTTCCTGGTGGTACGGGATCAGGTCTTGATTCCTGACTTCATACTCACCGCGAACTTGGTTGACTATCAATTGCGAATCTCCAAAAGCTTCGAGATATTCGACCCCCAGCTCTTTGGCGAAACTGAGTCCAATGAGAAGCGCGTTGTATTCGGCAACATTATTGGAGCACGGACTAGTCAACGAATAAGCCCGAGGCATCACGTGCTTTCCAGGGGAGATTAAGACGACTCCAACTCCAGAGGAAACTGTAGGACATCCCGGGGTTATTACTCTATTAACTGCCCTTGAGGCACCATCGAAGTATAATTGCCATACTTGTTGGTGTGATGTGGTGTTAACCTCGTGGGTTTCATCCGGCAAGTCATCATATACTTCTGCCGTATCTGTGGTCGGGTTTGCCGCCAAAAGGTCACAAATCGCCTGTCCTTTTATCGACTTCTGCTGCTTGAAGTGCAAATCGTATTGGGACAAGAGAAGGGCCCACTTCGCTAGCCGCCAATTCATAGAGGCCGGTTGCGTCATAAACACCCGTACTGGATTAACGTTGGAGATAACGTAGATCGTCTGTCCCACTAAGTAATGCCGCATCTTTTGCACTGCAAACACCAACGCGAGACATTCTTTCTCAATCATCGGATATCGAGACTCAGCGCCCACCAAAGTCCGACTTAAATAATAAACTGCCTGTTCGTGACCATTATCATCGTCTTGTGCTAACAAAGCACTTATCGAATGGTTCATCGCCTTGATGTAAATCAAGAACGGTTTACCTGATTTTGGTGCAACGAGAACAGGAGGATTTGTCAGATATGTCTTGATATCCTCGAGTGCCTTTTGACAGGTGTCGTCCCAAATAAATGACACACCCTTCTTGTTTAGCTTAGAGAAAGGTTGACACTTCCCAGAGAGATTTGAGATGAATCGCCTGATGTAAGCTAAACGCCCTTGCAATCCTCTGAGTTCTCTCAGATTCCTCGGGGGCTGCAATTCATGTATCGCCTTCACCTTATCAGGATCGATATGTATACCCTTAGTGGTGACGACGAACCCAAGAAATTTTCCGCTGGACATTCCAAGGAATGATTTAGTGGGGTTCATCTTCAATTGATGACTCCTCATGAGATCGAACATCGTCTTCAAATCCTTGATGTGATCTTCTTTGTTGCGGCTTTTCACAACCAAATCATCAACGTAGCATTCGACTGTTTTCCTGAGATGTTCTTGGAAAATCTTAGTCATCGCTCGCTGGTATGTGGCACCGGCATTCTTCAGACCGAAAGGCATCACCGTATAGCAGAAGACGCCGAGGGGTGTTCTAAACGCTGTATGCTTCTCGTCATCCGGGTGCATCTTGATTTGGTTATACCCCGAAAAGCCGTCCATGAAGGACATCCTCTCGAATCCACATGTATTGTCGATAATGACATCCGTGATTGGGAGAGGAAAATCGTCTTTTGGACATGCTTCATTCAGGTTCCTGAAGTCGATGCAAATCCTGATTTTGCCATTCTTCTTCATGACGGGAACGATGTTGGCTAACCAGTCTGGATGTTGTTCCTCTCGGATAAATCCTGAATCGATCAACTTCTTAACCTCTGCCTCAATGGCTTCCATAATCTGCGGACGAAACCGTCTTTGCTGTTGTTTGACAGGTTTGGCATCCGGCTTGATGTCAAGGCGGTGCATTGCCACATTAGGGTCGAGTCCTGGCATATCTTCGTAGTTCCAGGCGAAGACATCAATGTATTCTCTGATCAGGGCAATTAATTCCTCCTTCTCATCTGGAGGAAGACTACCGCTGATGAATATGGGCTTTGGATTGGCCTCATTGCCCATATTAATTTGGACTACTTCATCTTCGGTTGGTGGTTCTCTCTGTTCGAACCTATCACCGTACTGCATGTTTAGGTGATGAACCCATGGGTCTTCCCACGTTGGCATTTGATCGTCATCCTCCAACGTAGATGGATCAGCTGTAGTCATGTTTGACATTAAGGTTTTGAACATTTCTCCCAAACTTGTGTCGGAATCCTCAGCTGAAGAATCTGGCAAGTACCCATCCTTAGCTTTGTTAGCAATTTGATCGATAATTTGCCAACCACATTCGTCATCTGATGAGACATAGCCTAAGCCTCTCTTGTGACGGTAATAGTCATCGGGTTTTCCTTTTGGTACGTATGCCGCTTTGACTGGGATACGGGATCCTCGATCGAAGTATAAACCTTCTCCGAGTGTGAAATCGTATCCTTGTTTTTCCATGAGCATGCGCGCTTCCGGACTATACTTAGATAAATGCAGACCAGATTTGTCTTCATCCTCGTCTTCTCTTAGGAAATGATCTGGCAACGGAAGATTTTCTCCTTTACCATAAATCACTTCCTTTTGTCCCCCTACCTTGGCAGGAATAATTCGGGTTGTTCCGAAAGAATGCTGGAGACTTCTCTTCGTTACATAAGATGATCGGAGCGGCATACATAAATCTGGGTTATCATATAATCCCTTTATCGCATCATTAAGAGACAAGGAGTACTCTAAATCATGATTTATTTCAATATCAGCAAGTTGCCAGTTACAACCGCCATCTGACGATTGTTCATCGTCAAGATTGATTACAAAGGGTACAATGTCATTTAAAACAAAACCGCCATTGTAATCGAATCCGGCCTCGGAATCAGCTTCTTCTCCGCTGTCCGTGCCTTGGATCGATGGTTCCGTGTCAGATTCGTTACCATAAAGGAGAGAATCAGTGAAGTAATTCTCATACCCTTTGAATGGTTGCTTATCTGCGACCACCGTCCTGACCCTTCCATCAGTGTCGACATATTTCAGACACTGATGTAAGGTGGAGGGAACTATAACATTACTATGGATCCAAGGCCGACCCAATAGTAAATTATAGGATGTCTCAGCATCTATCACGTAACACGTGACCTCCGTCTTCAGATCGCCCATTTGGCATTTTATTCGGATCTTCCCCAAAGGCCTTGACCCGCTGGTGTTGAATCCGTAAATGACTGTGCCTGTAGACGCCAATTTGCTGACTGGAATGCCAAGGCTATGCATTAGGCGAAGCGGCATAATGCTCACAGCGGAACCCGGATCTACTTGGATTCGGTTGACCTCGCTAGAGCCAATGTATCCGACAAAATACAAGGGCCGATCATGGTTTGAATTCTTCGTCTGCATGTCTTCTTTGGTGAAGGTGATGCAGGGAATGTTCTTAGCTGTCACATTGCACTATTGAGCTAACAGTTCTAATTCCTCAGGCGCCGGTTTGATCCGAGTGAGGAATGCTTCTGAATCGGCCAAGGCTTCTTGTAATGCTTCTCTAGTTTCTTTAGACAGCCGCAGCAACTCATATAGCGTTATCCGCGCTGGAATATTAGCTAGCTGAGCCATGATATCGAAGGCGCGTGGAGTTTTCGAACTCTCCGGTTTATCCTTTCCAATCGGACGACTGAAACGAGATTGCTTCGGATTTTGAACCTCCTCGGGCCTCTTTTCTTTATGTTTATCTACCGACTGTCGTAGAGCTTCTTTACCCGGTGTGGGACTCGTAATCACCCCCATTTCTGTGAGAGTTTTGGCTGGTCCCCGTTTGTTCACCCCCTGCTCACTAGGTGGAGGATAGTTATAGTGATACTCGTTTCCGCTTCGGGTCGCAAAAACTTCTTGTTCTTCTTCTGAAAGCGGGAAAGTGGGGATTCTTTCGTCATCTTCCCCTGGGATGGCAGAGACTCCATAACAAGACTTTCCTTTCCCTTTAGACTTCCTCCCGGATGACGACCCGGTCCATTGTTCATCTCCAATCAGATCGGGGTGAACCCAAAGGATTTCGCCATTTGGGGCTGTGTGCGGCACAAGTCCCTTTTGGCGCTGTCCGTGCGGGTCGTCATTCACCGTCTTCATCCCGACTTTGGTAACGCGTTTTGGCTCGAACCAAGTTGTAGGCACCGACCCAAAACTGATTGACACTGCGTTTGCCCCCACATTCTTGGCTGGTTTCGGGGTTATGACCCCTACGTCGATTAACGCCTGGATCTTGTCCTTGAGGTGGTAGAATGATCTCGTAGGGTGGTGGACCGCTCTGTGGTACGCGCAGTACTTTGGATCCGTCACCTTGCTGGGCCCCTCTTGATCCACGATCGCCGGCAGCTGGATTTTGTTGTTCTCCAACAAGTATTTGAAGATGCCGGGAACTTCATCATCTTTGAAGGAGTAGACTTTGGGAAACCTTGGCTCCGAAGATTTCTGCTTCTGAGGCCGTTTGGGAAACCTCGGCTCCGAAGACTTTTGTTTCTGAGGCCGTTGTTGCCAATGCGGCTGGGATTGTTGTGGCGCTCGTTGCTGCTGTTGTTGCTGAGGTTGTAATTGAAAAGTTTGGTTAGCATCAACGGCATTAGCATGAGCTTTACCTTTTCCTTTTTGGTTGAAGTTCTGTTTCGGAGGATTTGTTGCCGGTTGGCTTCTCTCCGCCTTCTTTCTCCTGAGGAATCGCTCAGCTTGCTCTCCTCGGACTTTCAGATCCTTCCATGTCTTGGATGGTGCTGTGCCCATTGCTTCCAACACGTCCAGCGAAAGGTTGTTGTGGCAGGTCTGGAGGATGAATTCCTCGGTGATCGGGTCCCGGCAATTCATCGCCTTGTTCCGGAACCTTTTGACGAAGGTGTCGACTAACTCTCCGTCTTTCTGCTTCTCATCGAGCAACGATCCGATAGATATCTCGGTGTCGTCGTCGAAGAAGTTGGCCAGGAACTTGGTCTCCATGTCATCCCAGCTGTTCACGCTGCCTGGCTTGAGGCGGCGATACCAATCGAAGGCGGCTCCGCGAAGAGTGCCGACGAATGACCGCACCATCAGAGGCTCATTACCAGAGATCACCCCCAAGTGCGATTTGAAGTAAATCAAATGCTGGGTAGGTGAACCCATCCCATTAAACGGCGTGAAGTTAATTAGATTAAACTTCGCCGGATATGGGATCGATTCCCATTCTCTTGGGTATGGGCAAGGAATGCCTGTTTTCTTCGTCTCTTGAGCGGAAATTAGTGTGTTGATTTTGCTCTCGAGGTTCTTGATCTTCAGACTTTCGCCTGTGTCTTCATTGGCATTCTCATTACCACCCCCTGCATTGACAGGATGATCATTGGTATTCTGAGCATTTGTATCCTCATCTTCCAGATTAACCGGGTTACGACGATTCTGCTCGCCTTGTTGGTTCGCCAATGCTTGGATTTGTTGGTCATGCATTTCTCTCATCTGCTGCATGGCCATCTCCATCTCAAACTTGAAACTTTCTTTCTGCTTAGCCAAAGCGTCTTCAAGCATCTTGGCCATCTGCTCCGCACTTATCATAAGTGCCTCGCGGGGTTGTCCCTCGCTGGATACCGTATTATCTGATGCAACCGCGGAGCCGGCATCAGATTCTTCATCTTCTGAAGGGCGTCTTGTCCGAACCCTACCATAGGTTGCTCGCTCGATGGTTCCGGACTGCAGACGGGTTCTAGGCCGGGAGGCTTTCAGAATCGACTCGAAATCATCCCGTGCCGATGTCCCTTTGCTCGTCATGTTGGTGGTGACCCTCGGAAATTCTCCGTCTTCAATCACCCTTCTTCTTCGTTGGAAGCGCCTAGGCCTTGGTTTTGGCGTCTCCGCACTGAGTCTTTCAAAAACTGAAACTCTTTCGGGGACCGCCTTAATGCAATTGCATTCCGACAATACCGCCCGAATGAGTTTGGAACAGGGACATTGAATTTCCCGTTCTCGGGGACTCCTCTTCCTGGTTCTATTCGTACCCCCAGCACGATAGTACAACTCGTCATTTTGACAGTCAGAGTAACCTATCGTGTGCGGGCACGCCTTCTCAGGTATAACACTATCACTATCAGATGATAATGTTTCCATCTGAGGGTGACTTGCCTTCTTTGGGCTTTCAAAGGTTACCCGCCTCAAAACATGCCTTTTTGGGCGTGAATTTTCGGCGTGATCTTGGACTTCAATGCGCAAATTGGTGCGCGCAGCTGCCTTGAGGTCTTTGTCATGCTGGAGGTGATGGCGACCCCCAGTATGTTGAGTCGTTCTGGGCTTCTTCATCGGGCCCAAACGCTCGTGAATTGGAGCTTTGCCTCTCACGTCAGGAATTGGACCGAGGCGCTCCAAAATTGGTTTCTTCTTGCGGGATGACTCTGCATGATCTCCCGGAGAAGTTATTGGGATTGACGGCGACTTTGGTTGACTCGCCGGAGTTTGACCTTCCTTAGAAGGCTGCACTGGTTGCTTTTTGGCCTGAGTCGCCACTTCAGACTTAGGCTTCAAAATCGTTGCTTTCTTCATCATTGATTCCATTGCTATCTTGAATAACAGTTTTTCGGTTACAGAAGATCCGGTCTTTTTTTAGATCCGGTTACAATGAAAATCAAAAATAAATAAAGAAAATTACAACTCTTTCTCTTTTGTCGAACAGATCGCGAGCTCCTGTTTTGTGGTCGCTCGCTTTGGTGGGTTGTTTGCCTGCGCCGGGGTTGTTTGCCGTGGACCACCGCGCGATCTAGATCCGGACAGATCTACGCAGTATAACGGGTATTATTTCACCAAGGAAATAATAGCCGGAGGGATTATTTCACCAAGGAAACAATCGCTCGAATCTCGGGATCAAAGACCAAGCTTTGATCCGGAGTGTAACAACGTAGATCTGAGATCTTGATCCCCTCGAACTCCTACCTTTTTTGTGATGCGGGTGCTCGCCGAGAATCAGATCTGAACGTCCAAGTCTTCAAGCCTTCAAAAACTCCAAGATGAGGTCTCAATCCGGCAGAGTTTCGGCTCTCCCAAAAGTTCTTCCAAAAAGTCCTCCAAAATGATGAATGACCTCGCCTATTTATAGGCAACCAGATCTGTGCATTTGGCACAGATCTGGGCGGCCACCTCAGGGTGGCTCGGCTCATGCTGAGCCACCCTGAGGTGGCTCGGCCTTGGCCGAGGGCCTTGGCCGAGCCACTCCGGGTTTTGCGTCCGTCGTTCGGTTGTTTTGGTTCTTATATCCGCTTCATCCGTGATTCGGTTATGCGGTTGATTGGTCTGAAATCGATTCGTTGACTTGATTCCTGATTTGGAAGTCTGGATCCCGATTAGGCAGTAAATCGGCTTTGGTGTCTGAGTTCGAATCCGTTATATGGTTTGATGACTCGTTGACTCTCTGGACCGTTGATTTGATTCCGCACGCGAGTGGATTCATTCCGTCGTTCACGTGCGGTTCGTCAACTTCGTAGCCTTGTTAATCCGCTTCGTTGCGTGTCACTTGGCTTCGGTGTTGTGGACTGACGTTCGTGCTTAGATACGTCGCCTGATGGTTCATTAGTTCGTGTTGAACCGTGTCAAGGGACCTATAAGCAATTTTATATGCCTACATGCATGTGCACGTCGTTTGTGTGCCGTTATGGCTAGAGAAACACCTAGGTTATATGGGTTTATTATACACTGAGATTGGTGTACATGAGTTGACTACTGTCATGAAATTAGATTTACTCACCGAGGAATGAGAATAAATGTTATAAATGTTGGTTTTGACATCATTTACATATTGAAGTCCTCATGTTGGACTATAAACTATTGAAGTCCTCGTGTTGGACTATAAACTATTGAAGTCCTCATGTTGGACTATAAGCTATTAAAGTCCTCATGTTGGACTATAATCTATTGAAGTCCTCATGTTGGACTATATGCTTTTAAATTCCTCGTATTGAACTATAATACACTACAGTCCTCGTGTTGGACTTTAAGCTATTGTCGTTCATGTATTGGACTTTTATTTGTTGCAGCCTACGAGTCGGGCATATATTTTTGACTTATGTCAGGTTATTGATAGTATGATTGGAGATGGAGCTGTCTTTCATTATTGCTCCACACTGTAGCTTTTGGATTTGGTATTTAGAGGAGCAATCTTTTATTATTGCTTCATACTATAGCCTTTGGATTTGGTATTTAGGGATTTACAAATTTAAGACATATGGTATATACATGAGGGTTTTCTTATTTGGATTATTTCGCTCGACGTACCATGCTCATGTTATAAATTTCTAAATATCAAATCCCCATTTTATTTTAGAGTAGATGATTGTTTATCTATATGTATTCGCAGCTATTTTCTTATCCTTCTAGCCCTTCTCCTGAGGTTGGTTGAGATGTTACTCGCTATAGCACTTTGACGCTCGTTGTTCCCTCCTTTCAGGTAACGAGCCAGGTGTACAGAGAGCCATAGGTTGATGGAGCTGCTCTAGTAGTTATTTATCTATATTATTAGTAGTTATGTCAGAACTCCATAGTGAATGTGTTTATGAACATTTGAGTTATCATTTTAGTTTTGTAAAGGCGATGTGCCTTAATGTCATTTCATTTGAATTCCTATTGTGAGACAGTTGTATCAGTTCAGATATTTTCTTCTCAGAGATTTATCCATTCATATCAGTGGTGATGACTTTTCTTTAGAATATCTGTTGTTTAGTATTTCTTTTGTATATTCTCTCTTGCCTATTTTGTATCTACACCTGTTATTGATTCCACTAGATAGATAATAATTGTGATGGTAAAACATGTTAATGCACGGTGTAGTGCATGACGAGTTTGACATTTTTGGCTTTACCTTGGACTGTAGCCTTGTTGAAACTAGGGGCGTCACACCTTGTGCCTGGATGCACTATATATTTGTTATGATGTGCCTCAACTATCACGAAATAAATCATACCCTCCGGGTCTGATTCAAAACACCTCGTAGTCCTGCTAATGACGTGTCCACTTAAATGACAAATGTTGTATCACTGCTCAGAAAAGTTAAAATTGTTATTGTACTCTATCTAGCCTTAATAGTCTCAAAGGCTCCCTGGCACCCAGTGCCCAAAGCAAACTATACACCCTTCTTCGTAAATTGTGTAAGTGATATCATAATGTTCAAAAGTCCCGAATGAACTTTTTCTCATGCCCTACCAAAACTTCGCATCTCCATAATGGTTCTTAGTGGCTCCCAATCAAGTACAACCTTAACAGTGGCTGGATCCACTATGACGCCCCTACTGATGATGTGGCCTAAAAAATCTGATCTCTTATAGCCAAAACTCGTATTTGCTAAACTCAGCGTTTCACTGATGCCTTTAATCTCGACTGTCTGCTATGCCCGTAATGCTAATAAAGGATGCTGCTCATGTTCTGCCTTCGATCTTGAAAAGATAAAGATGTCGTTAATAAAATGACTACGAAGTGGTCCTAACATGGATGAAAAACCCGGTTCATCAAATCCATGGTGTATTGGTCAGCCCAAAAGGTATGACAAGAACTCAAAAGACCCATATCAAGACAGAAAATACGGTTTTGGAAATATTCATTTACCGCACTCGCAATTGGAACTAACTAGAACGAAGATTAATCTTCGAGAAATACTGCACCCCCCGCAGCTGGTCGAACAAGTCATAAATCCTCTATAGTGGATCCGTGATACGGAAAGTGACCTTGTTTAACTCACGATAATCTATACATAATTATATGCTACTGTCATTCTTCTTCACAAAGAGGACCGGTGCTCCCATGAAAAATAACTCTAGATAATGAAACTCTGGTATAACAACTCATCTAACTGAGTCTGTAGCTTCCTCATCTTAACGGGTTCCATATGATATGATAGGGTGCTCGGAATATTGGTACGGTGCCTGTTGCAACTCGATGCAGGAAAACAACCTTTCTCACTAGAGAAAACGTAGGTATGTCCTGAAAGATATCCTGATACTCTGAGACGACTTCGGTCTCGCTCAAAACTGCACCCTGATCCCCTATCATCACCTTCTCGTTGTATGCTAGAAATAACTCTGCATTCTGGTTACCCTATGAGGTTGCTACTATCTATACAATCCTAACGAATGCTCACAAGCGTACTGTTTTAGCAAAACAATTGATACTGATATTGTAGTATGATAACCATTTTCATACCAAGAATGATGTCAAAATTCGACATCCACAAAAACGACCAGGTCAAAGATGAACTCAAACTCATCTATACTGATGACACATCTCCTACATATACCCTCTAATAGGGACACCTCCCATAAAAGAGTAGAAACTGATAACAGAACATCTAAGGGATGTGTAACTAACTGAAGCCTATACACGAAGGCATGTGATATGAAAGAATACGAAGCTCCTGAATCAAACAAGATTCGAGCTGGAAAAAAATTTACTATGAAAACTCCGCTCGCACTATGCTCACACAGTATGACTACATAAATCCTATCGGTGGCTAGCGACTGCTGTGCTATCGGTGGTGGAACATATGGATCCATCTGGCCCTAATGAATACTCTGAATAGCGTAATTCTGGCCTATAGGCCCCTAAATCCTCGAAATAACCGGTAGTACATCTATCCTCCGATGCTGGCCGTAACCGCGACCCTAAGACTATTGACCCTAACCTCTGTCATGCTAGTCTCCTACTGGTTACCGTGACAATTCTTCAATCTATATCCGATCTTATATCATGTGTCCTGAATCATGTGCTGCTGCGATGCTATTAAATCATATTGTACTATCTTCTTATAATGTCTTTGTTGATGATGGTCAAAATCCTTACCCCGCTGCTGGGGTCCTCTAGATCCTACAATAGGCCTCTTGCCCTTGTCATTTCCATCACGCTGGTCTTGATTTCATAATTAACTATAAACATATCTCACTGCTTTAATCGAACTAGTTATAACTGCTTGTCAAAGAAGTAAACAAAATATTTCCAAATAAGTGATATTCGATATCCCGCCGAAAATCTAAAATCGTAGCTATCCTTTGCTGCTATTCCCCGGTGATGTCCTCTATGTTGAATACATTTAACCTCTGGTTTAGTACTAAGTCTACATTAAGAAATTTTTCATATATTCCTTTTTATTTATAAGCTACATATGAATCTAGTGTGTCCTACACTATGGTGTTCTTAGTGTCTGATGTCCTTCCTATTCTTTCAGAGCCAAGTCTCGTGCTATGCGGTTCTATCAATAGCTGGTTGTGGTGATGATGAAATCATTGGTATTGCCTCTTCATTAGGTATGACTGGTACAATTGGTGGTGGAACTCTAGAAAGTGATACTGCTGGCAAAAACTGAGACGCCTCTCGCTCCTCGAGTGCTACAAAATCTTACTACAAATGGTGCCATAAAGTCGATCAGATACTATGGAGCCTGCTGCGGCTTAGGCTCTGCTTACCCAGCTCTCCGAGTACGAGTTTTATCTCGACCGTATCCTCATCCCAACATTTATAATATCGAGAGGAGAGCTTATGATCACAGTAAGTGAGATCGCAAACATATATACATATATATATAATGTATCACAATACGTATACATAACATATAGTATTCACGCAAATACGTTAAATCAACATAAAATAATTGTCATAAAATAAAAATAAAAAATTTCAAAAATTTGAGATATACGCACATATCGTCCTCACTCATTCTAGGAATTCCTAGCGGACTCTATACATGAATCCTAGGAAACTCTATCCTAGCTCCATAATTTGACACAGGAATGATCCTAAGGATACTAAAACTAGAGCTCTGATACCAACCGTGATTCCCCAGGGTTCACACAAGGCTATAGTCCAAGGTGAAACCCAGATTGTCAAACCTGCTAAGCACCAAATACCATGCTATGACATGTTTTACCATTACAGTCACTATCTCTCTAGTAGAAACAACAAATAGGTGAAGGTACAAAAAAGGCAAGTAAAAGAAGTAGTACAAAATCAGATATGCGTAGAAGAAGTATATCAACAAATGAGCCTAACTAAAATAGAATGAAAATATCTCTGAGTCTAAAATATATCTCAACACAATGAGTCAAATGAAATCTCACTAAAGGACTCAGGCTCTACAAAATGAATACAACTCTAAAGTCTGAACAATGATCATAAAGTGGAGCTTTAACTGCTAAAATTATGCGACAGTGACTATGCTAGAACTCTGTCATCCTGCCGCTCTCCGAAACTCTGATCTGCCTGAAAGATACAATTTAAACAAAACGAACAATAACAAGAGTGTCAGAATGCTACAGCAAGATCACCTCTATCCGCTTCTAAGAAAAGGGTTACTAGATGAAATGGAGGCCCTATCTATTAAGCATAGTCTACCTATATCATTTTCCCCATATCTAATAGAGTTAATATTTAGACACCTACAAGACGAGACGTAGTACATCGAGTGAAATAATCCAAATAAGGAAACCCTCATATATATGCCATATGTCTTAAATTGTAAGTCCCTATATACCAATTCTAACTCTATAAATGAAAACAACACTCAAAAGAAATACTCTAAGCCTAAACCATATAGGACCAATGTCACAATCTCGAACTACTTTTCAAGTAGTTGATGCAATAATAAGAGAATATCATCTAACTCAAAAATCACCATAGATCATATCATGTATGCCACAAATCAAGGAATGTACCCTACTTATGGGTAATCTAACATGAGAGTAACTATAACTGATAATACATATATGTGTGCATCTCCTTATGCTATAACGATACTCTTGTAATATTCTTACTCAATCATTCTGTGGAAATATGTTTTGTCTCCCTATTCCAGATACATGAAATAACGATACTTTTGTAATACTTTTACTCAATCGTTCTGTGAAAATAGGTTTTTTTATCTCCCTATTCCGGATACATAAAATAACGATACTTTTATAATATTCTTACTCAATCGTTCTGCAGAAATAGGTTTTTTTATCTCCATATTATGGATACATAAAATGACGATACTTTTATAATATTCTTACTCAATCATCCTATAGAAATAGGTTTTTTTGTCTCCCTATTCCGGATACATAAAATGACGATACTTTTGCAATACTTTTACCTAATCGTCCTGCGAAAATAGGTTTTATCTCTCTATTCCGGATACATAAAATAATGATACTATTGTAATATTCTTACTCAATCGTTCTGTGGCAAATAGGTTTTATCTTCCTATTTTCGGATGATGCATCCAGATGATCGTATAGCGAAGTATAGATATATTAGACAAATCCGAAAAAAACCCCAATCTTCGAGTATTGGTACAGCCGCAGTCTCATTGCGGGAAACATCCAATACTCCTAGTGTGGTATAATCGTGGTCTTATTACGGGGAAACATCCACACCGAGCATCTATAACTAATAAACACTACTTTATTATATGTTATTATACTTTCATTAACTCAACATGTATTAGAAATCTCAACAGTGCATGTCAACACAACATAAACTAAGTGTATGTGCATATATCTCGGTGTGCGTGTTCATAACTGGTGTTCACCATCATCTCAGGTGTTAAACAACTCCTAATTATTGTAATATAATAGTACAAGATCGAGAAACTCTCTCGAAAATAATAAACAAGAGCGAAACTTAAGAAACTTTCACGTTATATATTAATTATTTCAAATCAGCATATTTGTAGTTTTCTATAGAATATATTATTAGTCAATTGAGTATATCTTTCTCTAAACAAATTGTTTTTAAGAATAGCTTTTCGTTTTGGAAACTAGTTTCATATATCTATCATTTGGCACTGGTTTGGTTCAGTTTAGAGTTCATATGTTATCTCTAATTTCCAGTTAAACGTTATATATGTGCAACTATTTTTCTATAGAACATATCATTAGTAAATTGAGCATATCTTTCTCTAAGAAAACTATCTTTAGGAATGGTTTACTGTTTTGAAATCTAGATTCATATATTCTTCAATTGGTGTTAGTTTGGTTCAATTTGGATTTCATTTATTATTTCAAACTCTTGTGTTAATCTAATTAGGGTTTTTCAACGTAATTAACCAAATTCTTCAAACTAAAGCATGAACTTTTAACATATTTAACATAAGCATGAGTGCTAAAAAACTTAGAAAAGATATATATTTATTAAGTCATATTTTTAATATTTAGGTATCACAAACCTAGGGTTTTCTCATCTTTAATCCACATGTAAACTCAATTAAATGTCAAATTAGGGTTTAAACATGATTAGAACATGATTAACAAGTTAAAAATGAAATTTTGAAGAACCCTAATGTTCATGATTATGTTTCTATTATAAATAGTAAGAAAAACATGTAGATCTGATATTTATTTAAGATCTAACAACAAAAATCTATTCTTTTTCACATTAGATTAAGATCTAAGCATGTAAACATAATTTAAACTTCTAAACTAGTTATTTAACTATGAGGATGGGTTTGGATATAAGTGATCTTGCCTTAATATTATGTGCAAGCCTCTAAAACAAACAGCAAGCTATCCCCGAGCATAAACAACCCGTTCTCCCTCGCCACACGTCGATGATCTCGCCCTCGTATCGATGTTTTACTTCACAAAGCTCTCTAAACTCATAAGAAAAAGATTTAGTATTTTTGAGGGGAGAGGATGGTTGCTAGGGTTCATAGATATGATAAAAGAAAGAAATTTTCATGAAAAATATAGGTATTTATAGAGACAAACTCGAAACAAACCTGTTTGACCCGAACTAGGAAACCTAGTCTGAGTAGGAAAATAACCTTCGCTATTTTAGCTGTAACTTTCTCATTCAACCTCAAAATGAATTGATCTAAGATTTGTTGGAAATCTGTTGAAGAGATCTATAACTTTGGTCTTTTATACTTTTCCAGATTATGACTATATCAGTATGCAAAATATAGAAACTCATAACTGGTCATTATTTTCAGATTTTCACTCTTTTGGCCTTTGTGCATGTTTTGTGTATTTGCACTCATATTTTTACAAATATACATTGAATTAATCTTAAATAAATTCTTATCATACTCAAACATCAAAATATACTATTTTTAACTATATAACATATTTATCATTATTTATCATAAAATATTCAAATTTACGGGGTTTTACAATGTTCTTATTAAGAGTACTTCAACTCCTTTAAGATATTCCTCAGCCAAATTGCTTCACAGATAGTAGATGTTGCTACTATATATTCTGCCGCACATGTCAACAAAATAACAATATCCTGCTTCTTTGAAGACTAAGAAAAAGCTATTGTGCCAAGATAGAAGATAGACCTTATAGTCCTCTTTCTTTCATATCGATCTCCTTCTTAGTTGCTATAAGAATAGCTAACTAGTTCTACATATTCTCCATAGGTATAGAAATACCATAGCTCAAAGTGCCTTTGTTATTCCTCATAAGTCATTTTGCTATAAGCTAATGAGATTCCGTTAGCATCGCTATGAATCTACTCACCAGTCCTACACCATAGATAATGTCAGGTCTACTGATAGTGAGGTATCTCAAGCTTCCAACCAAGCTTCTATACAGAGTTGTTTCGACAACTCTATCATCTCCTTCTTTGTAGAATTTCAGGCTAGTTACAATAGGCCTATTCACCAAACTGCGACTATTTATCTTGAACTTCTCGAGTATCTTCTTTGCATACTTCATTTGGGATATGAAGATCACAAATAGTTGTTGATGCACTTCAATGCCCAAAAAGTAGGACATAAGTTCACAATCTATCATTTCAAACTCTTAAAATATTGCCATCTTGAACTTCGAGAACATCTTCTCACTACTTCCTGTAAATAATAGGTCATCAGCACAAAGTCATATCATAAGGATATCTCTACTATCTCCTTTCTTTATTTAGATTGCATGTTCAAAGGGGCATTTGGTGAAGCCATTATCATGTAAATAACCATTAACACATGTATTCCATGCTCGTGGTGTTTGCTTTAGGCGATAAAGTGCTTTCTTCAAATGATACTTTATCTTCTTCTCCTTGTACTACGAAATCATCAAGCTGCTCTACGTATGCTTCTTCCTCAAGGACACTACTGAGGAAAGTTGACTTCACATCTACCTGGTATATTTTTTAGCTATGATGTGTTGCAAGTGAGATTAAAAATCTAACTATGTTAAGTCTTGAATTGGTACGAAGAGTTCTTCATAATCGACACTATGGTTCCGTTTGTAGCCTGTTACTAAGAGCCTTGCCTTGTAGCATTCAACTTCTCCATTAGCTCTATGTTTGCTCTTGAACACCCATTTGACACCAATTACATGATGGTTAGGAGGGAGTGGAACTAGCTCTCATGTCTCATTCTTCTGAATAGCTTATATTCCTTCCACTATAGCATATATCCAACTATCTTTTTTTGTTGCTTCTTGAAATGTGAGAGGCACATGATCTGCATAAAGACAAAAGATATTTACATGTAGATCTTCTTCAGTTTCATCATAAATATCTTACAAGCTCTTCATTTTGATTGAAGTTGTGCTTGCTGATGATGTGGAACCATCGGATAAGAATATGCTTGTTCTAAATGCAGATTGCATTAAAGCTCCTACTTCTGAAGATGATGAGGCACCTCATGTTGGAATTTGTACACATGCATCTTGATATAGTTGATGCTCATGTACATGACTTTGTAAGTCTTCATTTGGTTCATCTAGTAGACTCTTTTGCCTTTATCATTGTCTCCTTTGCTCCTTGTATGTGCTCCTTCTTCATCAAAAACTACATTTATACTCACCATGATTTTATTAGTTTGTGGATTGTAGAGTTTGTAAGATTTTGATTCTTCACTATAGCTAATAAAGATGCACTTTTTCTCCATGATCACCAAGCTTCATTCTCTTTACCTCTAGTACTTGAGCATATGCAATGCAACCAAACACTCGAGATGCTCCACATCTAGTTTTTGTCTACTTCATGCTTCTCGTGGCATCATGTTCTTCACACTTTTTGTTAAACATTGATTGAGTAGATAGGTTGTGCAATCAATAGCTTCTGCCCAAAAGTTCTTCAGCAAACTTTTCTCCTTGAGTATTGTTCTCGTCATGTCGAGGATGGCTCGGTTCTTTCTTTCCACTACTCCATTTTTTATGGTTTGTTTCGCTATAAATTGTTATTGGATGCCCACCTATCTACACTAAGTCTTGAATACGGTTGAGGTGAATTCTCCCCCATGATTAGATCGAAATACATTTAATTTACAACCAGACTGTGTTATAGCTCGAGCTTTAAAGTCCTTTAATGTTTCAAATGCGCCAGACTTTTCTTTTAAAAAATAAACACATAACTTTCTATTATAGTTACTACTGAAGGTAATAAAATATTGATTATCTCTAAAGGAAGACAGCTCTAGTAGACAGCAAATGTCAATGTGTACTAATTACAATGGAGTTGTCATGCTCCAAGACCATCCTTAAGGAAAGAGTAGTCGATGTAACTTGTCAAGTGTCGTACACATTATTTGGATGATCAAATATCGGGAGTCCTTGAACCATTTTTCTTGTAGAGAGATGATTCAAGCCTTCAAAGTTTAGATGTCCAAAGTGAATGCAGGTGCCACTTCCATGACTCATTATCCATGAACCCATAGAAGCACTTTTGAAACTCTGTATTGAAATGGAGAGAAAACATGTGATTCTTTAGTATTTTCACATTTTCCACTTGTCTTCCATGTCCATCTGTTAAGCTAAGAAAGCTATCTTCCATGTGCATTATACACCTTTTTGCTAGGAGTTGTCTCAGACTAAGTATGTTGCTTTTCATATTAAGTATATAATAAAAGTTGGAGATATATTGAGGTTTTCCATGTTTTTGAAAATTATAATTGTTCCTTTACCTTTGACTTGAAGCTTGGATGAATTTTCAAGGTTGATGTTGCTGCGAGTATCCTCTAAGAATTCTTCAAATATTTATTTTCTCCTGCACATATAATTGCTTGCTTGAATATCAAGAAATACGCATTCGTTTGATCAGTCTCCTCCTTATGTACAAGAAGCAGAGCTGCACTTTCTTCTACAGCATCAACAAAATTTGATTGTTGTCCTTGATCAAAAGATTGATTTCAACATTTCATAGCATAGTGTCCAAACTTGTTGTGATTATAATATTGAATGCTCTAATTACCACATGCTAGAATAAATCATCCTCTAGTAGCTCCTCTACCATGATTGTCATTACTACTCTGTGCTTGATCATATTGGTGATTGCCTCTTTGACCTCGATCATGGCATCTACGACGACCATTCTATTGTGGAGCTATACTTCCATGACCACCTCATTAGCTACCTAGAATCAATCTTGACTGTAATGCTTGGTCTATTGTTGTAGAAGATGATCTTCGCCGCATGTGTTTCTCATAGACTTGAAGAGAACCCATGAACTCATCTATCGACATATCTTCAAATTTATATGCTTCCTCGCTGGAACAACATAATCAAACTTTGGATGCAAAGAGCGCATAATATTATCTATCACATTAACATATATTAGTACTTGATGATTTCTTATTAGCTGATTAACAACCACCATAAATTTTGAATGATATTTAGCAATCGATTCAAAATCTTTCACATTCATTACATAGAGTTTGAAGTCGTACCTTTTTTATCTTAATGACTCCCCAATAGGTCTTTTATAGAAGCTCCCGTACTTCTTTTGATGTTTGACTTGTTGAACAATCTCAAACATTGCTTCCTCCATGCTTGGTAGATAGTGAACAATGATTTATTGTCCCTTTTTATTGAGTTCTTGAGCTGATCCTTCAACTATTTTGTCATAGCTACCTCTTCTCCTAGTGACTCTGGCTCCTTATAGCCAATTCGTACAAGCTCCCAAGCATCCATAGAACCAAGTAGCAGTCACATTTGTATATACTAATTGTCAAAGTTGTCTCTGCTCAACTTTAGAATTTGAGGTTGGAACATGTTGTTTGAGGCCATCGATAGAAGGATTGCCTACCTCTGGTACCACTTTGTGAGCTCTAATGAAATATAGAACTCTTTATTTTAGTAGATTTTAGCATAATCTTGGTGGACTTTCATAACTTTTGAGGATGTGTGTTTACGCGCGTGCAATGTTTTACTTGTATGTCTTTACTTTGAGCTTTTTATTTTGCTTTTGCTTGCTTGATATTACAAATATTAGCTAGCCCTTTATATAGGTGCTAGACTTTTACTAAGAAATTAAAAACTTTATTTAGTACATAGAATAGATTTATTTCTAAATTTATTTAGTGCATAACACTAGTAGAAAAATGAACAAACTAGATGAAGCAAACTCGATGGAATTTTTTCCATCTAATTTGAGGCAAACTAGACGAAAACAATTATGTCTAGTTTGCTCCATCTAGTTTGAGGTAATCTAGATGTAAATTTCTGTCTAGTTTTCTAAATTAAACGGGTTTTTTAAAAAAGTTCCATTCATCCTTGACGGAATTTTCGTCTAGGATGCAACCTAGACAAAAATTCCGTCTAGGTTACCGAGAAAAAATACAAATCCCTAACCTTTCCCTAACCCCCCCCTCCCACCCCATCTCTCCCTCTCATTCTGTCACGATTTCCATGCCCCCTAAGAAAAAACTATAAATCTCTCTCCCCTAACCCGC
>NC_033795.1:30487041-30557263 GCF_001876935.1 Asparagus officinalis
TCTCACATTTCCCTGTGATTTCCATGCCTCAACCCTCATCAGCTCTGTTCCCCGCTGCCCCGCTACCCTCTCTTCCCTCTCCCATTTCCTCTATTCACCACCCTCCTACCCCCCTTAATTAAAAAAACGCTAAAACCCTAGCTCCACCCCCTTCGTGTGTCGTTCCTGCACCCTCTTCCTCAGTCCGACCATGACTATTGCACGACACGCTCGTCGTTTTTGATCTTATTGTCTCTCATCTACTTAAAAGGTATGATTTTCATAAAAGTTTTTAAATTTTTTAAATTTTATATTGTTTATTGCTGAATTTAGTTTAAAACCCCTAAATTATGATCCAAAAATAAATGAGTTCAAATCTTGTAACCCTAATTGGAAAATTTTCAGTTATATATTAACTCTAACTCAACTACATTTATCCCATTTGAACAACACAAGTAATTGTAAATCTAATTAAACACTTGTGAACTATTAATCCTAATTGAACACCCGATTCATGATAGTCGATTTACACCAAGTTTTTTTCGTGCTATAAGTATGTGTTATTATGTAAGTTTGTGATATAAAAATATATGAAATAAAAAATTTTCAAAAAATAAAGTGATATATAATACATTATAATTTTTAATAATGTGTTATATATCCAATTTAGGTGAATGAAAAAATAATGTTATCCCTAGATTTTCGTCCAATAATTACATCCAATTCTTTGGACTTATAATATTAAGGTAGACGACTCATATTTGGGTAGGAGACAAAGTTTTCTCCCGGAAATGATCATTTACTTTATATTATACAAAACAAGAACTAGTATTGAAATTCATAATTATTGGATCTGTCCTTCTCAGATGGGTTAGAAATATAGTAGTGCATACATCCAACTTTATATACTTTGTATGTTTTCATTTCTTAAAAGTTTTGGCAGTACGTATTCGTTGTTCTCTATGTACAATAAGCATATATTATTCTGTGATTCGGGCTATTACCGATACACATAATAACATCTGTACAGTGTATAGGGAGAACAGCGGGTAGGTACTGCCAAAATTTTTAAGAAATAAAAATATACAAATTATACGAAGTTGGATGTAAGCACTATTATATTCTTAATGGATTGAAGCCTTCCTATGACAGCTATTAAAGTGGTGTAATTAGTTTCTATGTACGTTTTAGATATATTTTATTCAGAAAAATATTTTTATTGTTAAATAATATATGTACGTACGTATGATGTGTGTTGTATGTATATTGTCACAAAGAGTCATGAATTTACTAGTAGTAGTGAGAATTAATAGTAGTTAATAATTATATATAATATACAGATGAGGATAATTCCTGACAAATTGTAGATAGATATTCCACGGCTTGAAAGATTTCATGGAACACGATATAAGGAGGGATGTGACGCCTTCATGCAGTATGCCAAAATAAATCTGAGAAATTTAAGTAGCGGTGCTATGTATTGTCCCTATTGTAGGTGTAGGAATATGAAGATGCAGAATAGAAATGATATACGGATCCATCTAATAAAATCAGGTTTTAATGAAAAATATAAATATTTGTCATATCATAGGGAAGGCTGTACTGAAGATGAGGATCCGAATGTGCGTGTTGGTACTTCCGGTGGCTTATGGATAGATGACACTAAAACAATATTAAATGATATTTTTTCTCATCCTATCGAATATGATATTGATGATAATGTTGAGGATAATATTAGACATAAAAGTGAAGATGATATTGAAGATGCTGCTAAAGTGGTCGGAGATGTCGAAGGTGCAAAAAATATTAAAGATATGCATTCCTCTACAGACATAAAGGGAATAATGGAGCTACTAGAAGATAGTAAAAATGACTTACATGAGGGTTGTACCGAGTACTCCAAATTTTTATTTATGCTAAAAGTCCTACATATTAAGACACTTAGCGGAATGTCTGATAATTATTTTAAAATACTTCTTGATTTGCTTCGGACAATAATTCCTAGAGGAGAGATTAGCATACTCCAAACAACTTATCAAGCTGAGAAGATTGTCTCCACTCTAGGTCTTGATTATAATAGGATTGATGCATGTTCGAATGATTGTATCTTGTACCACAAAGCTAATAAAGACCTTCAAGAATGTCCGACATGTGGAGTTTCTAGGTGGAAGCTACACACAAACTCTTCAACAAGGAGTACAACAGAGACTCAGGTGACACAGAAGACAACAAAGGTGCTTCGTCATTTTCCATTGGCCCCTAGATTGTGACGATTGTACATGAACAAGTCCATGGCAAAAAACATAAGGCGGCATAAGGAAGGTCGAGTAGATGATGGTAAATTGAGATATCCTACTGATGTTTTAGCTTGGAAGCATGTTGATAAAATTTATTCTCATTTTGCCAATGATTGTAGAAATGTTAGATTAGGTCTATCTAGCAATGGATTCAATCCCTTTAGGGTAATGAGTTTTGGTTTGTTTACGTAGCATGTTGTATTAATGTCATATAATTTACCTCCATTGCTTTATATAAAAGAGCTGTATATGATACTCTCATTACTGATACCTGGTAAGCACGCACCGGGTAATTATATTGATGTCTATTTAGAGCCGTTAATTAATGAGCTAAAACATTTATGGTCTAAGGGTATATTGACGCATGATGTCCATCTTAAAGAGTCGTTTAGATTACGTGCTATTCTATTATAGACGATTAATGATTTTCTAGGTTATGCTAATCTGTTCGGTTGGTCTATGAAGGGCAAGTGTGCTTGTCCTGTATGTGGTCCGGAATTTTAAGCACTTTAATTATCGCATAGCCGAAAGACTTGTTATTGGTTTAGTCGCAGAAGGTTGCCTTGAGTCATAAGTATAGAAAATTATTCTCTATGCTTGAAGGCACAATTGAGAAGAGAATGAAGCTGCATCAACTGATAGGAGTTGAGATCATAAAATTACTTGAGGGGTATCCAAAAGTTAGGTTTTAAAAATATTGTTATTCTAAATACGATCAGCTTGGAGTTAGAGATTCATTAAAGTCAGAAAAGTCATTGAAGCATAAGCGAAAGGTCCAAAAAATGTAAGTTGAGAATAAAACCGAAAAATTACCTAGAGGATGGACTAAATTTAGTATCTTCTTTTAGAGACCTTACTGACAAAATCTTAAAATCCGACATAACTTAAATGCCATGCATATTAAGAAAAATATCTATGATAATATAGTGTCAACTCTCCTACAAGATGCAAACAAGTCGAAGGAAGAACTACGAGCTCGCCAAGACCTGACTACTTTGAATATCCAGAATGATTTGCAAGCACAAGATGTTGGTCTTAAAAAATTAAAGTTGCATTTGTCTCGTGTTACAATGTTAAATGAGCAGATGCAGTGATTTTGTGAAATTCTCAAATCATTAAAGTCGTCGGATGGTTACTTTGCTAACATATCAAATAATGTCTAGATGCAAGAGAGAAAACTCTTAGGTCTGAAGACCAATGAGCACTATGTAACAATATGGAGAAAGAAATGTCGAAGATTATTATTGAATATTATGGATTATTCAGAAAATTGTGCTCTAAAATCATAGATGTTGATGAATTTAAAAAACTTGAAGCTGAGGTCTGAGTTACTCTATGTAATATGGAAGTAATATTTCATCCTTTATTTTTTATAATTATGGTCCATCTTACCCAACATCTTGCAAGAGAGGCTAGAATCGTAGGTCATGTTACTTATCGTTAAATGTATCCGATTGAAAGGTTAGAGTTTTCATTACCTTCAATAATTATATATGCATTTCTTATACTACCTTTAATAATTACTTATTTTTATATTTTTAAGATACATGGGCTCCATGAAACACAATGTTCGCAATTAAGCTCATCCGGAGGGCTTGATAGCTGAAAGATATGTGGTCAATGAATGCTTTGTGTTTGCTTCACGTTACATGCGTACGAAGAAAACCGCATATCAAGCACCAGATAAGGAGAAGAAGTGTGAAAAATATCCAAGATCTCTCTTAGATCAAATTAAAGCATATGTGTTGTAAAATCTTGATATATTCCAAGACTATCAAAGGTAACAAATAAAACTAGTAATATAGATGATGCATGTTCACTTCACATTTAGTTTACCAATACAATCTTATATATTGTTCATATAGGCGACATCTAGAGAAGCATAAGAATGAAATAACTGTAGCAATGCAGCGCATAATATTCAGAAAAACATAAGAAAGAATTTTTAGATTGGTTCAGAATTGATGTAAGTTTTAACAATTAAATTTTGAACTTTTATAATATAACTTTAAGCTAAACTTATCCTAAATATTCTCAAATTGTTTGGCTTAGGTTAAAAAATTACTTCTTGATGGTACTACTTTACCAGATAAAATTATTATTCATGCACAACACTCTTACAATGAAGTAAGATGTTATAATGAGGATCTGGTCAATGGATATAAATTCTGAATGCTGAGATCAATGATAGGACGGTAACCCAGAATAGTGGGGTCATGGGTTGTTTTGCTCAAGAATATTTTTAAGTATAAGAGATCAAAACCCAGTTCTAGCTGACATACTATATTATGACCAATTAGAAGACATTGTGGAGGTAATTTATGGGTTTAGTAAACTAAAACAATATAGTTACATGATGTTCATGGTTCGATGGTGTCCTAGAAAAATACAAAAGGATCACTATGGGTTTACACTTGTCAATTTCCATTGAGAAATATGTATGGATGAGAAATTCATTTTCACAGAACAAGCGGATCAGTACTTCTTTGTGAAAGATTCGAATGTCATGACTGATTGGATGGTTTTGTACAAGGAGCCAAGTTCTGTTGTTCTTCCTAATAACAATGAAAAAAATAATGAAGAAAGTGAAAATAATTATTATGAACCAATTGAGTCATCTGGTGATGTTTGGTAAGACTTCTCTTACACAAAAAATGTAGCGCTTGATATCGCTAATCCCGATACTCAAACCAACATTCCGAATCTTACCACAGAAGGAGGCTCGGGCTCAAATAAGCAAACAAATACAAGACAAACTATAGTATATACTCAGTCAATACCGTGGAAAATAATTATCATAGGTATTAACTATGTTACAATGCATTATTTTTTTCTAAATTTCATAATAAAATCAATAATGCTTTTCATAATAATTTATCTTATGTGCATGTATATATTTCTTCTTAACTATGTTAAAAATTTAATTTGCAGATGAGGAATGTGAGGCTCTTAAGTGAGGACTGTTCGCGGTGAAAATCGTGTCTTTCTTCATTGTTAATTTCATTGTCATCTTAAATAACAGCTTTTTGAGTTACAAAGATCTGGTCTTTTTATAAGATCCGGTTACAATGAAAATCAAAGAAAATAAAAAAAAGATTACAACTTTCTCCTTGTTTGTCGAACAAATCACGAGCTCCTGTTTTACGGTCGCTCGCTTGCGTGGGTTGTTTGCCTGCGCCGGGGTTTATCCGTGGACCACCGCGAGATCTAGATCCGGTCGGATCTACGCAGTATGACGGGTATTATTTCGCCAAGGAAATAATAGCCGAGGGTACTATTTCGCCAAGGAAATAGTAGCCTTTAATTCTCGGGATCAAAGACCAAGCTTTGATCCAGAGTACGCCTGCGTAGATCTGAGATCAGGTCCTCTCGAACTCTTGCCTTATTTGGCATTGACGATCGCCGAGCACCAGATCTGGAAGAACAAGTCCTCGAAGTCCCAAAGCTTGGATCTTTTTTAGATCTGAGTCTTCAATCCAGCAGAGCTTCGCCTTCAAAAAATCTAACCTTTGAACAAATGAACCAAGCCCCCTATTTATAGGCACTCTGAACTGTGCCCGGGCACAGATCTGGCCGGCCACCTATAGGTGGCTCGGCCTTGGCCGAGCCAACCTAGGGGGCCGAGCCACCTAGAGGTGGCTCGGTTTTGGCCGAGTCCCCTAGGTGTCGGTTTTTTTTTTCGGTCTCGTGGTTGATTTAGAATCTGATTTTGTGTGGTTGACTTGTTCGGACTCGATTCGTTGACCTGATTCCTGATATGGCAGTAAATCCACTTCTGAGTTCAAGTCCGAAACTGATCTTGATTCGATCGTGATTCGTCCGAGTCCGCCCTTGGATGGATGACTCGTTGACTATTCAACCCGTTAGCTTGATTCCGCACGTGAGTGGATTTATTCCGTTGTTTGCGTACGATTCGTTAACCTCGTCGCCTCGTTGGTTCGTCGGTTTGTGCTGAGCTGTGCTAAGGGATCTATAAGCAATTTTATACGCCTACAGATACCCCCTCCAAAGTATTTCAGCCTCGTTCTTTTATAGAAGAGTCATGTTTGTTGGTTCAACATAGAACTGACTCTCGAATGTTGACGTTGAGTCTTTATTTGCGACGCGTTGTCCGGCGTAGTGTTGTTGAGTTATCCTTAAGAATATTTAGAAAAATATTCTCCAGGAACTTCTCAACCAAAAATAGGGAACAGTTTATACTCATATACCTTATTGGAGTATTTTCTGTGCCCGAATGAGCTAAACCGGTCTGATAATGAGCCAAAAAGGGCAGTAATTCGGCTCAAAAAATCTTCCGACCCTTCCGAATGTGTGGGAGAGGCAAGCATAAACAAAGGATTGAACCCTCGGTCGATTTGAAGTTGTTTCGATGCTCGATTCAGCTTCAATTTGAATTCTGGTTCGAATCTGGTTCAAACTGGTTCAACCTGGTTCAGGACTGGTTCAACCTGGTTCAAAGCTGGTTCAGGACTGGTTCAGACTGGTTCAGACTGGATCAACCTGGTTCAGGACTGGTTCAACCTGGTTCAAAGCTGGTTCAGGACTGGTTCAGACTGGTCTGGTCTGGTTCAGTCTGGTTTGGCCTGGTTCAGCCTGGTTTGGCCTGGTTCAGCCTCTTTTGAATTAATTTGGACTGGTTTGGTCTGGTTCAACCTGGTCTGGTCTGGTTCAAGGCTAGTTCACATTATAAAAGGGGTTCTTTTTCCTCCTCTTTTCCTCCTCTAGGGCCGGCCCCCCTTTTCCTCCTATTTCTTGGATTCCTGTTTCCCCTTCTTCCTCTTCCCTCAAATCTTCATAAATACCCTAGATCCATCCTTGCTTTTGATCTTTGACTGAGAAATCCCTCAAAAATCTCCATATAAAAATTCCTCTCAGGCCCCTCGAGCACGTGGTTCGAGTCTCTTTCAAGATTTGATTTTTGACGGATCTTCGAGCTTTCCCTCAGGTAAATCCTCCACAATTTTAGCATATTTTATGCTTAATTCAATTTATGAATTTGTGGGGTCGCATGTGAGGGTTAGGGTTTATGATTTGGCGCCTCGAGCTCCTCTTTCAGGGGGTAAAATTTGGAACTCTGAGGGATTTAATTGCAATAAAAGAGAAACTTTTTTTTTCTGGATCTGATCCCTAATTTATTTTGTAGATCATCATGTCGCGTGTCCCGAGAGGTCGCTCCCCTGCTGCGTCGGCTGATGGCGTGCCTCCCTCATATGCTGGTGAGCTATTTTTTGGAAATTTACAAATTAGTCCATTTCTTTCTTGGAAATTTGCAAATTAGTCCTTTTTACCCCACGTTGTTCTCCTTGGTGAGGATCGACGCTTTAAAGATATATTTTGCTTGGTCAAAACCATATCTCAAAATAAAGGGGGCGTTTTGACGCTGCATTGTGCCTTATAAGGCAGGGATATATTGTCGATATACCCTATCTTATGAATGCACAACGTGGCCAAATCGTCTCACCCTTTATAAGGCAATGACTCTATCTTACCCATTCGTAAGATGAGTTCAATTTCCTTTTATAACTGGAATTAACAAACGTTTAATTGCTTGTTTTCAGTTGAGTATCCTTCCGGAGCATTTTTATCTCATGCGGTGAACGGACGTCGTGGGGATGATAGGAGGATGGTGAGACCCGAAATCATCCTAATATCCGACGATGAAGGGGAAGAGGATCCCATTGCTGCAATTATGTCTGACCAAGAATCTGTCCTCCCGGTCTCCGAATCCGTGCAGGGCATCCTCCAAAAAGTAGAGAAGGTTATGCAACACACGGCCACCATAATTATTTCTGGACGGGGAAGATTTTATGATTTGCTCCCTTTCATAACAGATAGCCTTAAAGACATTCAGCGTGTAGGTGGCATCCGGCTAGCTGGACGATGTGAGTTAAGGTTGACTTGCTTAGAGGAACTCATGTATCGTTTGGAAGAGCTGGTACACTTCGACTCATATGATGAGGTCACGCCGCTCATGATCGATGCTCGGATTCAGAGGATGCACGAGCGTAAGGCCCGAGCGAGACGCATATCACAGCAAGAAATCATCGTTGCAAACTTGTATGAATGGCAACGTCGTCTGCGGACTAAGATAGATGCTTATAACAGCATTGCTGATAGGACAGGGATTAGGAGCGTCCAAGGGGAGAGGACTCTAAAAGATTTTGAGCTCGAGAGCACCAGAGTTTAAAATGTTTATAGAGGAGAGCTGGAGGTTCTTCACGCGTTGCGCCGAGAAGACGTAACTGCTGACGCTACCGCCGTTCTTGCTTATGCCAAGCTTCAGAAGGAAGAAGAGGAGAAGGTTCGAGCGGAACACGCAGAGGAACTTGCCGCTGTTAAGGCTAAAATTGCTTCCTTCAGTTTGTTAGATCTGATTTGAGACGTCTTCTTGTATATCAACTTGGTCTGATTTTATTAATAAAACAAAGTCTTTTCTTTAGCGCACTCCCCTTTTTATCGTTATGTTTCTCTGTTGATTGTGATCCCAATGGTCGTAATACTTACAGGATTTTTGGTAAACCTTCAGTCCTCAACGGGTTTGATAAGCCTTTACCGACTACCGTTTGAGTCGGGCTAGCATGCGGATTGTCTAAATCCATTCCGCATGTAACGTTGTGCTAAGAGAGTGAATTCTCCGAGACTTTGTGCTATGATGTCGAATACATAGACTTCACCATTGTTACGGGAATAGGCTACCCGGCGACACGTGTTAGGTGTTGACTTTAAGATTTTTGGCTAATCCCCAGCCTTAAACGGGTTTGATAAGCCTTTACCGACTACCGTTTGAGTCGGCTAGCATGCGAATTATATATATCCGTTCCGCACGTAACGTTGTGCTAAGAGAGTTAACGCTCTTAGTGCTACAATATTAAATACGTAGACTTCATCTTTCTCACGGGAATAGACTACCCGGCGACGCGTGTTAGGCGTTGACTTTAGGGTTTTTGGCTAACCCCCAGCCTTCAACGGATTTGATTAGCCTTTACCGACTACCGTTTGAGTCGGGCTAGCATGCGAATTGTCTAAATCCGTTCCGCATGTAACGTTGTGCTGAGAGAGAGAATTCTCTTAGACTTTGCTGCTACGATTTCGAATACGTAGACTTCGCCATTGTTATGGGAATAGGCTACCCAGCAACGTGTATTAGACGCTGACTTATCCCTATTTAGGCTTTGGGATAAAATACCCTAGAATCGAACTCTGTTGTCTTTTTCCACGGAAAAAGACTAAACCGGCGACGCGTGTTAGGCGTCGGCATATCCTTTCTTAGGATTCAGGATGGAATTCCCCATGCGTGTAAGGCATGATTTTGGTGTTATTAATAACAACCTGCCATAATGTTGAATATGTGAACGGGTGTTCTTTTTAACGGTTAAGAACTAACCGGCAGCGCGGGTTAAGCGCAGACTTATCCCTGCTTAGGTTTCGGGATAGGATACCCCAGAATCGAACTCTGGTGTCTTTTTCTACGGAAAAAGACTAAACCGGCAGCGCGTGTTAGGCGCAGACTTATCCCTGCTTAGGATTCGGGATAAACTTCCTAGGATGAATCTTAAATTGATAAATTTTGGAAAAGATCGATGCAGGAAAGGAAGAATTTTATATTCTGTTTCCCGGTCTTCTTTTAGGGTGAAGGCAAACCCGAATACAAGGAAGGAAGAATTTTATATTCTATTCCTTGATTCTGGAAAGGAAGAATTTTATATTCTATTTTCAGTACAAAAGAAACTAGGAGTGGGATCTCCACTCTAAGAATCTGGAAAAATCTAGATAAACTTGCCTTTTATAGGATTGGTTATCTAAACTGAAAAATGAGTTCTTCGTTTATCGAAGTGAAACTTCAACTTTGGTTATAGCCATGAGAGGGCTTAACCAAAGAGAAGAAGAAGGGAGTTCTTTCATTTATCGAAAGGGGATTCTGAAATAAAAGTGGACCTCTTGTTCATGGAAAGAGTCAAGAGGGCCAGAAAGACATTTTTAGAGGACCCACCGTCAATTGAAATTGATCAGTGAGGGATTTTGG
Source organism: Asparagus officinalis (assembly GCF_001876935.1). Lineage (NCBI taxonomy): Eukaryota > Viridiplantae > Streptophyta > Magnoliopsida > Asparagales > Asparagaceae > Asparagus > Asparagus officinalis. The sequence continues at coordinate 30,497,341 of NC_033795.1, forward strand.
TGGTGAAAAATGATACTGGGTTATCCTCTAGAATATTAAGTGCAATATTCTTCAAGGAACTTCCCGGTAAATGGGTTATCCTGAATGTACTAGGGATAGTATTTTTTCAGGAACTTCTCATTTATTGGCATTAATTGCCTGGTGCCTTCTTGGGTAATCAGGCGATATGCGTCGTTTGAGTAGACCGTGTCTATCACAAATGGCCCTTCCCATTTGGGTTCAAATTTACCTTTCTTCTTGGAGTTGAGGATTATTGGTCGGCGTGCAGCAAGGACCAGATCTCCTTCCTTGAAGCTTCTTTATCGGACTCTTTTGTTAAAAGCCCGAGATATTCTGGCTTGATAAAACTCAATGTGTTGTTGAGCCTCCAAGCGCTTTTCATCCAACCTCTCGAGTTCTTCGAGACGTTTTTGATGGTGTTCTTCTGTCGTCATCTCAGTCGCGAGGACGATCCGAAGGGATGGGATTTGGATCTCCAATGGTAGCACAGCTTCACATCCGTATACCAATGAATACGGGGTGGCTCCTGTAGGTGTGCGTATGGTGGTGCGATAAGCCCAGAGTGCTTCACCGAGTTTATCGTCCCAGTCTCGTTTATTGGTCTTCACAAGCTTTGACAGGATCTTAATGATCGTCTTGTTGAACGCCTCAGCTAATCCATTAGCAGCGGGATAGTAAGCTGTTGACGAAATATCTTCAATTTTGAACTTGTCACAAAACCCGATGAAGGCGTTGCTTATGAACTGTGGACTGTTGTCATGAATGATCCGTCTTGACACGCCGTGTCGGTATATGACATGATGCTTAATGAAATTGATGATGTTGTTCGTCTTCACTTCTCTAAGCGGAATCGCTTCAGCCCACTTTGAGAAGTAATCTGTGATTGCGAGGATGAATCGATCGCCTTTGACTGAAGGGGGAAAAATAGGACCGACGATGTCCATACCCCATGTCTCGAACGGCCAAGACGTGGTTGACGTGTGCAACTGCTCTGGCGGTTGATGTATATAATTTGCATGTATCTGACACGCATGACACTCTCGGGCGTATTCGATTGCGTCACGAACCATTGTTGGCCAGAAATATCCCATTCTCCTGATACGATCATACAGTTTGGGACCGGGCTGATGCGCACCACATTCTCCTTCGTGTGCTTCTTTAAGAACTTCTTTTGCTTCTTCATTCGAAAGGCATCGGAGTAATAAACCATCGTACCCTCTACGGTATAACGTATGGGTCTCAGTATTATAGAAGAATCTTGGTGCTCTTCGGCGGATTGATTCCCTTTCTTTTACATCTTCTGGCAAAATACCATATTGGACGTAGTCAATGATAGGAAAACGCCAATCTCGGGACTCAAACCCAATTTGGGTTGAATTCACCTCGTTTGCGTTCGAATTTCCATCATCTTCCTCTTCAATATCCATATCGTATATGGGTATGCAGAGCTGATGCGTCCTTACCGTGACTAGTAGTTCAGTGTCGGGAGGCTGCGCAAGTGATACCGCTAGTGCTGCCAGTGCATCCGCATAAGCATTCTGGAGACGAGGGATGTATTCAATAAAGAATTCTTCAAAAGAATCTGCCATTTTGATGGCCTCCTGGTGGTACGGGATCAGGTCTTGGTTCCTGACTTCATACTCTCCACGGACTTGGTTGACTATCAATTGAGAATCCCCAAAAGCTTCGAGATATTCGACCCCCAGCTCCTTAGCGAAACTGAGTCCAATGAGAAGCGCGTTGTACTCAGCTACGTTATTGGAACACGGACTAGTCAGTGAATAACCCCGAGGCATCACATGCTTCCCCGGGGAAATTAAGACAACTCCAACTCCGGAAGAGACTTTAGGAAACTGTAGAACCTCCCGGGGTTATTGTCCTATTAACTGCCCTCGAAGCACCATCGAAATATAATTGCCATACTTGTTGGTGCGACGTAGTGTTAACCTCGTGGGTTTCGTCCGGCAAGTCATCATATACTTCTGCCGTATTTGTGGTCGGGTTTGCCGCCAAAAGATCGCAAATCACTTGTCCTTTGATCGACTTCTGTTGCTTGAAGTGCAAATCATATTGGGACAAGAGAAGAGCCCATTTTGCTAACCGCCAATTCATAGAGGCTGGTTGCGTCATAAACACCCGTACTGGATTAACATTGGAAATGACGTAAATCGTCTGTCCAACCAAGTAATGCCGCATCTTTTGCATTGCGAATACCAATGCGAGGCATTCCTTCTCAATCATCGGATATCGAGACTCGGTGCCTATCAAGGTCCGACTTAGGTAATAGACTACCTGTTCGTGACCGTTATCATCGTCTTGTGCTAGTAAAGCACTTATCGAGTGGTTCATCGCCTTGATGTAAATCAAGAACGGTTTACCCGATTTCGGTGCAACGAGAACAGGAGGATTCGCCAGATACGTTTTGATATCTTCGAATGCTTTTTGGCAGGCGTCGTCCCAGATGAATGACACCCCTTTCTTATTCAGTTTGGAGAATGGTTGGCACTTCCCAGAAAGGTTTGAGATGAACCGCCGGCTGTAAGCTAAACGCCCTTGCAGTCCTCTGAGCTCTCTCAGATTTCTAGGGGGTTGCAGCTCATGTATCGCCTTCACCTTGTCAGGATCGATATGTATACCTTTAGTGGTGACGACGAATCCAAGGAATTTTCCGCTGGACATTCCAAGGAAGGTTTTAGTGGGGTTCATCTTCAATTAATGGCTCCGCATGAGATCGAATATCGTCTTCAAGTCCTTGACGTGATCTTCTTTGTTGCGGCTTTTTACAACCAAATCGTCAACGTAGCACTCGACTGTTTTCCTGAGATGTTCTTAGAAAATCTTAGTCATTGCTCGTTGGTATGTGGCGCCTGCATTCTTTAGTCCGAAAGGCAGCACCGTGTAGCAAAAGACACCAAGAGGCGTTCTGAACGCTGTATGCTTCTCGTCATCTGGGTGCATTTTGATTTGGTTATATCCTGAGAAACCATCCATAAAAGACATTCTCTCAAATCCGCATGTATTGTCAATAATAACATCCGTGATTGGGAGAGGAAAATCATCTTTTGGACATGCCGTATTCAGGTCTCTGAAGTCGATGCAAATCCTGATTTTACCGTTTGGCTAGCCAATCTGGATGTTGTTCCTCTCGGATAAATCCTGATTCGATCAATTTCTTAACCTCTGCCTCAATGGCTTCCATAATCTGCGGACAAAACCGTCTTTGCTGTTGTTTGACAGGTTTGGCATCCGGCTTGATATCGAGGAGGTGCATTGCCACATTGAGGTCGAGCCCTGGCATATCTTCATAGTTCCAAGCGAAGACGTCAATGTACTCCCTGATGAGAGCAATTAACTCCTCCTTCTCATTTGGGGGAAGACTATCACTGATGAATATCGGCTTTGGGTTAGCTTCGTCGCCCATGTTGATTTGGGCCTCGTCACCCATGTTAACTTGGACTATTTTATCTTCAGTGGGCGGTTCTCTTTGTTCGAACCTATCGCCGTACTGCATGTTTAGGTGATGAACCCATGGATCTTCCCACGTTGGCATTTGATCATCATCTTCTATCATCACAGGATCGACTGTAGTCATATGCGACATCAATTTCTTGTACATCTCCCCCAAACTTGCGTCGGAATCCCCAGCTGAGGAATCAGAAGAGTATCCGTTCTTAGTTTTGTTAGCAATTTGATCGATAATTTGCCAACCACATTCATCATCAAACGAGGAAACATAGCCTAAGCCTCTTTTGTGACGGTAATAATCATCCGGTTTCCCTTTTGGCACATATGCTGCTTTCGCTGGGATACGGGAACGTCGATCAAAGTACAAGCCTTCTCCGAGTGTGAAATTATATCCTTGTTTTTCCATGAGCTTGCGCGCTTCAGGACTATACTTAGATAAATGTCGACCAGGTTTATCTTCCTCTTCATCTTCTCTTAGGAAATGATCTGGTAATGGAAAATTCTCTCCTTTACCATAAATCACCTCTTTTTCGACTCCTGTTTTGGCAGGCACGACCAGGGTTGTTCCGAAGGAATACTGGAGGCGTTTCTTTGTTAAATAATATGATCGGAGCGGCATACGTAAATCTGGATTATCGTGTAGTCCTTTTGTCGCATCATCAAGAGACAACGAGTACTCTAAATCATCCTTTATTTCAATATCGGCAAGTTGCCAGTTACAACCTCCATCTGATGATTGTTCATCGTCAAGATTGATTACAAAGGGTACAATGTCATTTAAAACAAAACCACCATTGTAATCGAATCCGGCTTCGAAATCAGCTTCTTCTCCGCTATCTGTGCCCTGGACCGATGGTTCCGTGTCGGATTCATTACCATAGAGGAATCTGCGACCCCCGTCCTGACCCTTCCACCAGTGTCGACATATTTCAGACACTGATGTAGGGTGGAGGGAACTATAACATTACTATGGATCCAAGGCTGACCCAGTAGTAAGTTATATGATGTCTCAGCATCAATCACGTAACACGTGACCTCCGTCTTCAGATCACCCATTGGCACTTTATCCGAATCTTTCCCAAAGGCCTTGACCCGCTAGTGTTGAATCCGTAAATGACCGTGCCTGTAGACGCCAATTTGCTGACTGGAATACCAAGGCTATGCATAAGGCGAAGCGGCATAATGCTCACAGCGGAACCCGGATCCACTTGGATTCGGTTGACTTAGGGGCCGATCATGGTTTGAATTCTTCGTCTGCATATCCTCTTTGGTGAAGGTGATGCAGGGAAGGTTCTTAGCCGCTATGTTGCAATGTTGCATTGACAGTTCTAGCTCTTCAGATGCCGGTTTGATCCGAGTGAGGAATGCTTCAGAATCAGCCAAGGCTTCTCGTAAGGCTTCCCTAGTCTCCTTAGACAACCGCAGCAACTCATAAAACGTTATCCGCGCTGGAATATTGGCTAATTAAGCCATGATATCGAAGATGCGCGGAGTTTTCGAACTCTCCGGTTTATCCCTTCCAATCGGACGACTGAAACGAGACTGCTTCGGATTCTGCGTTTCCTGGGGTTTTTGTTTATCCGACGGCTATCGTCGAGCACCTTCAATCGGTTTAGGAACCGTAATCACCCCCAGCTCTGTGAGAGTTTTGGCTGGTCCCTGTTTAGTCACCCCCTGCTCAGCTAACTGATCACTAGGTGACAGATAGTTGAAGTGGTACTGGTTTCCGCTTCTAGTGGCAAAAACTTCTTGTTCTTCTTCAGAAAGCGGGAAAACAGGAGCTTCATCGCCATCTTCTTCGAAAATTGCGGAAGTACCATTGCAGGACTTGCCTTTACCCTTCTTGGTCGAGGAAGTCGTCCACTGATCATCTTCAATTAGATCAGTCAATTAATGCCTGGATCTTATCCTTGAGGTGGAAGCATGACTTCGTAGGGTGGTGGACCGCTCTATGGTATGCGCAATACTTTAGATCCGTCACTTTGCTAGCCCCTTCTTGATCCACGATCGCTGGCAGCTGGATTTTGTTGTTCTCCAACAGGTACTTGAAGATGCCGGGCACCTCGTCATCTTTGAAGGAGTACACCTTAGGAAATATTGGCTCCGCTCTTTGCTTCTGAGACCGTTATTGCCATTGCGGTTGCGATTGTTGTGGCGCTCTTCGCTGCTGCTGTTGCTGAGGTTGCAATTGGAAAGTTTGATTAGCATCAACTGCATTAGCATGTGCCTTACCTTTCCCCCTTGGGTTGAAATTCTGTGCTGGAGCATTTTTCGCCTGTTGGCCTCTCTCCGCCTTCTTTCTCCTAAGGAATCGCTCAGCCTGCTCCCCTCGGACCTTCAGATCCTTCCACGTTTTGGACGGTGCTGTCCCCATCGCTTCTAACACATCCAAGGACAGATTATTATGGTCCCGGCAGTTCATCGCCTTGTTCCGGAACCTTTTGATGAAGGTGTCGACTAACTCCCCGTCTTTCTGCTTCTCATCGAGCAATGATCTGATAGATATCTCGGTGTCGTCATCGAAGAATTTGGTGAGGAACATGGTCTCCATATCGTCCCAGTTGTTCACGCTACCTGGCTTCAGGCGGCGATACCAATCGAAGGCGGCTCCGCGAAGAGTGCCGACGAATGACCGCACCATCAGAGGCTCATTGCCGGAGATTACCCCCAGGTGTGATTTGAAGTAAATCAAATGCTGAGTGGGTGAACCCTTCCCATCAAATGGCGTGAAGTTAATTAGGTTGAACTTCGCCAGATATGGGATTGATTCCCACTCTCTTGGGTATGGACAAGGAATGCCCGTCTTCTTCGTCTCTTGAGCGGAGATCAATGTGTTGATTTTGCTCTCGAGGTTCTTGATCTTCAAGTTTTAATCCGTGTTTTCGCTAGCATTCTCATTACCACCCCCCGCATTGACGGGAGGATTATTGGCATTATGCGTCTCATTCGCATTTGTGTCCTCATCTTCCAGATTAACTGGGTTACGACGACTTGGCTCGCCTTGCTGGTTCGTCAATGCTTGGATTTGTTGGTCATGCATTTCTCTTATGTTTTGCATGGCCATCTGCATTTTGAACCTGAAGGTTTCCTGTTGCTTAGCTAAGACGTCTTCAAGCATTTTGGCCACTTGCTCCGCACTTATCATAAGTGCCTGGCGGGGTTGTCCCTCGCTGGATACCGTATTATCTGATGCAACCACGGAGCCGGCATCAGATTCTTCATCTTCTGAAGAGAGTCTTGTCTGAACCCTGTTTTCAGCGAAAGTTGACTCCATTGTCGATTCCATTAAACTTTGATTTGTTTACACGAAATTACAATGAAAATAAACGAAAATACAACTTTCGAGAAAATAACACAGAAATTGTCTATCAACTCCTGCTTTGTGGGACTTTGCCTGTGCCATGAGTGCTTTGGCTCGTTGACCACCGATTCAAAGATCGTGAGGGTGCTTAGGGATCTCTCCTTCGTTTATCGAAGTAAAGATTTGAAAGTGAATATCTTATCGATGTAAGATGTTCACTCTTCCAAAGATTAAGTCTGAGCTTAGATCTCTAGGAATCACCGAATGATGCTTGTCAAATGGTGAAAATTCTCTCTTTCTTCCTCAAAATCAACAAAAGCTCAAGTCTCCTCTGCTCCAGAATGCTCTCTAATCATCCCTCTTGGATGCTCTCTAATCAGCCCTCTTTTATAACCGTCGTCCCACTACTTAAATACCATCTTTTTATGAGGTTAGTGGGCATGATTTTCGCTTGTAACTGCTTCCCCCACGTTCATAAGTGACCCCCAGCAGTTAATAAGCCACGTGGTCTGCACAAAACTCGAGAAAACTATCAAAAATGACGTGTTCAGCTTCCCAGTGGCCGCGACAGTACGTGGTGTCGCGCATTGCCGCGGCAGTTACCACTGCCACGCACCTCTCGAGTATTTTGGCTCTAACTTCCTCGTCCGATGTCGGAATGAGGTGATCCAAGATGCGTTGGAAAGCTGACGAAGAGATATACAACTTTTGTTTTTTGAGCTTCTTCAGATTTGGATCATATCATGGCTTAAATGTGTAATATATTACGATGGCAGTATACACTACCGCGCACCTCCGATGCAGTTTGCGACCTCTCGGGTATTTTGGCTCTAACTTCCTCGTCCGATGTCAGAATGAGGTGATCCAAGATGCATTGGAAAGCTATCGAAGAGCTCTACAACTTTCCATTGGCGCTTCACTATGTTTATTTGCGCGACACCTTGTACTATCACGCTGTTGCCGCGGCAGTGTACACTGCCGCGCACCTTCGATGTAGTTTGCGACCTCTCGGGTATTTTGGCTCTAACTTCCTCGTCCGATGTCGGAATGAGGTGATCCAAGATGCGTTGGAAAGCTATCGAAGAGATCTACAAATTCCTATAGTAATATCACTCTGTTTGTGTGCACAACACCTTCCACTACCGCGTAAATGCGCGTCAGTGTTTCTTGTCGTGGGTGTTCATATTGTTCTTCTATGTTGTTTCACATGTTTCTTTGCTTCCTTTGGATTTGGATGATCTCCTTTGACTTAGATAGGTATATTCATACCTATAGGCATTTTTATACGTCTACAGATACCCCCTCCAAAGTATCTCAGACTCATTCTTTTATAGAGGAGTCTGGGACACTTTGGATAAGATAAGTCTTCTTTGCAATCCATTTAGTATTTAGTTGAGAAGATCATGTAGAAGGACCTGTGAATGGCTTCAACTCTTGACTTCTTTATCTTTTAGTCTACTCAGTGCTTTGTAGAATAGCTAAAATTCTTTCGGTGCTGCGTTTATCGCTTGACCGTTATCGAAGTCTTGAACTGAAACTGATGTTTTAATTTGTGAATTAGCTCTTGTCGTTGAACTGATGTTGAACTAGTTTTCTTCATTAGGAATTCATATCTGGATCGCAATTGAATCCCTCGAGATCATCCATTAGACTTTTTTTTCTTAGCCTTATTTGGCAAAAATCATTGACGCGTTGATAGGCGTTAACACAGTTTATCCTCGTGTGTTTACTGGAGTCTACACAGTTTAAGCTCTTAAGACGTTGGAGCATAGCGGTCCTGAGTGTCGAGGCTGCAGGACCAATTATTCAGGTTGGTTCATCTGCAGGTATGGATTTTATCCTGAGTTTGTCGAATACTCAAGTCACGAGACTAACTAATGAAGCTGGTGCGTCAGTGATTATCGTATTTATAGGATTTTTGGCAAACCCTCAGCCATCAACGGGTTTGATGAGCCTTTACCGATTACCGTTTGAATCGGGCTAGCATGCAGATTGTTTAAGTCCGTTCTGCATGTAACGTTGTGCTAAAAGAATAAACTCTCTTAGACTTGGTGCTATGATGTTGAATACATAGGCTTGGTCGTTTTCGCGGGAACGGACCACCCGGCAACGCGTATTAGGCGTAGGCTTATCTCTAATAAGGGATCGAGATAAAGTCCCCCATGCATCAAACATGGATTTGGAAATGTTGATGGGTTACGTCTTTTTGGTGAAAAGATGAACCTAACACTGGAGATGAAGAATTTTATATTGATTGTGGTCCATACTGTAGTAAGGTTTGACCCAAATGGGAATTTGAGACGATCCTAACTGTTTAAAGGTTTGATCGTTCAATTGGTGGACCTCTCGTTCATGGAAAGAATCGAGAGGGGATTTTGGCTTTGGTCCTAACTGTTTAAAGGTTTGACCAAATAGGGATTTAAGACGATCCTAACTGTTTAAAGGTTTGATCGTTCATTTTGTGGACCTCTCGTTTATGGAAGGAATCGAGAGGGGATTTTGGTTTTGGTCCTAACTGTTTAAAGGTTTGACCAAATGGGGATTTGAGACGATCCTAACTATTTAAATTTTTGATCATTCAATTTGCGGACCTCTCGTTCATGGAAGGAATCGAGAGGGGATTTTGGTTTTGGTCCTAATTGTTTAAAGGTTTGACCAAATGGGGATTTGAGATGATCCTAACTGTTTAAAGGTTTGATCGTTCAATTTGTGGACCTCTCGTTCATGAAAAGAATCGAGAGGGGATTTTGGCTTTGGCCCTAACTGTTTAAAGGTTTGACCATGTGGGAGTTGAGACGATCCTAACTATTTAAAGTTTTGATCGTTCAATATGTGGACCTCTTGTTCATAAAAGGAATCGAGAGGGGATTTTAGTTTTGGTCCTAACTGTTGGAAGGTTTGACCAAATGGGGAATTGAGACGATCCTAACTGTTTAAAGGTTTGATCGTTCAATTTGTGGACCTCTCGTTCATGGAAAGAATCGAGAGGGGATTTTGGCTTTGGTCATAACTGTTCAAGGTTTAACCAAATGAGAGTTTTGAAACGACCCTAACTGTTTAAAGGTTTGATCGTTCAATTTGTGGACCTCTCGTTCATGGAACGAATCGAGAGGGGATTTTGGCTTCGGTCCTAACTGTTTAAAGGTTTGACCAAAAGGGATTTTGAGACGATCCTAACTGTTTAAAGGTTTGATCGTTCAATTTGTGGACCTCTCGTTCATGGAAGGAATCGAGAGAGGATTTTGGTTGTGGTCCTAACTGTAGTAAGGTTTTTTATACTCGTGTATCCAATGGAGTAAGAGTCGTCTTTACTCGGCTTGTTTCGCCGTTATGACGCCGGAGTCAATTAAGGCTTGGATTTTGTTTTTGAGTCCAAAACAAACCTTAGTGGGATGAAGAACCCTTCTGTGGTATGCACAGTAATTTGGATCTGTAATCATCTTAGCACCTTCATGATCTTTAATAGGCGGTAGCTCAATTTTGTCATTGGCGAGGAGGTATTCCAATATGGCTGGAGCTTCATCATCTTGGAAAGAATACTCCTTTTGGAACCTCGGATCGAGAGTTGCGTTCACAGGAATTGTGGATGTCGTCGGTTGACCTCTCTCAACTTTCTTTCTTTTATTAAATCTTTCCAAGTTTTGGATGGTACGACTCCCAGAGTTTCCAGGACATCGATAGAGAGATTATTATGGTATGTTTGCAGGATGAACTCCTCTGTAACAGGATCTCTGCAATTCATTGCCTTGTTACGGAAGCGCTTGACAAAATTGTCGACTGATTCCCCGTCTTTTTGTTTTTCATCCAGAAGGGTTCCGATTGATACTTCAGTGTCATCATCGAAGAAGTTGATGAGGAACAAACTTTCTATGTCATCCCAGCCATTGATGCACCCTGGCTTGAGCCGTCGGTACCAATCGAAGGCGGGCCCACGAAGGGTGCCAACGAATGACCGGACCATTAAAGCCTCGTTTTCAGAGATCATGCCCAAATGAGACTTGAAATAAATCAAGTGCTGAATCGGTGAACTCTTCCCCTCAAACGGTGTGAAGTTAATCAGATTGAATTTTGACGGGTACGGTATTGAATCCCATTCCCTTGGATAGGGACATGGAATACCCGTCTTCTTAACTTCTTGAGCCGTCATCAAAGTATTGATTTTGTTTTCAAGCTCTTGCATTTTCTTGTCATCGTCTATGTCTTCATACGAAGGACGTTTAGGAGAATGAGTTAGACCACCCCCTGTAAGAGGTGTCATTGAACCACCCCCAATATCGTTATTGGGAGGATGTGCTAAACCACCCCCAGCGTTATTGCTATTGGGAGGTGTATCAGCCATAATGACTTCATCCACTTCTGGATCACTGTCATCTATAACATTCTGAGTGTGGTGGCTGGATTCAGCTCGCTGACTGGACTCAGGAGGTTGAGGTTGTTGAGTTAGCAACTCTCTCATTTGTTGAATAGCCAACTCTATTTCTGTCTTCATCTCAGCTCTAATTTCTTCACGTTGCTTCGTTAGAGCTTCTTGAAGCATTTGAGCAAATTGATCAGAGGTGATCGTGAGTACTTCTCTGGTTTGTCCCGTGCTAGATATTGTATCATCAGAAGCGATTGCAGAACAAGTGTCCGAGAATTCATCCTCCGAGGACATTCCTTCTTGCATTCTTTTGTAATCTCTGCGTCTGATGGCTCCTAATTGGAGTCGAGACATCCTTTGAGCAATTCTTGGATTGACTTTTCCTCTCGGGGAAAAGTCGGGATTTGAGTCACTCGAATGCCGCTTAGACTTCCCTTTATCAGCCACGTTGATGGTGGCTTCAGGGAATTCATCATCTTGGGTAGCTGATTTTCTTTTGCGAAAATGTCTCGGCTTAGGCTTCGACAATACAGAGACTCTTCGTGGGATGGATTCTCGTTTGAAACAATCACATTCTGATAATGCTGCTTTAACGAGTCGCGCATAGGAACAATGAGAGTTCATTTCTCGAATAACTCTCTTTCGAAAATTATTCACAACCCCAACTTGATAATACGATTCATCAGTATGATTGCCAAAAAATCGTATCGTCTGTTGGCATGACCTACCAGGTATGACGATATCATTTGGTGAATGCGTCTTCTTCTGGGGTTGTAAAACCTTGTTGGCATTCTCAGGACAATTTATTTCTGTCTTTGAGCGATCCAAGGTTATGTCGGGAGTCGCACGTTTAAAACCATCCCCTTGCGGGTATGGAGTCTTAACGGGCTCCGAATGCTGATTTTGCATAAGTCTAGACTTTGGAATCCAAACTTGGCAGAGTTTCGGTGGTTCTTTGGTCACCGTTTCCTTCCTCCTTTCTCGTCTTTGTTGTAGGAGAGCTCGGGCATGAGCAGCGTTTGTACAACGTTTTTGTATACGTTCTTTAAGGGTCGAACAAGTCCTTTTGACAATAGTTCATTCCTTCGTCGTGAGTTTAGCAGAGACAAGAATGATTGGTCATTGAGACAATTGAACCACTCGATGCCTCCTCGACTCTAAGTCCACATGATAACGAACTCCGTTGGTTTGTTCCAAGGCCTTAGCTATTTGACGAGCGCGGCGCTGACGTTGTCTCTGACGAGCTCTTTTCGTCAATGCCGGTGGGCTTTGATTCGATGACTCTTTAACTAGATAAGAGTCATTGTGAGCAGAGGTGTTGCGAGTAAAATCCTCAACAACAATCAGGCGAGAATCTTCATTCTGTGCCTTCTTTGGCATGAAAGTCTTCTTCAATGGTGAGATCCTCTTGTACTTGCGAGACAATGAAGATCTTGAAGAGGATGATGAGAGATATTCCTCAAACTTGGTTTGGTCGAATTCGTATTCAACCATGGACTCAACCAGTATCTTGATCGGCTGTGACACGACGGTCTTGGCAGCGAGACCGTTGGCTCCTACTGTGGTCGCCAGTTTGTTTTCAGCAAAAGTTGACTCCATTGTCGATTCCATTAAACTTTGATTTGTTTACACGAAATTACAATGAAAATAAACGAAAATACAACTTTCGAGAAAATAACACAGAAATTGTCTATCAACTCCTGCTTTGTGGGACTTTGCCTGTGCCGTGAGTGCTTTAGCTCGTTGACCACCGATTCAAAGATCGTGAGGGTGCTTAGGGATCTCTCCTTCGTTTATCGAAGTAAAGATTTTAAAGCGAATATATTATCGATGTAAGATGTTCGCTCTTCCAAAGATCAAGTCTGAGCTTAGATCTCTAGGAATCACCGAATGATGCTTGTCAAAGGGTGAAAATTCTCTCTTTCTTTCTCAAAATCAACAAAAGCTCAAGTCTCTTATGCTCCAAAATGCTCTCTGTCCTTTATCTCGTGTGTAGGGAGATATTTATAGGGGTAGGAGTGCACAACAGTTGAAACGGGGNCTAATCAGCCCTCTTGGATGCTCTCTAATCAGCCCTCTTTTGTAACCGCCGTCCCACTACTTAAATACCATCTTTTTATGAGGTTAGTGGGCATGATTTTCGCTTGTAACTGCTTCCCCCACGTTCATAAGTGACCCCCAGCAGTTCATAAGCCATGTGAGCTGCATAAAACTCGAGAAAACTGTCAAAAATGACGTGTTCAGCTTCCCAGTGGCCGCGACAGTACGTGGTGTCGCGCATTGCCGCGGCAGTTACCACTGCCACGCACCTCTCGAGTATTTTGGCTCTAACTTCCTCGTCCGATGTCGGAATGAGGTGATCCAAGATGCGTTGGAAATCTGACGAAGAGATATACAACTTTTGTCTTTTGAGATTCTTCATATTTGGATCATACCATGGCTTAAATGTGCAATATATTACCGTGGCAGTATACACTGCCGCGCACCTCCGATGCAGTTTGCGACCTCTCGGGTATTTTGGCTCTAACTTCCTCGTCCGATGTCGGAATGAGGTGATCCAAGATGTGTTGGAAAGCTATCGAAGATCTTTACAACTTCCTATTGGTGTTTCACTATGTTTATTTGCGCAACACCTTGTACTGTCGCGCTGTTGCCGCTGCAGTGTACACTGCCGCGCACCTTCGATGTAGTTTGCGACCTCTCGGGTATTTTGGCTCTAACTTCCTCGTCCGATGTCGGAATAAGGTGATCCAAGATGCGTTGGAAATCTATCAAAGATATCTACAAATTCCCATAGGAATATCACTCTGTTTGTGTGCACAACACCTTCCACTACCGTGCAAATGCGCGTCAGTGTTTCTTGTCGTGGGTGTTCATATTGTTCTTCTATGTTGTTTCACATGTTTCTTTTCTTCCTTTGGATTTGGATGATCTCCTTTGACTTAGATAGGTATATTCATACCTATAGGCATTTTTATACGTCTAAAAACCCTACCATAGGTTGCTCGCTTGACAGTTCCGGATTGCAGACGGGTTCTAGGCCGGGATGCTTTTAGGATCGACTCGAGATTATCCCGTACCGATGTCCCCTTGCTGGTCATGTTAGTGGTGACCCTCGGAAATTCTCCATCTTCAACCATCATTCTTCTTTGTCGGAAACGCCTAGGCCTTGGTTTTGTTGTTTCGGTACTAAGTCTTTCGAATACCAAAACTCTCTCGGGGACTGCCTTGATGCAGTTGCACTCAGACAGTACAGCCCGAATGAGCTTTGAACAAGGGCACTGAGTTTCTAGCCTTCGAGAACTTCTCTTTCTGGCTTTGCTCGTACCCCCAGCACGATAGTACAGCTCATCCGTTTGAAAGTCGGAGCAGCCTATCGTGTGTTGGCACGATTTCTCAGGTATAACGTAATCATCATCAGACGATAACGTTTCCTTCTGAGAGTGAATTACCTTCTTCGGACTTTCGAGAGTCACGCGCCTCGAAACGCGCCTTTGTGGGCGTGAATTCTCGACGAGCTCCTGAACTTCGATGCGCAAAGTAGTGCACTTAGGTGCCATGATTTCTTTGTCATGTTGAGGGTTGCGGCGACCCCCAACGTGTTGAGTCATCCGGGGCTTCTTCATTGGGCCCAAACGCTCTTGAACTGGAGCTTTGCCTCTCTCGTCGGGAATTGGACCGAGGCGCTCCAAAACTGATTTCTTCCTTTGGGACGATTCTGCATGATCTCCCGGAAAAGCTATTGGAATTACCGGCGACTTGGGTTGATTCGCCGGTGGTTGAACTTTTGTTGGAGGCTGCTTCGGCCTCCATACTTGGCGGGTTGGTAATGGCTTTTTGGCCACTCTTTCTTCCTCCAATTTCTTGGCCTCCTGCACAAGAATTTTTGCTTGTGCGAGTAACACGTGGCGTTTGTGAATCCGCTCTTCAAGTGTCGAATGGTTTCGTTTGACCCGGATCCATTCATTCGTTGGCGGCTTGGAGGAGCTGCCATTTTTCAGTTGTTGAGGCTGTTTGCCTCTCTTGTTATTCAGATCGCGTTGTAGCGGATCCGTCAACTGCTCATAGCCTTTGCGAATTGTTTTTCGCAAGGCCGTTGATTGTTGCTTTGCGGGGCTCTCTTCGAGAGAGTCACACGCCCCCCCCTGCGGCAGAAGGGTTGGTCAGCAGCAGATCCGACCTGGTTGGGAATTTTGGACGAATCTCACTCCGATGCGACTATTTGCATCCCAGCGGCGGCGAGATCTTCGTTGTGTTTCCACGTCTTCATACAACAAGCTTTTTCTCCTGGAGGAGAGCTTCTTGGAGTTGCGGGGGAGGTTGATCGAACATGGACGACAGAGCTACGTCCTCGAACTTACTGCTGGTCGAGACTCGTTATTCGCTCCTCCACGACGGCTGATCGAGATCCACGCTAGCCGGACGTCGAGATCTCGGGAGGCGAGATCGTTGGCTCCACTGTGGTCGCCAGATTGTTCGCGTGAAATCGTGTCTCTATTCTTATGTGTTGGATTCATTGTCATCATTAAATAACAGCTTTTTAGTTACAAGTCTGGTCTTTTTATAAGATCCGGGTTATATTGAAAGATCACAGAATAGAAAAAAAAAGATTCAACTTTCTCCTTGTTTGTCGACAATCACGAGCTTCATCTGTTTTTGCGGTCGCTCGCTTGCGTGGGTTGTTTGCCTGCGCCGGGTTTTCCATGGACCGTACCGCGAGTCTAGAATACGGTCGTGACTACGAGTAGTGACGGGGTATCTTATTTAGCCAAGGGAATAATAGCGAGGGGTACCAATTTCCGCCAAGGGAATATAGCTTTAATTCTCGGGATTCGAAAGACCAAGCTTTGATCCGGAGGTACGCCGCGTAGATCTGAGATCAGTGCCTCTCGAACTCTTGCTTACTTTGGCGTTACCGTCGATCGCCGAGCAGCAGATCTGGAAGAACAAGTCCTCGAAGTTCCCAAAAGCTTGGATTTTTTTTGAGATTTGGAGTCTTCAATCCAGCAGCACTTCGCCTCCAAAAATCAACATTTGACAAATGTCAACCAAGCCCCTATTTAGATAGGGGCCAGCTCTGGAACTGGCCGCGCCACAGGATCTCGACGCCACCTATAGGTGGCTCGGCTCCTGGGCCGGCAGCTCTAGTTAGGTTGGCTCGGTTTTGGCCGAGCCACCTATAGGTGGCTCGGTTTTGGCCGAGCCCCTATAGGTATTTGGGTTCCGTCGTTTTCCGTCTTTCGGTTTTGTCCGTGATTCGGTTGTGTGGTTGACTTGTTCGGACTCGATTTGTTGACCTGATTCCTGATATGGCAGTAAATCCACTTCTGAGTTCAAGTCCGAAACTGATCTTGATTCGATCGTGATTCATCCGAGTCCGCCCTTGGATGGATGACTCGTTGACTATTCAACCCGTTAGCTTGATTCCGCACGCGAGTGGATTTATTCCGTTGTTTGCGTGCGATTCGTTAACCTCGTCGCCTCGTTGGTTCGTCGGTTTGTGCTGAGCTGTGCTAAGGGATCTATAAGCAATTTTATACGCCTACAAGGACCTTGATCGTTCACTGAGTATCACCCCCGGCACATGTCATATTGAGGAGACACCATTGTCTCCTTATATAGGTATAAACTATTTAATATATTAATATCTTTTTTAAATTATTAGTTCTCTAGCTTATATTATTCCTTTGTTGTAGATGTGGGTTATTCAACACCCGGCCCCTCTGGTGCACCACCAGAACCATCCCCTAGAACAGGTATTTAATATTTCATAATTATCGATTTAAATTTTATATTAATTATCCTCTTTTATTGTGTAGATGATTCATGGACACCATCATTTCCTTCCCCTACATTTCAGATCGACTTGCGTCCAAAGACACATGAGTTTCATAGTTTACCCTTCCCTCCAGACTCGATTAAGTCCAGAGTTGAATCAATGAAGCACCACCCACGTGCTGTGAGAAGGTTGGAGGAATTGACGCCTATGTTGGAAGCTAGAAAAGCCATTACACTTGCAGCCAAAGAAAAGGAGAAAGCGAATGGTAAATTTAATAAATACTTCTAATTTTCATATTTATAGATTACATGTTATATTATCATATTGTTATCATTATAGGTGCTAAGTCAGATTGCATAGTGGGATGACATGGAAAGAGCAAGCCTGAGTCCAAACAACTGCCAAGAGGTATGAGGGCCATTATTTGATGGAATAATGATGCATTGCCCATTGGTGCTTGGTTGTCAAGATTCAATAATTATATCGGGGTTCTCATACATAGAGCAAACATCATCAATCCTTATTTTAGTTTTTGTGAACTACCGTGGACCGCCTATGAGCAGATATGGAATGATCTTATGGTAACTTTATATTATTTTTGCTATGCATTTATTATTGATTAGTAATAGATATTATATTATCCTAATGAAATACATATGAAAATTTACAGGAAAGCTTCTGCCTTGAGGACTTTGATGGGGCTTGGCATCATGTTTTTAATGTCAAGAGGTTAAAGTTGTCCTCAAACAATGGAGACATTAGATTAAACAAGAAACCTATGATTGGTATTCAGAGGACTATAGGCATTAAAAATTTCCCATGAGTTCCCGCACGCCGCTTGAGATAGAGAGAAGATGATGAACATCACTATCCGGGTCATAAAAGCTTAATTGATGTCGACAAGTGCATGAAGTGAGTCAACGAACCATGCAAAGTAACGGAACTTCAGAATAATGGAAACGCGAATGGATCGGGAGCTACGCGTCGCTTACGAAAGAAAAAGCACCCCTTGTGTTCCGTTTACTCCACATATGATTCAATCATGGAAGCTTGTAGATCTCCTTGTTGACTTTCCGACGCATTTTGAATCGTGTGATTCCGAGTTCGGATAACGAAGATACCGTGAAAACGAAAAGAACATGCGGAACAGTGCTCTAGACCTCAGCAAGACACCCATAGGTGTCTCAGTCAAAGTTTAGTCGAGACACCCATAAGTGTCTCGACCAAAGTTTAGCTGAGACACCAAGAGGTGTCTCGGCCAAAGCTTGGCCGAGACACCAAGAGGTGTCTCAGCCAAGGCCTAGCCGAGACACCCATAGGTATCTTGGACCTTGTAGAGCAGTTTTAACTATGATTCGCTTTGAATCTTAAGAAGCTCGAAAGATAAACATTGTAGAACTTCTTGTTAGATTTCTAACTCATCTTGGATCAACTCATTCTGAGATCGTATGAGAGAAATAAAGCCAAAATACCAAAGATAATACAAACTACCTCAGAATTCCGAGACAGTGTTGGTGTCTCAGAGAAGAATGAAGATTTTGGCCATGATTAGAATCGAATATGGAAAATCTCAAAAGATAAAAGTTGTAGATATCTTCGTCAGCTTTCCAACGCGTCTTGAATCATATTATTTGTAAATATGAGGAAGTTAGACCTAAAATACCCGAGACATCCACTGGTGTCTCGACTAGGCCGAGACACCCAGAGGCCAAACCGAGACACCTACTGGTGTCTCGGCCAGGCCGAGACTCCTACGGGTGTCCGTAGCCCCGAAAACCGATTTTTGGCAGTTTTAAGCTATTTTTCGATGTTAACCACTTGGATTTGTTCTAACTGATCTGAATCTATCCAAGAACGTGATAAAGTGGTTACAACTAAAGATAAGAGTGAATCGATTGTTTTTATCTAAAAGCAGAGGTTCCAAAGCCTATAAATACAGCCCCAGGACCTTTATTTTTTTAAGATCTGGAATTCTCGAGCGTTAGCGAAGCCCTGCTGAATTAAAGACTGAAGGAGCACGAATTTCAGAAGAGAGGAGGAGATCGGATCAAGTTCATCTGCATAAAGAGGAGGAGCTCGTCAAATCTACACTTCCCGGTTCTTTGCCTTGAGATTGTCCCGTTGCGGTAATCTCGAGAAGGGTCGTTATCTTGCTGTTGCCGAGATAATTTCTTCGGTTTCTTAGTTCCTTAGCGAATCAACAATGCTCCGGATTTGATCTGATCGTTTGGTAGTTCACAGATATCAACATCACCGTCACAGGCCAAGATCCCACACAAGAGGCGGAGGATAAACGTCCGTTTCGTTTGTTTTGACGAGAGTTGTATTTTTTTATTTTCATTATGTAAGAGTCTTATAAAAAGACTATCTTTTTTTGTTGTCATTGTAACGACTGAAGTTATAATGACTACATCTATAAAGACATCAACTTTCTCCCCAAACAAGCTGGCGACCATAATGAGAGCCAACAGTCTCGTCACCGAGGCTATCGTGCCGCAACCGACGATCAAGATCCCTGTGGCTGAAGAGGTCAAATACGAGTTCAACCAACAGAAGTTCGAACAGTACGTCTCCTCCTCCTACTCCAGATCTGCCTCTCCTTATAAGCGCAGGAAGGTCTCCTCCTCCGGAAGATCTGCTGGTCTTCTGATCTGAAGATTCAAGAAGGTGATCTCCCCGCTACTGCTGCTACAGTTGCACCTCACAACGATCCGCTGGCATCCAATAAAGCCAGATTTGTAGACTCCTCCTCGATCAAGGAGTCGACTGCTGAAGGCGCGCCAACTCTATCAAAGAGAGCACGTCAAAGGCAACGCACGCCTCACGCGCCAATTCATCAAGACTTTGGATCAGGTGTGTAGGCATATAAAATTGCTTATAGGTCCCTTAACACGGCTCAACATGAACTAATGAACCATCGGGCGACGTATCTAAGCACGAATGTCAGTCCACAACACCGAAGCCAAGTGACACGCAATGAAGCGGATTAACAAGGCTACGAAGCTGACGAACCGTACGTGAACGACGGAATGAATCCACCCGCGTGCAGAATCAAACCAACGGTCTAGTAGTCCACAACACCGAAGCCAAGTGACACGCAATGAAGCGGATTAACAAGGCTACGAAGCTGACGAACCGTACGTGAACGACGGAATGAATCCACTTGCGTGTGGAATCAAACCAACGGTCCAGGGAGTCAACGAGTCATCCAACCATATAACGGATTCGAACTCAGACACCAAAGCCGATTTACTGCCTAATCGGGATCCAGACTTCTAAATCAGGATTCAGAACAAATCGGGGTTCAGAGCAACGCCGCAGGCGAACCCGGATGAATCGCGATCGCGCCATGATCAGTTTTGGAATCAAACTCAGAGTCGGATTTATTGCCAAATCAGGAATCAAGTCAATGAATCAGTTTCAGACCAATCAAATCGCATAACCGAATCACGGATGAAGCGGATACAAGGACCGAAACAACCGAAAGACGGACACAAAGCCCGGAGTGGCTCGGCCAAAGCCGAGCCACCCTGGGGTGGCTCGGTGGCCGCCCAGATCTGTGCCAAGTGCACAGATCTGGTTGCCTATAAATAGGCGGGGTCATTCATCATTTGAGAGGGCTTTTTGGTTGGACTTTGGAGAGCCGAAACTCTGCCGGATTGAAGACTGAGCTTAGAGTTTTGAAGACTTGAAGACTTGGACATCCAGATCTGATCCTCGGCGAGCACCCACGTCACAAAGGCAGGAGTTCGAGAGAGGGGAAGAACAGATCTGAGATCTACACGAGATCACACTCCGGATCTAAGCTTGGTCTTAGATCCCGAGACTTGGACGATTGTTTCCTTGGTGAATCAATCCTCCCCGGCTATTATTTCCTTCGTGGAATAATACCCAATGAATGGCGACTCTTCCAAGCCGCCAAAGAAAGAATGGGTCCGCGTCAAACGAAACCGTTCGACGTTCGAGGAGCGCATTCGCAAGCGCCGCGCGATGTCAGCGCAGGCACGGGCTCAAGCTCAGGAAGCCCGTAGAAAGCTGCAAAAGGAGGTGGAGAAGAAGCCACCACCAACACGCCAAGTCTGGAAGCCTAAGTCTGAAGTGGCGACTCAGGCCAAAAAGCAACCAGTGCAGCCTTCTAAGGAAGGTCAAACTCCGGCGAGTCAACCAAAGTCGCCGTTAATCCCAATAACTTCTCCGGGAGATCATGCAGAGTCATCCCGCAAGAAGAAATCAATTATGGAGCGCCTCGGTCCAATTCCTGACGAGAGAGGCAAAGCTCCAATTCACGAGCGTTTGGGCCCGATGAAGAAGCCCAGAACGACTCAACATACTGGGGGTCGCCATCACCTCCAGCATGACAAAGAGCTCAAGGCAGCTGCGCGCACCAATTTGCGCATTGAAGTCCAAGAGCACGCCGAAAATTCACGCCCAAAAAGGCATGTTTTGAGGCGGGTAACCTTTGAAAGCCCAAAGAAGGCAAGTCAACCTCAGATGGAAACATTATCATCTGATAATGATAGTGTTATACCTGAGAAGTCGTGCCCGCACACGATAGGTTACTCCGACTGTCAAAATGACGAGTTGTACTATCGTGCTGGGGGTACGAATAGAACCAGGAAGAGGAGTCCCCGAGAACAGGAAATTCAATGTCCCTGTTCCAAACTCATTCGGGCGGTATTGTCTGAATGCAATTGCATTAAGGCGGTCCCCGAAAGAGTTTCAGTTTTTGAAAGACTCAGTGCGGAGACGCCAAAACCAAGGCCTAGGCGCTTCCAACGAAGAAGAAGGGTGATTGAAGACGGAGAATTTCCGAGGGTCACCACCAATATGACCAGCAAAGGGACATCGGCACGGGATGATTTCGAGTCGATTCTGAGAGCCTCCCGGCCTAGAACCCGTCTGCAGTCCGGAACCATCGAGCGAGCAACCTATGGTAGGGTTCGGACAAGACGCCCTTCAGAAGATGAAGAATCTGATGCCGGCTCCGCGGTTGCATCAGATAATACGGTATCCAGCGAGGGACAACCCCGCGAGGCACTTATGATAAGTGCGGAGCAGATGGCCAAGATGCTTGAAGACGCTTTGGCTAAGC
The DNA here is from genome assembly GCF_001876935.1 of Asparagus officinalis. Lineage (NCBI taxonomy): Eukaryota > Viridiplantae > Streptophyta > Magnoliopsida > Asparagales > Asparagaceae > Asparagus > Asparagus officinalis. The sequence goes on from NC_033795.1 coordinate 30,519,338, forward strand.
AGAAAGAAAGTTTCAAGTTTGAGATGGAGATGGCCATGCAGCAGATGAGAGAAATGCATGACCAACAAATCCAAGCATTGGCGAACCAACAAGGCGAGCAGAATCGTCGTAACCCGGTTAATCTGGAAGATGAGGATACAAATGCTCAGAATACCAATGATCATCCTGTCAATGCAGGGGGTGGTAATGAGAATGCCAATGAAGACACAGGCGAAAGTCTGAAGATCAAGAACCTCGAGAGCAAAATCAACACACTAATTTCCGCTCAAGAGATGAAGAAAACAGGCATTCCTTGCCCATACCCAAGAGAATGGGAATCGATCCCATATCCGGCGAAGTTTAATCTAATTAACTTCACGCCGTTTAATGGGATGGGTTCACCTACCCAGCATTTGATTTACTTCAAATCGCATTTGGGGGTGATCTCTGGTAATGAGCCTCTGATGGTGCGGTCATTCGTCGGCACTCTTCGCGGAGCCGCCTTCGATTGGTATCGCCGCCTCAAGCCAGGCAGCGTGAACAGCTGGGATGACATGGAGACCAAGTTCCTGGCCAACTTCTTCGACGACGACACCGAGATATCTATCGGATCGTTGCTCGATGAGAAGCAGAAAGACGGAGAGTTAGTCGACACCTTCGTCAAAAGGTTCCGGAACAAGGCGATGAATTGCCGGGACCCGATCACCGAGGAATTCATCCTCCAGACCTGCCACAACAACCTCGCGTTGGACGTGCTAGAAGCAATGGGGACAGCACCATCCAATACATGGAAGGACTTGAAAGTCCGGGGAGAGCAAGCTGAGCGATTCCTCAAGAGGAAGAAGGCGGAAAGAGGCCAACCGGCGACAAGTGCTCCAAAGCAAAACTTCGTCCCACGGGGGAAAGGTAAGGCACATGCTAATGCAGTTGATGCTAATCAAACCTTTCAATTGCAACCTCAGCAACAGCAGCCACAGCAACAAGCCCCACAACAATCTCGAGGGCAATGGCAACAACGGCCTCAGAAGCAGAAATCTTCGGAGCCAAGGTTTCCCAAAGTCTACTCCTTCAAAGATGATGAAGTTCCCGGCATCTTCAAATACTTGTTGGAGAACAACAAAATCCAGTTGCCGGCGATCGTGGATCAAGAGGGGGCCAGCAAGGTGACGGATCCAAAGTACTGCGCGTACCACAGAGCGGTCCACCACCCTACGAGATCATGCTACCACCTCAAGGACAAGATCCAGGCGTTAATCGACGTAGGGGTCATAACCCCGAAACCAGCCAAGAATGTGGGGGCAAACGCAGTGTCAATCAGTTTTGGGTCGGTGCCTACAACTTGGTTCGAGCCAAAACGCGTCACCAAAGTCGGGATGAAGACGGTGAATGACGACCCGCACGGACAGCGCCAAAAGGGACTTGTGCCGCACACAGCCCCAAATGGCGAAATCCTTTGGGTTCACCCCGATCTGATTGGAGATGAACAATGGGCCGGGTCGTCATCCGGGAGGAAGTCTAAAGGGAAAGGGAAGTCTTGTTATGGAGTCTCTGCTATCCCAGGGGAAGATGACGAAAGAATCCCCACTTTCCCGCTCTCTGAAGAAGAACAAGAAGCTTTTGCGACACGGAGCGGAAATGAGTATCACTACAATTATCCGCCACCTAGTGAGCAGGGGGTGAACAAACGGGGACCAGCCAAAACTCTCACAGAAATGGGGGTGATTACGAGTCCCACACCGGGTAAAGAAGCTCTACGACAGCCGGTAGATAAACATAAAGAAAAGAGGCCCGAGGAGGTTCAAAATCCGAAGCAATCTCGTTTCAGTCGTCCGATTGGAAAGGATAAACCGGAGAGTTCGAAAACTCCACGCGCCTTTGACATCATGGCTCAGCTAGCTAATATTCCAGCGCGGATAACGCTATATGAGTTGCTGCGGCTGTCTAAAGAAACTAGAGAAGCATTGCAAGAGGCCTTGGCCGATTCAGAAGCATTCCTCACTCGGATCAAACCGGCGCCTGAGGAACTAGAACTGTTAGCTCAACAGTGCAATGTGGCAGCTAAGAACATTCCCTGCATCACCTTCACCAAAGAAGACATGCAGACGAAGAATTCAAACCATGATCGGCCCTTGTATTTTGTCGGGTACATTGGCTCCAGCGAGGTCAACCGAATCCAAGTAGATCCGGGTTCCGCTGTGAGCATTATGCCGCTTCGCCTAATGCATAGCCTTGGCATTCCAGTCAGCAAATTGGCGTCTACAGGCACAGTCATTTACGGATTCAACACCAGCGGGTCAAGGCCTTTGGGGAAGATCCGAATAAAATGCCAAATGGGCGATCTGAAGACGGAGGTCACGTGTTACGTGATAGATGCTGAGACATCCTATAATTTACTATTGGGTCGGCCTTGGATCCATAGTAATGTTATAGTTCCCTCCACCTTACATCAGTGTCTGAAATATGTCGACACTGATGGAAGGGTCAGGACGGTGGTCGCAGATAAGCAACCATTCAAAGGGTATGAGAATTACTTCACTGATTCTCTCCTTTATGGTAACGAATCTGACACGGAACCATCGATCCAAGGCACGGACAGCGGAGAAGAAGCTGATTCTGAGGCCGGATTCGATTACAATGGTGGTTTTGTTTTAAATGACATTGTACCCTTTGTAATCAATCTTGATGACGAACAATCGTCAGATGGCGGTTGTAACTGGCAACTTGCTGATATTGAAATAAATCATGATTTAGAGTACTCCTTGTCTCTTAATGATGCGATAAAGGGATTATATGATAACCCAGATTTATGTATGCCGCTCCGATCATCTTATGTAACGAAGAGAAGTCTCCAGCATTCTTTCGGAACAACCCGAATTATTCCTGCCAAGGTAGGGGGACAAAAGGAAGTGATTTATGGTAAAGGAGAAAATCTTCCGTTGCCAGATCATTTCCTAAGAGAAGACGAGGATGAAGACAAATCTGGTCTGCATTTATCTAAGTATAGTCCGGAAGCGCGCATGCTCATGGAAAAACAAGGATACGATTTCGCACTCGGAGAAGGTTTATACTTCGATCGAGGATCCCGTATACCAGTCAAAGCGTCTAAATATAGTCTGGAAGCGCGCAAGCTCATGGAAAAGCAGGGGTACGATTTCACACTCGGAGAAGGTTTATACTTCGATCGAGGTCCTCGTAATCCAGCCAAAGCGGTATATGTACCAAAAGGGAAACCTGAGGATTATTATAAATATGGGCGAGGCTTAGGTTATGTTTCATCAGATGACGAATGTGGTTGGCAAATTATCGATCAAATTGCTAACAAAGCTAAGGATGGGTACTTGCCAGATTCTTCAGCTGAGGATTCCGACACAAGTTTGGGAGAAATGTTCAAAACCTTAATGTCAAACATGACTACAGCTGATCCATCTACGTTGGAGGATGACGATCAAATGCCAACGTGGGAAGACCCATGGGTTCATCACCTAAACATGCAGTACGGTGATAGGTTCGAACAGAGAGAACCACCAACCGAAGATGAAGTAGTCCAAATTAATATGGGCAATGAGGCCAATCCAAAGCCCATATTCATCAGCGGTAGTCTTCCTCCAGATGAGAAGGAGGAATTAATTGCCCTAATCAGAGAATACATTGATGTCTTCGCCTGGAACTACGAAGATATGCCAGGACTCGACCCTAATGTGGCAATGCACCGCCTTGACATCAAGCCGGATGCCAAACCTGTCAAACAACAGCAAAGACGGCTTCGTCCGCAGATTATGGAAGCCATTGAGGCAGAGGTTAAGAAGTTAATCGATTCAGGATTTATCCGAGAAGAACAACATCCAGACTGGTTAGGCAACATCGTTCCCGTCATGAAGAAGAATGGCAAAATCAGGATTTGCATCGACTTCAGGAACCTGAATGAAGCATGTCCAAAAGACGATTTTCCTCTCCCAATCACGGATGTCATTATCGACGATTTCCCTCTCCCAATCACGGATGTCATTATCGACAATACATGTGGATTTGAGAGGATGTCCTTCATGGATGGATTTTCGGGATATAACCAGATCAAGATGCATCCAGAGGATGAGAAGCATACGGCGTTTAGAACACCTCTCGGTGTCTTCTGCTATACAGTGATGCCTTTCGGCCTGAAGAATGCCGGTGCCACATACCAGCGGGCGATGACTAAGATTTTCCAAGAGCACCTCCGGAAAACAAAAGCCGCAACAAAGAAGATCACATCAAGGACCTGAAGACGATGTTCGATCTCATGAGGAGTCATCAACTAAAGATGAACCCCACTAAATCATTCCTTGGAATGTCCAGCGAAAAATTCCTTGGATTCGTCGTCACCACTAAAGGTATACATATCGATCCCGATAAGGTGAAGGCGATACATGAATTGCAGTCCCCGAGGAATCTGAGAGAACTCAGAGGATTGCAAGGTCGTTTAGCTTATATTCGGCGGTTCATCTCAAATCTCTCTGGGAAGTGCCAACCTTTCTCTAAGCTAAACAAGAAGGGTGTATCATTTATTTGGGACGACGCCTGCCAAAAGGCACTCGAGGATATCAAGACATATCTGACAAATCCTCCTGTCCTAGTTGCACCAAAATCAGGTAAACCGTTCTTGATTTACATCAAGGCGATGAACCATTCGATAAGTGCTTTGTTAGCACAAGACGATGATAATGGTCACGAACAGGCAGTTTATTATTTAAGTCGGACTTTGGTGGGCGCTGAGTCTCGATATCCGATAATTGAGAAAGAATGTCTCGCGTTGGTGTTTGCAGTGCAAAAGATGCGGCATTACTTGGTGGGACAAACAATTTACGTTATCTCCAACGTTAATCCCGTGCGAGTATTTATGACGCAACCGGGTTCGATGAATTGGCGGTTGGCAAAATGGCCATCCCTCCTATCCCAGTACGATTTGCACTTCAAACAGCAGAAGTCGGTCAAGGGACAAGCAATTTGTGATCTTTTGGCGGCAAACCCGACCGCAGATGCGGCAGAAGTATATGATGACTTGCCGGATGAAACCCACGAGGTTAACACTACATCGCACCAACAGGTATGGCAATTATATTTTGATGGTGCTTCAAGAGCAGTTAATAGGGTAATAACCCCGGGATGTCCCACCGTCTCCTCTGGAGTTGGAGTCGTCTTAATTTCCCCGGGAAAGCATGTAATGCCCCGAGCTTATTCATTGACTGATCCGTGTTCCAATAACGTGGCCGAGTACAATGCACTTCTCATTGGACTCAGTTTCGCCAAGGAGCTGGGGGTCGAATATCTCGAAGCTTTTGGGGATTCTCAATTGATAGTCAACCAGGTCCGTGGAGAGTATGAAGTCAGGAACCAAGACCTGATCCCGTACCACCAGGAAGCCATCAAAATGGCAGAATCTTTTGAAGAATTCTTCATTGAATATATCCCTCGTCTCCAGAACGCTTATGCAGACGCACTGGCGGCACTAGCAGTATCACTGGCACAGCCTCCCGAAACTGAGCTGTTAGTCACAGTACGGACGCATCAACTCTGCGTACCCATATACAGCAGGGATATTGAAGAGGAAGATGACGGAAACGTAAACGCCAAGGAGGTGAATTCAACTCAAATTGGGTCTGAGTCCCGAGATTGGCGTTTTCCCATCATTGACTACGTCCAGTATGGTATTCTGCCAGAAGACGTAAAAGAAAGGGAATCAATTCGCCGAAGAGCGCCAAGATTCTTTTATAATGCCGAGACCCATACGTTATACCGTAGGGGATACGATGGTTTATTACTCCGATGCCTTTCGAACAAAGAAGCAGAAGAAGTTCTTAAGGAAGCACACGCAGGAGAATGTGGTGCGCATCAGCCCGGTCCCAAACTGTATGATCGCATCAGGAGGATGGGATATTTCTGGCCAACGATGGTTCGTGACGCAATCGAATACGCACGAGAATGCCACGCTTGCCAGATACATGCAAATTATATGCATCAACCGCCAGAGCAGTTGCACACATCAACCACGTCATGGCCGTTCGAAGTATGGGGCATGGACATTGTTGGTCCTATTTTTCCCCCCTCAGTCAAAGGCGATCGATTCATTCTGGCGATCACGGATTACTTCTCAAAGTGGGCTGAAGCAATTCCGCTTAAAGAAGTAAAGACGAACAACGTCATCAATTTCATCAAGCATCATGTCATCTACAGACACGGCGTGCCAAGAAGGATCATTCATGACAACGGTCCGCAATTTATAAGCAACGCCTTCATCAGATTTTGTGACAAGTTCAAAATTGAAGACGTTTCATCAACACCTTATTATCCCGCCGCGAATGGATTAGCGGAGGCGTTTAACAAGACGATCATTAAGATCCTGTCCAAGCTCGTGAAGACCAATAAACGAGACTGGGACGATAAACTCGGTGAAGCACTCTGGGCTTATCGCACCACCATACGCACGCCCACAGGTGCCACCCCATATTCGCTGGTATACGGATGTGAAGCTGTGCTACCGCTGGAAATTCAGATTCCGTCCCTTCGGATCGCCCTCGCAACGGAGATGACGACGGAGGAACAACATCAGAAGCGTCTCGAAGAGCTCGAGAGGCTGGATGAAAAGCGTTTGGAGGCTCAACAACACATCGAGTTTTACCAAGCCAGGATGTCAAGGGCTTTTAACAAAAGAGTCCGACAGAGAAGCTTCAAGGAAGGAGATCTGGTCCTCGCTGCTCGCCGACCAATAATTCTCACCTCCAAGAAGAAAGGTAAATTCGAACCCAAATGGGAAGGACCGTTTGTAATAGACACAGTCTATTCAAACGGCGCATATCGCCTGATTACTCAAGAGGGCGCCAGGCAATTAATGCCAATAAATGGGAAGTTCCTGAAAAAGTACTATCCCTAGTACATTCAGGATAACTCATTTACCGGGAAGTTCCTCGAAGAATATTACACTTAATATTCTAGAGGATAACCCAAAATCATTGTCACCACCAAAATCCCTCACTGATCAATTTCAATTGACAGTGAGTCCACCAAAAATGTTTTTCTGGCCCTCTTGATTCTTTCCATGAACAAGAGGTCCACTTTCAGTTCGGAGTCCCTTTTCGATAAACGAAAGAACTCCTTCCCTTTTTCTCTTTGGTTAAACCTTGTTCATGGTTATAACCGGAGTTGAAAATACCACTTCGATAAACGAAGGACCCATTTTCAGTTTAGATAACTCATCCTATAAAAGGCAAGTTTATCTAAATTTTCCAGATTCTCGGAGTGGACACCCCACTTCTAGTTTCTTCTTCGCTGGAAATAGAATATAAAATTCTTCCTTTCCAGAATCAGGGAATAGAATATAAAATTCTTCCTTCCTTGTCTGTTGGGTTCGCCTTCACCCTAAAAGAAGACCGGGAAATAGAATATAAAATTCTTCCTTTCCCGCACCAACCTTTTCTAAGAATCTATCAATCTAGGATTCATCCTAGGAAGTTTATCCCGAATCCTAAGCAGGGATAAGTCTGCGCCTAACACGCGCTGCCGGTTTAGTCTTTTTCCGCACAAAAAGACACCAGAGTCTGATTCTGGGGTATTTTATCCTGAAACCTAAGCAAGGATAAGTCTGCGCTTAACCTGCGCTGCCGGTTAGTTCTTAACCGTTAAAAAGAACACCCGTCCACATATTCAACATTGTGGCAGGTCGTCATTAATAACACCAAAATCCATGCCTTACACGCATGGGGAATGTCATCCTGAATCCTAAGAAGGGATATGCCGACGCCTAACACGCGTCGCCGGTTTAGTCTTTCGCTGAAGAAAGCAACGATTTTTCCCGCGAACAATCTGGCGACCACAGTGGGAGCCACCGATCTCGCCGACGAGATCGGAGCGTCGCAGCCGCGGATCTCAATCCCGGTCGTGGAGGAGGTCGAATACGAGTTCGACCAGCAGAAGTTCGAGGAGTACTTGTCGTCCTCGTCCGGATCAACCTCCCCCCGCAAGTCCAAGAAATCCCAGAAGTTCTCCTCCAGGAGAAAGGTTCGTTGGTATGAAGAAGTCGAAGCCACCAACGAAGATCTCACCCCGTTTGATGCCAAAGTTGCATCGGGTGAGATTCCTCCAGTTTCCAACCAGGTCAGATCTGCTCTGGCCAACTCTTCTGCCACAGAGGGCGTGGTGACTCTCTCGAAGAGAGCCCGCCAAAGGCAACGTCAACGCCTTGCGAAACGATTCGCAAAGGCCATGGAGTCAGTTGACGGGATCCGCTACAACGTGGATCTGAAGAACAAAAGAGGCAAGCAGCCTCAACAATCAACGAATGACGGTTCCTCCAAGCCGCCAACAATGGAATGGGTCCGTGTCAAACGGAACCGATCAACGCTGGAGGAGCGCATTCGCAAGCGTCGCGCACTATCAGCGCAGGCACGGGCTCAAGCTGAAGAAGCCCGTAGAAAGCTACAGAAAGAGGTGGCCAAGAAGCCGCCATCAACCCGTAAAACTTGGAGACCGAAGTCTGAAGCGGCGATTCAGACTAAGGAGCAACAACTGCAGCCCAATTAAAATTAATTAACAAGTTATATTCTTGCAAGATAGATATACAATAGTTATAAGCAAGAATAAGCAATATACACAAAGTGATATATCCTATATGATGAAATATATTATGAGTTATATGCAAGGATATGAAACTAAGGGTGATATAAACATAAACAAGATAAACAAGATAGTGGATAATATGAACTAAGAGCAAATGACAAAGGCGATATAAACAATAGGCATGAAAGTAAAAGAACGCCAATGACAAACTCAAACACACGATATGATCACGGAGTTCGGACCTTCCGTCCTACGTCTCCGCTCCCCACTCCCGGGGAGAAATCCACTAACACAATCCGGTTTGGAAGCCGGAACTTCTTCTACACACTCGGTTTTTTAGGAAACAATCATTCATTAGAACAGATGAACGCTGCATTCCAGCACCCTAGAAATGATCCATTTTCTCCAACCTACAATCCAGGTTGGAGAAATCATCCCAACTTTGCATGGAATCTAGGAAATTCTCCCGGAACTCAAAATTTCACTCCCGCTTCGACCCAACATTTTCCTAGGGGAAACACAGTTCCATTCAATTCTCATTCACAATTTCAACAACCCAATCTGCCGTATCAAAATCAGTCTCCTCTTCATCAAGCTGTAATTCAGACTCCTCACAATCCAGATCAGGATAAACGTCTCAATGTCTTGGAAAGGGGTTTAGAAACCATAATTAAGGCCTCTACTCAAACCACGAATATGTTGACTCAAACATCTAGCACGTTGAATTCCTTCATGCAATCAACCGGACAAATGCTCAACTCCAACACTCAAGCTATAGCTAGATTAGAATCCCAACTTGGTCAACTAGCTAGTGCCGTGAGTGAAAGAGAGAAAGGAAAATTTCCGAGTCAACCCGTGGTCAACCCTAATAACACAGGATGCAGTTCATCCTATGAAGCTCAAGTGAATGCAATCCATTCACTTCGGTCAGGTAGACAGGTCGATAATCAAGTGAGAACTCCGCCAAGTCAAACTCTTGATCCTGTACAAATTCCTTCTCCTTCTCCTTCTGATGAATCTATTCAACAATCACTCCCCTCAGATGACCAAGAACCTGAACCCGAACCTGAGCCTGCTTTTGATAGATTTAGACCGGTTGCTCCCTTTCCAGATAGACTCAGGTCTAGGAAACACTCTCCTCAGGAGGAGAAAATCCTAGAGACATTCAAGCAGGTTAAGGTCAACATTCCTCTCTTAGATGTAATTGAACAAATTCCATCTTATGCTAAATTTTTAAAAGAATTGTGCACTAAGAAGAGGAGAATAAATGTTCCAAAGAAAGTCTTTTTAGCCGCCAATATCAGTGAAATGCTGTCAAATCCCATACCTTTGAAACGTAAAGATCCAGGTTCCCCCATCATTTCATGTATCATTGGTAATACTCACATTGATAAGGCGCTTTTAGACTTAGGGGCCAGTGTCAATTTGCTTCCATATTCAGTCTATCAGCAATTGGGTCTAGGTGTACTGAACCCAACCAAATGCACCTTACAGTTGGCTGATAGATCTGTCAAGGTCCCTATGGGTGAGTTAGAGGATGTTCTGATTAAGGTTGGAGATTTTATTTTTCCAGTAGATTTTGTAGTCTTGGAAACACAGCCTGTTTCCAATCCCAAAGGACAGACACCTGTCATCTTAGGACGACCGTTCTTAGCCACTTCTAATGCTCTCATCAACTGTAGAACTGGTCAAATGAAGCTGTCTTTTGGGAATTTGACTGCTGATCTCAACATTTTTAATCCAGGGGACCAACCAAATAATCAGCCTCTAGAAATAAACTACATTCAGGAAAGATCAGAAGAAGAAGAAGAGTCTGATTTGAGTTTTGAGGAAATTTTTGATGAAGAGTTAGAGTTTTTAGAAGAAGCAGATCAGGTCCTTGAGAATAATAAAACTGTGTTAAACATTTGCTGCTTTGAATTAAATTTTGAAGAACTCTTTCTTGATGAACTTAGATTCTTGGAGAATAATCAACAACCAAATTTTCAGAACTTCACAGAAGAATTGGTTGTTAGAAAACAAAACTTCACAGTACAAGAGTCTAAGTTCATTAAGAAATGCAAAATGCATGACACCAATAATACCTACCTTACCTTGTTGCATGAATTACTGAACACCCCGAAATGCTTGGAAATTCACATTATTAATTATATCATTCTGAATTTGTTTAAAATCCGGGGAAGAATTTTCAACAGTAAGGTAGGATTCAATGTAGAACAGGAACTCTTCATGTTGAATATTTCATTCTACATTGTTTATTTTGTTTATTTCAGAATAATAAAAAGAATTTATTCTTCTCTCATTTGAGAGTTTCTTGTTCAGTTGTTAAAAAAAAGAAAAAAAAAGGAAAAAAAAGAAGAAAAAAAAGAAAAAAAAAGAAAGAAAAAAGAAAGAAAAAGAAAGAAGAATAATTTTTGTTTTCATCCTCCTCAGACCAAAGGTAATTGCAGATTTTTATCAGCCGACCAAATGTAAGTGCTTCACTTCTTATCTGCTTTACTTTATGCATCATAGAGTTTGCAATGAGGACAATGCAAAATTTAGGTGTGGGGGTGAGAATTAGTTATTTTTTCTTTTTTCCCTTTTTCTTTAAAAAAATTTTTTTTTTAAATATCATCACTTGCCAAATTAATAGAGTTATGTAATAATTGATTTATTTGATAAATTTGAAATCTTCTAATCCCTAGTTGGTTATTTACTTAAGTTCACTTTTTATGATAACTCTAAATAAATTTCTTAAGAAATGATTTTCAAAGTAGTATACTTTACTTAAGCCTTAACTTGGACTTTTATTTAAAATAATGAAATTTTTGTATGCTTAACTTAGAGTTGAAAATAATTTTTTTTCAAAGTGTCTTGATTTACATATTTTCAAAATATATATACATAAACAAAAAAAATTGCAAAAGAAGAATGGGCACCAAAAAGAAAAAAAAAACTCTTTAATTCAAGGTGATTCTATCTTATTAAGCCTAAGCTGATCGAGTAATTAAGCCCAAGGAGTATTTCCATACTTAATGACCTAAGCCCATTTGGGTTGGGATCCATTGGCCCAAAACTCGTTAAATGTCACTTAGAAAGCCCGTTAAAGTAGAAAAAAAATCACCAAGAAAGAAAGAGTTAAAAAAAAATTAAATTTTTTTTTTAAAAAAAAACTAATAAATGTATTATAATTGTATATATGGTCTTGGAAAATATTTTAAATCAAGCAACTTAAAAATTATTTAAAACCAAGAGTTAGCATGTTCTTTTCAAAACTTTTAAATTAAATTTCTAAGTTTGGTTTGGTTTTGTATTGCTACAATGAGATGATTTTCTTGAAAATATACCTTAGAGTTATATATAAAAATATTTTCTTGAGTGATAACTGGCTACAATTAGATTATCTAAAAGTTATCAAGTGAATTTAGTTATTTACTGACTTCTTTAATTTGGCAAGTTGACCGAATTTTGTGGGTATATTCACTGCAAACCCTCACGAGACTACAACTCGTCCACTAGGGTAACCTAGGGGTTTAAAGGCTTGTTGTATACGCTAAATACAACCGCGATTCCTGCGAAAGTGAGTTAGGATTTTCTTTTTTTTTCTTTGCTAGAGGACTAGCAAAAGTTTAGGTGTGGGGGTATTTGATAATCACATTTTATTACAATTTTATACCCTCATTATCTATTTTATATGAATAAATATACCACTAATAATTATTTTTATCTTTTAATTGCAGGTTAATGAAGAATAAATCTCAACTTCCCATCTCTCAACAAAAACCCATTCTCTCAACAAAAACCCACTGATTAAATGAAGAAATGATTCAAGAAGCCTAAGTGTAATTTTTGACTTTTTGAATGCCCAAAGCAAAAAGACTACACCAAGGAAAGAGTTGATTTTTGGACTTATTTGCTAAAGTTACAAACTCAATGACCGGATAGCTGCAGTTAATTGGGCCGGTTGCTAACTTGCTTTGGATTTTATTTACATTGGATTTTATTTACATTGGATGTGCAGACAAATTAGAGAATGGTTTTAATTGGGTCGGTTGCTTTGGATTTTGTTTACATTGGATGCAATGAAGTGAATTGGGCCGGAATGCATTGGTGTATCAAAATAGGGACCTGCTGCATTTTTTTGAGGCTTGGAATTAACAAAGACCGGCTTGGGCTTGGACTTTTAATTTTTGAAATTTGTTGTTTTTGGATAAGATTTCAATCCAATGGCTCTCATTCACTGATGTTTACTATAAATAGGGGTAGAGAGTGAGGGGTTAGAGGTGTGAAAATTTTGTAAACTCCTTTTGGAGAGGAGGGCTACTCTTAATTGAGAAGGCCTTCCAAAAATTGTAACTTTAGTTGCAATTAATAATAATAATTTTTTCACCACTTTAAATATTTCTTCTCTTTGTTGGATGATGAAGATGGAGATGAAGAATTATTTAGAGGTTTGCATTTTCTTTCCTTTTTCTCTTTTATTTCCTTTTTATTGCTTATTAGTGTAGATTTATTTCTATGCTTGTAGTTTAGATTTTATTTTCTTGTTAAATAGCCAAGAGGCTAGAACCCTCTTGCCTTAGATTTATTTCATGCTTATAGAATAGATTTAATTTCTTGCATTTAATTCTTGCAATTTTATTTTGTAGTTTAGATTTTGCACTTTATTTTGTAGTTAGATTTTAATTTCTTATACTATTCACCTTGAGGCTAGAACCCTCTTGGGTTTAGTTTTTCTTTTTGTTTATTTTTATTTTGTTTGATTCGCCTTTAGGCTAGAACCCTCTAGGGAATCACCCTTTTCTAAGAAGTGGGTTCAATTGTAGATTACCCATATCTATAATTGAATCCACCATCTTTAATTTCTTGCATTTTCTTTTATTCTTGAATTTTATTTTCTTTTATTCTTGATTTTTATTTTCCTTTTCCTTCTTGCCTTATTGATCATATTCATTCTTTGTCATATCCACTCTCACTTATATCTCGTGCCGATTTACACACTATCACTTCCACTCTCTCTATCTCTCCACAATCACATTCACTTATCACTCCTACTTGTCACACACACAACATAAGAACCGATTTTATATTTTCTCCTACAAAACACCTTCCTCGTGGGATCGATATCTTAATCTGAATGAGTTTAGAAGAACTCTGCGAAAGAGTTGATTTGAACCGAAAGTCGGTTAATAAGCCAAGGCTAGAAGAAAGCTCCGTTGTCGAAGTTGAAGATGATCTTCGTTGGAGGATGATGCCGATTTCCTCAAAAGCTCGCCCAAGGATCTCTCCTGTTGCTGCCAAATCGAAGGGTCAATCTGAGCCAAGAAGTTCTAACCCAGACCGAACCTCTGAACTGAATTGATTTTTAGTTATTTATAGAGGATTAAGGGGTGTAACTACCCCTTAAATCGCTCCTAAGTGGGGTGTAACCGCCCACAAATCATGGAAAACAATTCTGAAACTGTTCAAGGGTTTAAAGGGTGTAATCCCCCCTAAAATCTCTCCATAATGGGGTGTAACCGACCCCATTAAGTGGAGATACGGTTTTAAAACCGTTCAGGTTCTGTTTGAACCACTCAAACATAAAAAACGCAGATCTGACCCCAGCGTTTTGATGTTGCAACACGGGTTTGACCCCAGCGTTTTGATGCTGCAACGTGGGTCTGACCCCAGGGTTTTAATGCTGCAACACGGGTCCGACCCCAGCATTTTGATGCTGCAACGCGGGTCCAACTCCAGCGTTTCAATATTAACACACGGGGAGGACCTCCGCGTTTTGTTGTTGCAACGCAGGTTCGACCCCTGCGTTTTGTTGTTGACACACGGGGAGGACCTCCGCGTTTTGTTGTTGACACATGGGGAGGACCTCCGTGTTTTGTTCTGGGAGTTTGGAACGCGGCCACGAGCTATGCGTTTTGAATCTGGGACGCATAGGTGAGCTCCGCGTATGAATTTGAAGAGACCGTCGATTTGTAGTCTCTTTTGCTAGAGCGTTGCAAAGATCACCATCTTGTAATCTTCATCTTGGCTCCTTGAAAATATGAAAATTTTCAAATTGTAACCTTCCGGAAGTCGTCAGATTGTAACCTCCATCATCGGTGTTTGATGGGGGATCAACTATCTATTGTGATTTTTAGACAGCCTACAAGGTGTCCTAAATGCAGTATGCTTTTCATCGTCCGGGTACATATTGATTTGATTGTAACTGTCGGTGCGTAAAAGATTGACTTCCTACTCGAGGGGCTTGTTTGTATTTATAAGGATGGCTTATTACAAACTAATGATCAATGTTTTACAATAGAGGAGGAGGGAAAGACCCTCCTTGTTAACGTGGGTTCATTGGCAGTGGTAGGACACCTCCCTCGGTGCTTGTGCCGAGTTTGCTTCCCTTGGATGATCCGATCGAAGTTGAGGTTGGAGCTTCAGTGCACGGTAGAGGCTCCGAAGTGATTGAGTTCGACTATGCCTGAGCTTGAAAAGCCGTGCGCTTGGAGAGAACTACGATGCAAGAGTTTGCAAAGAGATGACGAGCCCCAAATCTGGGAGTTCAGTTTAAGTTTACTTCACAATCCAAGCAAGGAGCTAGGAATGTTCTACCAAGCAAGTGAACCAAACGAAGGACTCTGTTTGAAGAGCCTTGAGTATCAAAATCTCTAGCCCCCTCTTCACGTTGGATGAAGATGATCTTAAATAGGCCAGGGATGTCATGAGCCATCCCTTGATTTGTGGGATATGACCACCAATGGGTGAGGGGAACCATGCCCTCCCCTAGCTGTGGGGTGTGACCACTATAGGGGTAATAAGAGCCATGTCTCATTATCACCCAGGATGTGGGAAGTGGGTAGGCCCACTCCTACAAGCAAGCAGTCCGCTTGCATTGCTCAGGAGAGGTTGGCAAAGCTATGGGCGAGATCGTGAGTTGTCTAAATGCTCAGGCGAGCTTGTAGGCGAGCTTGGCGAACAGGCGGGGTTAGCTGGCGGGCCCCTCTAATGTGTGAGCTGGCGTTCGTTGGCAAGTGGAGTTCGTGTGGGCAAACTCCCTACAGGCATGCTTGGCTCGTGCGGGCGAGTGAAGCATTCAGGTGAGGCTGAACTTGTACTGGCGAGCTCAATGATTTGACGGCGGGGGAGTGAAGCATTCAGGTGAGGCTGAACTTGTACTGGCGAGCTCAATGATTTGACGAGCTTGATTCATGCGGGCGAGTCAAGCTAACAGGTGATGCCTGAGCTCTGCGGGCGAGCTCAATAAACAGGCGGGATCGAGCTCTACGGGTGAGCTCAATAGTATAAGGAGAGATTGAATTCTTCAGGCGAACTCAACAATTAGGAGTGGTTGAGCTCTACAGGCAAGCTCAATAAATAGGAGAGACTGAGCTCTACGGGCAAGCTTGATGAGAAGGCAAGGTTGAGCTCTATAGGCAGACTCAATAAAAAGGCGAGGTTGAGATCTACGGGCGAGCTTAATAAGGAGGCGAAGTTGTTCTCTATAGGCAAGCTCAACAAACAGGAGAAGCTGAGCTTTACGGGCGAGCTAATCAAGGAGGGGAAGTTGAGCTCTACGGGCGAACTCAAAAAATAGGAGAAGCTAAGCTCTACGGGTGAGCTCATCAGGGATGCGATTGGGCTCTGCGGGTGAGCTCAATAAATAAGGGATGTTTGGCTCGTACTGGAGAGCAAAGCATGTTGGCAAGCTCGCTCGTGCTTGCAGGTGAGTTTTGCTGGGCTCGCTGAATGCAGACGAGCCCAAGCTATTGGCAGGCGGGGCCAGACACTTAGGCAATTTCCACTACCTACAAGATCCCCTTTAAAGTTTTCAGACCTAAATAAGGTTGAATGTGGTCTGGAAAACTTTGAATGAAAAGTCTCACTGTTTCCTGGTTTGAGCCAATTTGAGCCCCTTGGTCGAGTTGAGCTCTTCAGGCGAGCTTGATGAAGTACAAGCGAGCTCAAGTCTTCAAGCGAGCTCAAGTCTTTAAGCGAGCTCAAGCCGTTGGTAGGCGAGCTCTAAATATGCGGGCGAGTTGGATCACTAC
The DNA here is from genome assembly GCF_001876935.1 of Asparagus officinalis. NCBI lineage: Eukaryota > Viridiplantae > Streptophyta > Magnoliopsida > Asparagales > Asparagaceae > Asparagus > Asparagus officinalis. The sequence goes on from NC_033795.1 coordinate 30,535,918, forward strand.
AAACGAGGTTCAAACTCAAGATGTCGTCAGGCGAGCTTCGTGCTTGAAGGCGAGCTCAAGCTTGTAGGTAACGCTTGAAAATTGATAAACATTCCACATATTTGTAGATGGGCCACGTATACATAGGTGTGCGCTTTGTGCATGCCAGCTAAGGTGACACAGGCATGTTAGATCATAATAAATGTGATCTGATGGGGTGGCCTCGTCTTTCCAAGCTTGATTCTGAGCTGTGGATTTGGTAGCTCTTTTGATCGTGATCGTCATTTTGACGAGAGATCGTGGCCGCTGATTTCAAAAGCTTTGATCTCAGTCGTTGATTTGAAGGCGAACTGCCTGTCGGTTGGGTCTCGAATCCAATAACCATTTGATTCAAGATTTTCTCTCGACCGTTCGATTCGAACCGTCGAATGCGAACTGTTGCAGGTGATCCGAACCGTTGATTTCGGTTTGAGATGATAAATCTCAACCATCGGAGGATCGACTATAAATAGGCTTCATCTCCCTCCTTGGGAGATTTCTGCCTGCTCAAAATTTTCACTCACTTAAGCTTTTGCAAAGGGAAAAAATTCTCAGCTTTCCTCGTCTCAAATCTGAGATGGCACCTAGGAAGATGCTTGCCTCAAAGGGGAAGGGGAAAGCTTCCTCTTCCACTGCTTCTAGCACTGTCGCAACCGCTGCCATTGCCCAATCATATTCTGGTAGGCTTTGAGAATCTTTTGGACTAGTTGGGAAAGATGAACAATAGTCGTTCATCATTCGTGGCGAGCTCTGCTATTCAGGCGAGCTTTGCCCTTGTTAGGCGAGCTTTGCTTATCAGGCGAGCTCTGCTATTCAAGTGAGCTCTACCTTTTTTAGGTGAGCTTTGTTTATCAGGCGACCTCTGCTTTAGTCAGGTGAGCTCAGCCTTGTTAGGCGAGTTTCATCTGTTATGCGAGTTTAGCCTAGTCAGGTGAGCTCAGTGTTGGCCTTCTTGTTTTGATGATGTTTAACAAACAATTTACCACTAATGTTGTTTGTCTAGTATTTGTGTTTTCGTATTTATTGTAGACAAACAACGTAGTTGGAGGTTGGATGGATTGAGCCTACATGTTCATATCAAGAGGAGGTTGGTGGAATTGTGGAGTGAAGCATCGTACAATTCAAGCTCAAGATCCAAGTTTAGCTTCATCCGCAACGTGTACCAAGTTGAGCTACAATGAAGATCAAGATCAAACTTGGGTAAATTTAGTATAGGTTTATATTATGTGTGTTTAATACTCCATATTTATTTTGGTCCATGTATATATAGAGTTATATATATACATATATGTTTTGGTTTGATAGTTTTCAAGTTTTACTTTGAAACAATTGAATACAATTGGAAAACATATTTTTGTTTCATACTTAATACATTTATATGATTTCATCAATATCAATTTTTTTTCCATGAAATCATGCTTTAGTGTATTATATGTGTATTTTGATAAAATACTATATTCACTATTTATAGACTTCATAACAATAGTTTACATCTTCTATTAAGTCTATAAAATCATTTTGTATTGTTTCAAAACATGGTTTAGCTAAAATGTCAAAACTCATGTGTTTATATTTTTGTGTTTTGGACCTCCTTGCAAAATGATGATATTTTACATTTGGGAAGTCCTTTCTGAAAACCAATCACTGTAGCATGTTTATTATCATGTCTACAATCATTCCCCAAAGTTTTACATTTTTTGGAATTTATTTGATATTTTTAAACAGCATTTTAAAATCAGCTATACAGATTTTCATGTATCTGTTTTCGGTCGACCGCACCGGTCGACCGAACCTGAGGTCAAAAGTTCACTGGGCTGACAGATAGCTGTCGGTCGACCGGTCCGGTCGACCGATGAAAATTTTCGGTCGACCGATTAAGTGTGTTTAAAAAGCTTTTAAGCAAATTGAGAGTTTGTTTTTGTGATTCAATTCTACAAGAGCTTGAGGAGATCATCTATTGGTGTTTGGGCATTCAACTATTCTCCCTCCAACTCTTGATATATTGAGAAGTTTTCTAAACTCTATTTCTAGCTTTTTTATATATTTGATTATCATTGTTATTAAGCTAGAACTACATTGAGTTTAGTTTTGATTTATATCTCTTTGTTCACACACAACCTTTTGAGCTTATTGTATTTACATTCATAGTATAATTTGGGGTTGTGGGTTTGTGACTAAGAGTTGTGCTTAATTGAGTTCTCACCTTGTTTTGAGAACAATCATTTGTCATATTTGTGCTTATTGTGAGAATCACTTTGTAATACACTTGTACACCGAGTGAGGAGTGTGTGGTGAGAGTCGGGGATCGTCCCAAGAGGAGTGGCGTCGGTTGACGTGCCTAGGGAGAGGTTGTAACCGAGCACTTGAGGGAGACACGGCTAGGTCCAACACTTAGTGGGTGTAGAGTGTGATTGCATAGTGTTTGTTGTGTGAGAGTTTTCGGTGAACTTGTAAACCGAGTGTGTAGAAGAAGTTCCGGCTTCCAAACCGGATTGTGTTAGTGGAATTCTCCCCGGGAGTGGGGAGCGGAGATGTAGGACGGAAGGTCCGAACTCCGTGATCATATCGTGTGTTTGAGTTTGTCATTGGCGTTCTTTTACATTCATGCTTATTGTTTATATCGCCTTTGTCATTTGCTCTTAGTTCATATTATCCACTATCTTGTTTATCTTGTTTATGTTTATATCACCCTTAGTTTCATATCCTTGTATATAACTCATAGTATATCTTATTACTAGGATATATCCCTTGTTCATATTGTTTATCCTAGCTCATATATTGTTGTATTTCATACTTGCTAGGATAACTTGTTAATATATTTTAATTGGCATTTAATCGGATTAGATTAGCATAAGACCCTAATCACCCCCCCTCTAGGGTCTAACACTCAGCCTTATTAGGCGAGCTCAGCCTCATTAGGCGAGCCTTGTTTGTCATGGCACGTTGCCTGTTTCGCAGACTTAGAATTTTTTTCAAAAAGGTTGAAAATTTCCTAACTCCTTAATATGCTTTGCAACTGCCTTCTCTGATGAGACCCTCCCGAGGGGTAGGGCTATTAGACTTGCTGGCGGCCCTAGTTTCGCAGCCCCTCCTCGGTTTTTGCTCCTCGACCTGGTGCCGGTGTTTAATGCTAATAGGATGAGTGAGCTGAAGCAAGTGGTGTCTGAGGGATACTATTTGATGTTGTGGGATTTATCCACAGACGTGGTGCCTGTTGACTCTCAGCGTTGGGAAATGGGGGAAGTTGACTTCATATTTGGTGACGCCGCAACTGACCCCTCCATCATGTTTCTTAGTGAGAGCGTGTGGCTCCGCGAGATAGTTGGTGTCCGTTACTTCCTCCCTCGCATGGTGAGGGGGTTCTCACTGGTAGAACTACGTTTCATGTCCGTCCCCCACAGTATTAACTAGGAGCTAACTCCATCTCAAGACGGAGATACTTGCAGACTTTTCACAGGTTCTTCAGCTAGTTACGGGGTTGACAGCTCTAGTAAGCATGTCCTAGCTCTGCACCCGGGCCTCCTACAGAGTAAGTTGCCTATGGGAGAAACACTTACGGTGGCCGAGACCTTTCATCGTTGTTTCTTCAGAGCTGGGGGTCAGTCCCCCCCCTAAGGATTTCAGAGCCCTGGGTGGATTCACTCGTCGATGGGTAATGTCCCATGGTGGTACAAAATCACCGAATACGTGTTAGCGGAGAACTCTGACTTGAATGGGTTAGATCTCTATAGGGCTATCAAGGCCACTCAACATGGTCTCAAGATCATGCTCCCTAGCTTCACAGTATTCTGGAACTCTACTGTCCGGATAGCTACACATTTTTCACACCAAATGAGGAGTTGGGGCTGGCGCTTCATGAGATGTATGAAGTGTCTGGACTACCGATGGGGGAGTTCCCGTATGAAGAGTACATCCCCAGCCGATAAGAAATCGATCACCTCTCTGATCAAGACCCTCAGATGGTGGAGACTCTATGGGAGCTTCTCTACCACTACCACATCTTCTTGGATACCCTTGGATCGTTAGATCACAAGGGTAAGAAAAAAAGGATGGTAGACATCAGCCATTTGAACTGGGCGGATTACTTGTTCCCTCAAAACGAGGATAAGAGACCGGCCATCTTACCATTGAAGGAGTGTGATCCAGTAGAGATAGAAAGGAGAATATCCGAGAGTGGCGATTCAACCTCTCTTGATCACGATGAAGACGGTTTCAAGGCTAATATGACCTTTGAGTCGTACCATCATCAAGCCAGGTCTGCGATATCGACAAAAGCTTTGCTCCTTGGTTACTTGATGTTGTGGCTGAAGAGATGTGTGGTTCCCACGCATTCCTTCGAGTTAATTTTGGTGGACGTGGTCTACCCAGCTATCCGCTTGACGTATGGACGGCCATATGCCTTAGTGTCGACTATGACGGCCTGCATTCAGAGCGGGCTCAAGAGGGTGGTGGACGAGGAGCATCGAAAGACTAGCACCTTTTTGGCAGATGTGGCCCAATCTATATCGAGTGCTAAGCAAACCATTGTTGAACTGCAAGCCTTTCTGGTTTCCAAGGAGTCAGCTCATGAACGGGCACTGAAGGAGTTGGCGGAGATCAAGAACCGATGATAGCTGACTATCACCGATTTCAAAGAGAAAAGTCAGGCTTTGGAAGCGGTGAGAAATAAGCTTCACCAGGCCATCTCGCTCTTCCAGGAAGCCCTTCGTGACAGATCCTTGCTACCTTAGAGGTGGAGCACAGGAGAGCGATCCGGCATGCTGAGTCACGATTGAAGCGGTTTTGACTTGGTCGAGCTCAATCGAGCAGGTTGATCTTGAGACATTTTGTATTGTCATGACTTTGTTTGAATGCATTGTCTCAAAATCTGCTTGTGAATGAAGTTTATGCTTTTGTTGCCCAATGTCATGTGCATATACTCCTTTTATCTTGTCTTTCTTAGGATTTTTAACAAATCCTCAGCTGTCAACGGGTTTAATTTGCCTTTACCGATTACTGTTTGAATCGGGCTAGCCATACTATTCCTCTTAGTATGATGAGTTATCAGAAAGTTTCTTTTAGACTTAATACTAAAATTTTTTTCCTACCCTTAGCCGTTCGAGGCATTGGGTTGGGTCAATTACGACCGTTAAGTCGTAATTAGGTTGGGCTGTGTTGTTAAGTGTAACAACTTAGCTCGAAATGACCGATCACTTGTGTGAACGACTGGGAAAGGATCCAAATAACGACTCATAATTTGGTAGGTTACCATCCGGGAATCGATAAGGCACATCACTTGGTAGGCCATTTATCGATGAATAACGTCATTTGCGAGAATGACGGTGTTGGGATAATCAAATCGTGCAGGGACGTATGAGTGTGACGATTGATTGATGTAGAAGTCATCACATGGTAGGCTACTACCCATCGATAGTTCTAAGAATATTAGAATGCTTGGAATGGATCAGATCATTCAGGGATGTATGAGTGTGATGATTGATCAGACAACGCTATTTGTGGGAATGACGATGTTGACTATTACAGGTAATGGTTAACTTGATAGTTTTTTGGACCCACCATCCTATTGGAGAAGATTGGTGGGGGATTTTGTTAGAGGTGGTTGTTAACATGACAGGATTGTCGCGATCGGAGTAACTTTGAGGACCTACCATCCTATTGAAGAGGATTGGCAAGTTGATTTTGTCAGAGGTGGTTGTTAACATGACAGTGAGAGTTTGTCCCATCGTCCTATTAGAGAGGATCGACGGGGGAAATTTGGAGGAGACTATCAGAGGTAATGGTTAACTTGATAGTTTTATAAGGTCCATCGTCCAATTGAATGAGACTGATGGGGAGATGACTATCAGAGGTGATAGTTAACTTGATAGTTTTACAAGATTTATCATCCAGATGAATGAGACTGATGAGGAAATGACTATCAAAGGTGACAATTAACTTGATAGTTCGGCTTTGGTTTTAACTGTAGGAAGTTTGACCAAGTGGGAATTTTGGATGATCCTAACTTGTTCAAAGTTTTAGTTGTCCATCTTAAAAGTGGACCTCTCGTTCATGGAAGGAATCAAGAGGAGATTTTAGCTCTGGTCCTAACTGTAGGAAGGTTTGACCGAGTGGGAGATGTAAGGAGCAGTTTATCCTCGTGCACTAGTGGAGGGATTTTAATCATTTTGGACATGATTAAATAACCATAGCAGGAGATTCCTAATCATGATTAAGAGTGAATTACTCAGATGGTTGGTTTTCATCCAGAATAATCAGCTTATCCTGGGTTACCCTCAAGAATATCATGTGAAGTATTCTCTAGGAAGGTAGGGAACAGTTTAGCCTCGTATACCAGTTAGAGGTTGTTGGGTTATCCTTAGGAATATTATGTATAACATTCTCCAGAAACTTTCCGTCAAAGGTAGAGAGTAGTTTAGCCTTGTATACCAGTTGGAGGTAGGAGCAGTTTAGCCTCATGCACCAGTTAGAGGATAGAAGGAGCAGTTTAGCCTCGTGCACCGGTTAGAGGATAGAAGGATCAGTTTAGCCTCATGCACTGGTTGGAGGAAGACTAATGATAGTACTTCTTCAAGAATTTTTGGTTGATAGGCATCAAAATCTTGTCGCTGTTTGGTTTGATGAGGCGATAAGCTCCATTTGAATAGACTGTTTCTATTACAAATGAACCTTTCCATTTGAGTTAGAATTTACCTTTCTTCTTGGAGTTGAGGATCATGGATCGCCGAACTGCGAGGACCAGCTCTCCCTCCTTGAAGGATCTGTGTTTGACTTTCTTGTCAAAAGCCTTGGAGATTCGAGCTTGATAGAACTCAATATGTTGCTGAGCTTCAAGTTGCTTTTCATCTAACGCCTCGAGTTCGGCGAGACGTTGTTGATGATTTTCTTCAGTCGTCATCCCTGTGCTAGTATGACCCGTAGGGACGGAATCTGAATTTCAAGTGGCAACACGGCCTCTCAACCATATACCAATGAGTAAGGTATGACGTCAGTCGGTACATGAACCGTGGTCTGATACGCCCATAAGCTTTCACCTAGCTTCTCATCCGAGTCACACTTGCTATTGGAGGTTAACTTGGTCAAGATCTTGATGATCGTCTTGTTGAAAGCCTCGGCTAATCCGTTTGTGGGATTATAAGCCGTGGATGCCAGGTTCTGTAATCTGAATTTGTCACAGAACCGAGTGAAGGCATGACTCATGAATTGTGATCTGTTGTCATGAATGATACGCCTTGGGATGCCGTATCGGTAGATGACGTGATGCTTGATGAACTTGATCACATCACTGGTTTTGACTTCTCTTAAGGGGACAGCTTCGGCCCGCTTGGAGAAATAGTCGGTTATCACAAGGATGAATCGATGATCTTTGGTCGATGGAGGAGATATCGGTCCGATGATATCCATTCCCTATGTCTCAAACATCCACGAAGTTGCTGTCAGATGCAAATCTTCGGGTGGTTTGTGCATGTAATTGGCATGGATTTAACACGCATGATAACTCTTGGCATAAGCGACAGCATCGTTGACCATTTTGTGCTAATAATAGCCGATTCTCCGCAAGCGGTCCCAGAGCTTGGGTCCAGGTTGGTGAGCACCACAAATGCCATCATGGGCTTCCCACAGGGCTTCCTGTGCTTCTGTCATTGAGAGACATCAAAGCAGCATGCCGTCGTACGATCTACGATACAATGCCTTTGTGATTGCATCATAGTAGAATCTCGGTGCGCGTCTGCAAACAGAATCCCGCTCCTTAATGTCTTCATCTAGTATCCCGTACAAGATGTAGTTAATGATCGGAAGCACCAATCTCTCGGTTCAAGTTGATCGGCCGCCGGGTAAGTTGTGTTCGCCTCTAGAGCATACTCCGGTTGGTAGAGTTATCGGCTTGCGATGGTGACTTATTGGCTTGTCCCCAGCAGTTGAGTTAGGTTAGCTACCAATGACGCTAATGCATCTGCATGCTGTAGGCATATAAAATTGCTTATAGGTCCCTTAGCACAGCTCGGCACAAACCGACAAACCAACGAGGCGACGAGATCGACGAAATCGCACGCAAGCAACGGAATGCATCCATTCGTGTGCGGAATCAAGCCAACGGTTCGGGGAGTCAACGAATCATCCAAACAAGAGCGGACTCGGATGAATCACGACCGAATCAAGATCGGTTTCGGACTCGAACTCAAAAGTGGAGTTACTGCCAAATCAGGAATTCGACTTACTGCCAAATCAGGTCAACGAGTCAAGTCTGAATTAACCGAATCACGAACAGAACCGAGAGACGGACACAACGGAAAAACGACGGAAAACAACCGCCTAAGGGGGCTCGGCCAAAGCCGAGCCACCGGCCAAAGCCGAGCCACCCCAGGGTGGCTCGGCCAAGGCCGAGCCACCCTGAGGTGGCTCGGCCAAGGCCGAGCCACCCATGGGTGGCTAGGCTCAGAACTGTGCAAATGCACAGTTCTGAGTGCCTATAAATAGGCCTTGTGCTCATTTGTTTCAGAGGTTGGAAATTTTGGAGAGAGGCGAAGCCCTGCTGGATTGAAGACTCAGATCTAAAAAAGATCACAACTTTGAAGGCTTGGAGACTTGGACTTTCAGATCCGGTGCTCGGCGATCACCAACGCCAAATAAGGCAGGAGTTCGAGAGGATTGGATTTGAGATCTACACGATCACACTCCGGATCTAAGCTTGGTTCTTAGATCCCGAGATTCGAGCGGTTGTTTCCTTGGTGAAACAATCCCTCCCGGCTATTATTCCCTTGGTGGAATATTACCCGTCATATCGTGTAGATCCGACCGGATCGAGATCACGCGGTGGTCCACGGCAAATAACCCCGGCGCAGGCAAAGAACCCACCAAAGCGAGCGACCGCAAAACAGGAGCTCGCGATTAGTTCGACAAATAAGGAAAATTGTAATCTTTACTTTGTTTTCTTTGATTTTTCATTGTAACCGGATCTTATAAAAAGACCGGATCTTTGTAACGCATAAAGTTGTTAACTGAGATAGCAATGATATCAACAATGAAGAAAGCTACGATTTTTCCCGCGAACAATCTGGCGACCACAGTGGGAGCCAACAGCTTTACTGCCGAAGCTGTCGCGTCGCAGCCGCGGATCCCGATCCCGGTCGAGGAGGAGGTCGAGTACGAATTCGACCAACAAAAGTTCGAGGAGTATCTGTCATCCTCGTCCGAATCCACCTCCCCTCGCAAGTCCAAGTCTCCAAAGCTCTCTTCCAAGAGAAAACTTCGTTGGTACGAAGAAGTTGAAGCTGCCAACGAAGATCTCGCCCCGTTTGATGCCGAAGCTGCATCGGGTGAGATCTCTCCTTCCAACCAGGTCAGATCTGCTCTGGCCGAATCTTCCGTTGCCGAGGGCGTAGTGACTCTCTCAAAGAGAGCCCGCCAAAGGCAACGTCAGCGCCTTGCGAAACAAATCGCAAAGGCAATGGAATCTGTGGACGGGATCCGTTACAACACGGATCTGAAGAACAGAAGAGGCGAACGACCTCAACAACCAATGAATGGCAACTCCTCCAAGCCACCAACGAACGAATGGATCCGTGTCAAACGGAACCGTTCAACGCTGGAGGATCGCATTCAGAAGCGCCGCGCACTCTCAGCACAAGCACGAGCTCAAGTTCAAGAAGCCCGTAGAAGGTGGCAGAATGGAGTAGCCAAGAAATCACCACTAACTCACAAAATATGGAGGCCAAAGTCCAAAGTGGTGAGTCAGGCCGAGGATCGACCTTTACAGCCTTCAAAACGAGTTCAACCTCCCGAACCATCCCGAGGAAGGAGGTCAATCTTGGAGCGCCTCGGTCCAATTCCCGACGAGCGCAACGAAGTCCATGAACGCTCGGGCCCGATGAAGAGGCTCCGAACTAATCAACATGCTGGGGGTCGACACAACCCTCAACATGACAAAGAGTTTACGGCACCCAAGCGCACTACCTTGCGCATCGAAGTTCGGGAGCCCGCTGAGAATTCATGTCTACAAAGGCGTGTTTCGAGGCGAGTGACTCTCGGAAGTCCAAATAAGGCAGTTTGCTCTCAGAAGGAAACGTTGTCATCCGAGGATGATAACGTTATACCTGGGAAATCATGCCAACACGCGATAGGTTACTCCGATCAAATGGACGAGTTGTACTATCGTGCTGGGGGTACGAACAAAACAAGAAAAAGAAGCCCTCAAGGGCTCGAAACTCAGTGCCCATGTGCCAAGCTCATTCGGGTAGTACTGTCTCAATGCAACTGCATCAAGGGAGTCCCCGAGAGAATTTCAGTGTTCGAAAGGCTCGGCACCGAAACGCCAAAACCAAGGCATAGGCGTTTCCGGCAAAGAAGAACGGTGGTTAAAGACGGAGAATTTCCGAGGGTCACCGCCAACATGACCAGCAAAGAGACATCGACACAGATTGATCTCAAATCGTTTCTGGAAGCGTCCCGGCGTGTAACCCGTCTGCAGTCCGGAGCCATCGCACGAGGAACTTATGGTAGGGTTCGGACAAGATTGCCTTCGGAAGATGAAGAATCGGATTCCTGCTCTGCTGTCGCATCGGACAATACAGTGTCCAGCGAAGGACAACCCCGCGAGTCATTTATGATAAGCGCGGAAGAAATGGCCAAGATGCTTGAAGACGCTTTGGCTAAACAGAAAGAAAGTTTCAAGTTTGAGATGCAGATGGCCATGCAGACTATGAGAGAGATGCATGAGCAACAAATCCAGGCGTTCAGGAACCAACAAGGTGAACCAAGTCACCGTAATCAGGTTGTTCAGGAAGAAGAGCACACGGATAGGGATGGAGCTCACAATGCCAATAACCCTCCCGTCAATGCAGGGGGTGGTAACGAGGATGCCAACGAGGATACAAGTGAAGACTTGAAGATCAAAGATCTCGAGAGCAAAATCAACACATTGATCTCCGCTCAAGAGACGAAGAAAACAGGCATTCCCTGTCCATACCCAAGAGAGTGGGAATCGATCCCTTATCCGGCGAAGTTCAGTTTAATCAACTTCACGCCGTTCGATGGGAAGGGTTCCCCCACTCAGCATTTGATTTATTTCAAATCGCACCTGGGCATTATTTCCGGCAATGAGCCTCTGATGGTGCGGTCATTCGTCGGCACTCTTCGCGGAGCCGCCTTCGATTGGTACCGCCGCCTCAAGCCAGGAAGCGTAAACAGCTGGGACGACATGGAGACGAAGTTCCTCGCCAACTTCTTCGACGACGACACCGAGATATCTATCGGAGCATTGCTCGATGAGAAGCAGAAGGACGGGGAGTTAGTCGACACCTTCGTCAAAAGGTTCCGGAACAAAGCGATGAATTGCCGGGACCCGATCACCGAGGAATTCATTCTCCAGACCTGCCATAATAATCTGTCCTTAGACGTATTGGAAGCAATGGGGACAGCACCGTCTGACACTTGGAAGGATCTGAAGGTCCGAGGGGAGCAGGCTGAGCGATTCCTTAGAAGGAAGAAGGCCGAGAGGAACCAACCGACGGTTAATCCGCTGGACTCAAACTTCGCCTCTCGTGGTAAGGGCAAGGCACCTGCAGCTGCTGGTGGTGCTAATCAAGCGTCACAACAGCAATCTCGAAGGCAGCAAAAGACTTCGGGTCCGAGACTCCAAAAAGAGTACTCTTTCAAGGACGAAGACGTTCCAGCCATCTTCGAATCCCTCCTTGAAGGTAACAAGATCAAGCTACCACTTATCACAAATCAGGAGGAAACTGACAACACTACAGACCCAAAGTACTGTGCATACCACAGGAGGGTCGTTCATCCCACCAATGATTGCTTTACTCTCAAGAATAGCATTCAGACCTTGGTTGAAGCCGGCGTCATAACGCTAAGGTAAGCCAATTGAGAACGGCAAAACTCCAAAGAGTATACGAGTATAAACTGTTTCTCAATCCTCCGACCGGTATAAGAGGTTAAACTACTCCCTGATACTCCAATAGGTATATGAGTCTAAACTGTTTCCCCACTTTTGACGGGAAGTTCCTGGAGAATATTAAGCTAATATTCTTAAGGATAACCCGGTTAGGTAACTGATAATAATGTCCGAACCAGTTCCGCAGAGGAAACTGGGGGTGGACGATTTATGTAACGGGAAGTTCCCAAAACCACAGCAATGTAATAAATAAGAACTCCCATTCAAATCCTCACCGTGTCTGTGCACTCAACACTCTCTCTGTTAGAGTCTGGACGCAAACCTCCCAATTGGTCAAACCTTCTTACAGTTAGGACCACAGTCAAAATCCCCTCTCGATTCCGCCAATGAACGAGAGGTCCACAGATCGAGCGATCAAACCTTCCTACAGTTAGGATCGTCTCAAACCTCCCAATTGGTCAAACCTTCTTACAGTTAGGACCAAAACCACAATTCGCTCTTGATAAACGAGAAATTCATCTCTGGTTCGGTAATCAAACCTTCTGACAGTTAGGGTTATCTGAATCTTTTCGATTCTTAGAGTGGAGATCCCACTCTCAGTTTCACCTTTCCGGATTCTGGGGGTGGAGATCCCACCTCGAGTCTCCTTTCCGTCTGAAGATAGAATATAAAATTTTTCTTCTTCAGTGTCGGGAGATAGGGTATAAAATTCTTCCTCTCCCATTTCGGGTTCGTCTTTGCCCCAAGAGAAGACACCACCTTTTTCAAATCCCAAAATCTGTGCCTCACAGGTACAGGGAATTTTATCCCGAATCCTAAGTAGGGATAAGTCAACGCCTAACACGTGTTGCCGGTTTAGTCTTTCACCGATTGAAGATTCTGGGGTATTCTATCCTGAAACCTAAGCAAGGATAAGTCTGCGCTTAACCCGCGCTGCCGGTTAGTTCTTAACCGTTAAAAAGAACACCCGTTCGCATATTCAACATTGTGGCAGGTTGTTATTAATAACACCGAAATCCATGCCTTACACGCATGGGGAATTTCATCCTGAATCCTAAGAAAGGATATGCCGACGCCTAACACGCGTCGCCGGTTTAGTCTTTCTCCGTAGAAAAAGACACCAGAGTTCGATTCTGGGGAATTTTATCCCGAAGCCTGAGTAGGGATAAGCCAGCGTCTAAAACACGTTGCTGGGTAGCCTATTCCCATAACAATAGCAAAGTCTACATATTCGAAGTTGTAGCATCAAGTCTAAGGGCGTTCATTCCTTTAGCACAACGTTACATGCGGAACGGATTTAGACAATCCGCATGCTAGCCCGACTCAAACGGTAGTCGGTAAAGGCTAATCAAACCCGTTAAAGGCTGAGGGTTAGCCAAAAATCCTAAAGTCAACGCCTAACACGCGTCGCCGGGTAGTCTATTCCCGTGAGAAAGACGAAGTCTACGTATTCAATATCGTAGCACTAAGAAGGCTGAGGATTTGCCAAAAATCCTAAGTCAACGTCTCATACACGTTGCTGTTTAGTCTTTTCACAGGAGAAAGACGAAGTCTACGTATTCAATATCGTAGCACTAAAAGGGTTAACTCTTTTAGCTTAACGTCACATGCGGAACGGACTTGAACAATCCGCATGCTAGCCCGACTCAAACGGTAGTCGGTAAAGGCGCATCAAACCCGTTGATGGCTGAGGATTTGCCAAAAATCCTATAAATACGAAAGTCACTGACGCATCAGCTCCATTAGTTGGTCTCGTGACTTGAGCATCCAAACCCGTTGATGGCTGAGGGTTTGCCAAAAATCCTATAAATGCGAGGGTCACTGACGCATCAGCTTCATTAGTTGGTCTCGTGACTTGAGCAACGTACGACGTTCAAAACCCTAAGGTTAACGCCGGACAACGCGTAACCCTAGGTCAACGCCATTCAACGCGTTGCGATCAAAAAATCAACGTACGACGTTCAAAACCCTAGGTCAACGCCGGACAACGCGTAACCCTAGGTCAACGCCATTCAACGCGTTGCGATCAAAAAGTCAACGTACGACGGTCAAAACCCCAGGGTCAACGCCGGACAACGCGTAACCCTAGGTCAACGCCTATCAATGCGTTGCAATGAAAGAATCAATACTCCGAAAAGTATACGAGTATAAACTGCTTCTTAAATACTCCGAAAAGTATACGAGTATAAACTGCTTCTTAAATACTCCGAAAAGTATACGAGTATAAACTGCTTCTTAAATACTCCAATAAGGTATATGAGTATAAACTGTTCCCTAATTTTCGTTGAGAAGTTCCTGGAGAATGTTTTTATTCTTAAGGATAACTCAACAACACGACGCCGGACAACGCGTTGCAGACAAAGATTCAACGCCAATAATCGATGGTCAGCTAAAGATTAGAAAGTCAGGAATCGACTTCAAGTTTAAAATTCCGACAACGGTCAGACAATAAATGCAGCACCGGAACCCTTACAGACATTCGACAAAGCACCGAATAGCCTGAGAATTAAGGAATCAAGAACAGAAGCCATTCTAAGGTCCCGTTACACCGACTGAAGGTTGGACAATCATATCCAAAGTATTCCAGGCGAATGAGACTGAAATACTTTGGAGGGGGTATCTGTAGGCATATAAAATTGCTTATAGGTCCCTTAGCACAGCTCGGCACAAACCGACAAACCAACGAGGCGACGAGATCAACGAAATCACACGCAAGCAACGGAATGCATCCATTCGCATGCGGAATCAAGCCAACGGTTCGGGGAGTCAACGAATCATTGTGCCAAATGCACAGATCTGGTTGCCTATAAATAGGCGGGGTCATTGTTCATTTTGGGGGGTTGGAAATTTTGGAGGCGAAGCTCTGCCGGATTCAAGACTCAAAACTTAAAAAAAGATTGGAGCTTTGGGACTTCGGTGACTCACTCTTCCAGATCTGGTGCTCAGCGATCGTCAACGCCAAAAAAGGCAGGTGTTCGAGAGAACCGGATCTCAGATCTACGCAGACGTACTCCGGATCTAAGCTTGGTCTTAGATCCCGAGACTTGGACGATTGTTTCCTTGGTGAATCAATCCTCCCCGGCTATTATTTCCTTCGTGGAATAATACCCGTCATACTGCTTAGATCTGATCGGATCTAGATCTCGCGGTGGTCCACGGATAAACCCCGGCACAGGCAAAGAACCCACACAAGCGAGTGACCGCAAAACAGGAGCTCGTGATTTGTTCAACACAAAAGGAGAAAGTTGTAATCTTTGTTTATTTTTCTTTGATTTTCATTGTAACCGGATCTTATAAAAAGACCGGATCTTTGTAACCCAAAATTTGTTATTTAAGATGGCAATGGAATCAATAACAAAGAAAGACACAATTTTCACCGCGAACACATGCGTGTTCTTGGAATGGAACACGTGCTCAATACGGAAGCTATCGAATGATTTGGCTAATTTAATGGCCACTTGGTGACATGGGATTAAGTCATTATTTCTGACATCATATTCCCCCGTTATTTGCTTGACAATGAGCTGAGAGTCACCGTAGGCTTCAAGGTGCTTCACCCCCAATTCCTTGGTGAAGTCGAGTCCAATGAGCAGGGCATTGTACTCAGCCACGTTGTTGGTACATAACTCAGTTAGTGAGAAAGCTTGGGGTAACACATGGTTTTATGGAGAAACCAAGACCACCCCCACACCTACGATGATAGACCCACTTGTGCTCATGCGAGATGCGCCGTCAAAGTATAGTTGCCAGACTTCTTCCTGCAAGGTAGCATTGACCTTGTGGGTTTTGTCCGACATGTCTTCAAACAAGTCAGCCTTCGACTCGAGTGGGTGGCTGGCCATGAGATCGCAGATTGCCTATCCTTTGACAGACTTCTGCGGCATGAAGTAGATGTCATATTGAGACAGCAAAGTGCCCACCTTACGAGGCGCCAGTTCAAGGACCCGGGCTATGTCATGAAGACTCGGATGGAGCTCATCCGGGAGATGATATGAATGGTTTGACCGACCAAGTAGTGTCACATTTTCTGAATTGCGAACACTAGGGCCAGACATTCCTTTTCGACCATGCGGTATCACCGTTCGGCTCCTTGCAGGGTCCTACTTGGGTAGTAGATGCTTTGCTCCTGGTCGATATTGTCGTTTTGTGTTAAGAGGGTGCTAAGAGAATGCTCCATTGCCCACACATAGATCAGGAAGGGTTTGCCTGAGATCAAGGCCGCCAATATTGGTGGATTCGAGAGATAATTTTTGATCTCCTCGAAAGCTTGTTTGCAAGGCTTATCCTATACGAAGGAGACGCCTTTCTTCATAAGCTTAGAGAAGGGTTGGCACTTGCCCGAAAGATTTGTGATGAATCTTCGGATGTAGGCCAAACGTCCTTGTAGTCCTCTCAATTCCCTGAGATTTCTGGGTGGTTGGAGTTCTTGAATAGCTTGTACTTTGTCGGGATCAATGTGAATTCCCTTTGTCGTGATGACGAATCCGAGGAACTTGCCACTCGTCATACCTAAGAATAACTTTGTAGGGTTCATCTTTAGTTGATGGGAGCGCATGAGGTCGAACATGACTCTCAGGTCTTAAAGGTGATCATCTTTGTTACGACTCTTCACGACCAGGTCATCTATGTAGCATTCAACTGTCTTTCGCAGATGATCTCAAAAGATGGTGCTTCCGGTGTGTTTCTAGGTTGCACCAGCATTTTTGAGCCCGAAGGGCATGATTGTGTAACAGTACACCCTCATCGGAGTTCTGAACGAAGTGTGTTTCTCATCCTCATGGTGAATCTTGATCTAATTATACCCTGAGAATCCGTCCATGAAGGACATCCTCTCGAAGCCACAGATGTTGTCGATGTTGACATACGTAATGGGCAAAAGGAATTCGTCCTTAGGACATGTAGTATTGAGGTCTCTGAAGTCAATACAGATACGGATTTTTTCGTTCCTTTTCAGAACAAGGACAATGTTAGCCACCCAATCGGGGTGTTGTTCCTCTCTGATGAAGCCTGATTCGATCAGCTTCTTTACTTCGGATTTGATTGCCTCCATGATTTATGGACGAAACCATCTCTGCTGCTATTTGATGAGTTTGGCATCTGAGCCGATGTTAAGGCGATGCATGGTGGTCTGAGGATCAAGGCCGAGCATGTCCTCATAATTCCATGAGAAGACATCGATATACTATCGGATGAGGGATATGAGGTCTCCCTTCTCCTGGGGAGGTAAGATATTAGTGATAAATATGGGTTTGGGACTTACCTCGTCTCCTATATTTATTTGGAGTACTTTGTCCTCTGTGGGTGGTTCACGCTGTTCGAAGCTACCAATCCACTGGGCACTGACGTGGCGATCCCATGCTTCATCATAAAGTAGAATCTGTTCGTCCTCTTGGATTTTAGCGATATAGACCGTAGCCATGTTGACCGTGAAGTCTTTGAAAAGGGCCTCGATGTTGACATCTGAATCCTAAGTTGAGGATGTTAACGATTGATCATCTGAGCGAGCATCAGTGGATATTTTGCCGAAATTGAAGTACAACTCCGAGGAAGAGGAGGAGTAACCTAACCCTCTTCGAGTTTTACCATAGTAATTGTCAGGCTTCCCTTTGGGAACGTAGGTAGGTCAGAAAGGTATCTTTCGGCCTTTGCCATATTTCAAACCTTCTTGGCGAATGAAGTTATAACCCATCCTCTCCATCGTGCATTTTGTGACGAGGCTGTAACATGAGAATTGAGGAGTAGCTTCATCTTCGTCAGACTCGTCCCACAGTGTGTGTGCGGGCTGGTCTATCTTTCCGAAGATAATTTCTTGTTGAGAAATATTTCGGGCAGGTATGACAAAGATAGCTTGCGAGGACTCGACCATATGCTTGTTCGTGACTAATGTCGAGAGCACGGGCAAGTGTAAAGAAGAATTGGAGTACAATCCTGAGATCAAGTCGCTAAACTCATCATCAACAGATTCTGCACCAAACAACAAGTAAGCAAGATGAGGTTCCTCATTCAGGGTAAGTCTGTCCGCATTGTCAGTGTCGGTTACAGCAAGGCCTTTGTAGCCAATTACAATAGGTTCAATGTCATTTAAGACAAAACCCTCATTCTACTCAGACTCACTATTGGCCTCATTACCGCTGCCCTCCTCCTGGACCGATGGCTTGTTTCCATGTTCAGAGTCCTGGTAGAGCAGGGAGTTGGTGAAGTAGTTTTTAACCCCTTTGAAGGGCTATTTATCCGTAACTATCGTCTTCACCTGGTCATAGTCATCCACATATTTCAAGTATTAGTGTAATGTGGATGGGACTATCCTATTGCTATGGATCCATAGTCGGCCCAACAACATGTTGTATGAGGGTTCTGACATAGCAAGTCACCTCAGTTTTCATGTCATCCAATTGGCATTTGAGATGAATCTTCCCAAGTGGCTGGGTTCCAGTGGCGTTGAAGCCAAAGATTGTGGTGGTTGTCGAAGACAACCGCTTTTGAAGCACCCCTAAGTGCTTGATGAGCTTCAGGGGGACAATGCTCAGTGCAGACCCTGGATCCACCTGGATTCTGTCTACTTTTGAGGAGCCGATGTATCCTGTGAAGTACAGGGGTCGGTCGTGAGATGTGCTTTTGATGAGCATATCCTCCAGAGTAAAAGTGATGTAAGGGAATCTGTTGTTTGGATGCCTGGCAGCATTGCAGACATCCTGTTTCTGCCTCCTCTTTGTGAGTGGGTAAGAAATGTGTGGCAAAAATATCTAAATCAATCAGCACCTCTCGTAGGGCTTCGTAGGTCGCCCTAGACAACCACAAGAGCTCGTACAAGGTGATCCTGGCTGGAATACTCTTCAGCTGGGCGAGTAGGTCGAACTGAAAGGGTTGACCACTTGAGCTCGACATGTTAGGACTTGGCTGAACTGTCGGTGGCAATCCTACTGGTAGCATTGCCGGACTCTCTACCGTCGGAGGGTAGTTCTTAGCAAAGTCCTTCGCTGTTCGGGTGATCAATGCATCTACCTCCTCATTAGAATTAGTGAGGGTTGCTACTTCTACTCTGTTATCATTCGAAATTGCCGAAATGACATTACAGAGCTTAGACTTGCCTTTGGACTTGTTGGAAGTACATTGCTCTTCATCGAGGAGGTTGGGATGAACCCACATCATCTATCCTGACGGCAAGGTCTATGGTACCATGCCTTTTCCTCATTGATTTTGAGGGTCGTCATTGAAAATCTTCAGTTCTGCCTTGGGGATGGGCACGACTCCTACCAGTGCATGAACCTCAGAGAGACCCGTTCCAAATTTAAGGGTGACCATGTTTGTAGTCGTCGCTTTCTACACTTTCTCCTTCTTTAGGACCCCCTACGTCGTAAAGAGCCTGTAGCATATCCTTAAGGATATAGCATTTGGAGGTGTGGTGACCGACAAATCTATGGTATGTACAGTAGCTCGGATCATCTGTTTTGTTCACATCTTCAGGTTTTATGACTTTTGTCAGCTTGATCCTGTTGCTCTTGAGCAGAGTGTTGAAGGTAGCCACCACCTGGTCTTCTATAAAGTCGTATTTCCTTTATAGTCATTGCTCAAAAGGCCTGGGCTTTAGCCTTTGTGCGCGCTTGGGGGCTGGAGTGGAATCGATAGCCACGACCTCCTTCCCTTTTGACCAAGGGTTCCTAGAGGTGTTTGGTTCCGAAGCTTTGCTCTTGGGCTGAGGCTCTTTGGCTTCCAATCTTTTGATCATGTTCTCAACTTTCTCACCTTGGTGAACAAGTTCCTTCCAGGTTTGGGTTTCTACCATGTTGATGACAAAATGTTGATTGAGATGTTGTTGCGACACATCTCAACCAGGATGCTCAAGGAGACTTGGGCTCGACACTAAAGTGATCGATTCCTGAATCTCTTGATGAAATCGTTGACTGAATTCATCTTCTTTTGTTTGTCAGCCAGCAGGGTGGCCATCAATACTTCCATATCATCATTGAAGAAAAGGGCCAAGAAAAGCCTCTCCACATCGACCCATGTCGTGATGGAGACTGGTTCCAGCTTACGAAACCATTCAAAGGCTACTCCTCTCAGGGTACCAATAAATAGTCGAGTGAGAATGGCATCATTTCCCATGAGGAATCCCATCTGAGACAAAAAATAGTAGATGTGCTGTGAGGGAGAGCCCTTTCAATCAAACTGGACCAGGCTCATTGGTTTAAACTTTGCCGGGTAGGCGACCGTGTCCCATTCGACTGGATACGGTCGAACCACCCCCAACTCGTTCATGTTTCTATGGAGCTTCAAGGCGTTCAGCTGACTCTAGAACTCATCAAACCTTTTGTCTCGGGGAGTGCTACCTGAATGCGACTGTCTTCCCAAGGATTTGTTAGAATAATCTGAATGCGGTTCGCGATTATCTTCTTCTTCAGTCGTGTGAGGAGGAGTAAGCTCTCGCTCTCTGTTCCTTGAGGGTCTTTGTCGATTTCGTGAATTCCTTTTCTTCTTCTTCTCACTGAGAAGTTGTTCCATCATCTCCCTTAGAGAGCTGATGGTTGCCTGCTGCTCCTTGAACTTTTTAGCGAGGCCATCGGAGGCCTCTGCCATGTGCACCTTTGCGTGCTTGCCGTAGGCTGAGCTTGAGGTCTGAGATGTCGCTGTTGCTGAGCACACCTCGTTCTCATTGTTATAGATGGGTGACAAACGAGCATAATCAAATGGGATAGCTGCTCTTGTTTGAAGATGAGTGCGTTGGTATACACACCCCTCTTTAGCAGGGGGCCATCTGAACCCCGGAGTATATTCAAGATCTGATGAATCCAAATGCTAGGCTTTACCTTTCCCTGTTATGTTGACTATGGCTATTGGGAGCTCTAAGTCACCCATGGCTCACCTCTTCTGATGATGGCATCTTTGGCGGGGATGTCTTGGCTCAGGAGACTATCGAGAAAGCCTCCCGAAGACTAATCGCTTCGACGCCTCAGTGCACTGGTAGTTGGCAAGTACCGTTTGGATGAGCCTCTCACAATGACACTGAGAGTTAGCCTCATGAATAGTGTGTTTTCAAGTCAGATGATCCCTGAGATCTCCTGCGGGTTGGTGGTGGCAATCCCCAGTGCCGAAAGGACCAGATGTACAATTGCATGGAAGAGACTCAAAGGAGTCAGAGTGAGAACATTTGGGGAATTTCCCAAGTGTCGACTTCATGCGACCTTGCCTTGACAGACGGGGTCCAGAGTTTGGGCGAACTTCAATTGACTCCTGGCGAGCTTGAGCTGACTGCTCATTCAGGCGACCTTGCCTTGACAGGCGCGGTTTGGAGTTTGAGTGAGATTTAGCTAACTGCTATCAAGCTCGTGTTGTCTGTTCAATCACGCGAGGATCTCTATCTTGAGTTGTTCTGGCTTTGCCTTTTTGGCTAAGGCTGGTTCTTAGATGGTCTTGCTAGGGTTTGACTGCATG